>NW_028322237.1:6969696-7272727 GCF_059928025.1 Delphinapterus leucas
CTAAACGCAGCAGGGTAATCCGATAAATCCCATTATCAAAATAAATTTCAAAAACAAAACACAATGACAGTGAAATAGAGAGCAATTCTTAAATAATTCATTCAGGGCTTGTGATGCAACCTGGATTTACCACATCTACACGCAGAGCTGTGTGAGACATAAGGCTGGACACTTCAGGCTGATAGCATTGGTGAGGTTCGGTGAGCAAACGCAAACCCTTTGAAGTCATACTGCCTGGTATCCATTCCATGGGTCCCAACTTTCCAGGTTTAAGGGATTCTTCCTTCAGCTAAATAATGCATGGGAAACCCAGAGTATGGTCCACCGTGTGATTGGGAAACGTTTTCAAATGCATCTCAGTTTTCGAACCCTGGTACTCGGGTTCACCATTCCAGACGCTTTATTAACATTCTCCCCACGTGGAGAGTCAGTGCCTTTAACCTCCTGTTTGGCACAGTTTGCTATTTCTGCGCAAGATGAACAGGAATAGGGAGAACCAATGATAGACTAGCTGTAGGTGTCTGCACGGGCAAATGGAACGCTCATTTCCCACCAGGAAGAGGAATTAACCAAAGGCTCAGTGTGCCCTGCCGGAAACAGATTAGGGCCTGAAGCAATCCTGCGGTTTTGCAGCCAGCACACGAGAAAGCGAGTTGAGGAAAGGAGCTTAGGGGCACTGTAATTCACAAACCTGCAGAGTTATGAATGACAGCTATCGTCCAAAAATGTAGTGAAGTAAGTCTTCGAAGAGGACTTGAAAGCGGGGAAGAATTTCAGGAAAACGATTTCAGGAGGTAGACAGGAATTGCACTTAAAGCATAGGAAAAGAGGCAGAATGTCGACAATGATGCACTTGGCCAAAAAGGGCGTATGCGTTTTTTCCTGAATATATTCAGGAAAAAACGCATACGCCCTTTTTGGCCAACCAAGCCGGCATGTAAAGGAAATCTGCACTACAATGAAGTCTCACTGCCCACCGGTCAAAAGGGCCATCTGAACAAAGTGTAAAATCCAGAAAGGCAGGACACTTCATGGAGAACAGGGAGCCTTGTTATGCTGATGGGCGGGATGTAAATTGCCAACAGCCACTCTGGAGAAGTGTATGGTGTTTCCTGAAACGCCTAAAAAACAAATCAACGGAGCCTATGGCACTTCCACTTATGGTCCGACAGCTTAGGGAAATTAAAATCAAAAACACATAGCAACCCCAAAGTTTGGGACGGCTCTGTTTTCAAAAACCTCGTCTACGGTACAAGTTAAATATCCGAGAAAGCAAAAAATGGATAAAGAAATTGTGGTACGTACGTACAATGGAATATCACTCAGCAATGAAGTCTACGTCATCAGGCCCGTAGCGGCATAATGAGTGGATTCAGGTACGATGATTCTACGAGAAATAAGTCACACAGAAAAAGAAACATCATAAGATATCACTAATACACGGAATGTAACCTTGGTTACACATGAACTGAAATACAAAACAGAACAGGGTCTCAAATTTAGAAAACCAACTTATGCTTGCTTATGGGGAAAGGTGAGTTGGGGTGCTCCATAAAACCAGAGATTGAAATTAGCACAGATACCGTTCCAAAAGCCAAATATATAATAGACAAGACCTACTCCTTGCTCAACGAAATTGACTCAACACCCCATATTCAACGCCTGGGAAGATACCTGACAAGTAAGAATCTTAAAACCCATGGATTTATATGTCTCCATAAGGAAATCAAGTTTGTGTACAGCGGCCTGAACACAGCAGAGAAAATCCGATAAATCCCATTATCAAAATAAATTTCAAAAACAAAACACAATGACAGTGAAATAGAGAGCAATTCTTAAATAATTCATTCAGGGCTTGTGATGCAACCTGGATTTACCACATCTACACACAGAGCTGCGTGAGACATAACGCAGGACACTTCGGGCTGATTGCATTGGTTAGGTTGGGTGAGCAAATGCAGACCCTTTGAAGTCATACTGCATGGTACCCATTCCAAGGGTCCCAACTCTCCAGGTTTAAGGGATTCTTCCTTCAGCTAAAACATGCATGGGAAACCCAGAGTATGGTCCACCGTGTGATTGGGAAACGTTTTCAAGTGCATCTCAGTTTTAGTCCCCTGGCACTCGGGTTCACTATTCCAGACGCTTTACTAACACTCTCCCCACTTGGAGAGTCAGTGCCTTTAACCTCCTGTTTGGCACAGTTTGCAATTTCTGCGCAAGATGAACAGGCATAGGGAGAACCAATGAGAGACTAGCTGTAGGTGTCTGCACGGGCAAATGGAACGCTCATTTCCCACCAGGAAGAGGAATTAACCAAAGGCTCAGTGTGCCCCTCCGGAAACTTATTAGGGCCTAAGAAATCCTGCGGTTTTGCGGCCAGCTCACAAGAAAGCGAGTTGAAGAAAGGAGCTCAGGGGCACTGTAATTCACAAACCTGCAGAGTTATGAATGACACCTATCGTCCAAAAATGTTTTGAAGAAAGTCTTCGAAGAGGACTTGAAAGCGGGGCAGAATTTCAGGAAAACGATTTCAGGGGGTAGACTGGAATTGCACTTAAAGCATAGGAAAAGAGCGAGAATGTCGACAATGATGCACTTGGCCAAAAAGGGCGTCTGCGTTTTCTCCTGAATATATTCAGGAAAAAACACATACGCCCTTTTTGGACAACCAAGCAAGCGTGTCAAGGAAATCTGCACTACAATGAAGTCTCACTACCCCCCGCTCAAAAGGGCCATCTGAAAAAAGTGCAAGATCCAGAAAGGCAGGACACGTCATGGAGAACAGGGAGCCTTGTTATGCTGATGGGCGGGATGTAAATTGCCAACAGCCACTCTGGAGAAGTGTATGGTGTATCCTGAATCACGAAGGAAACAAAGCAACACAGCCTATGGCACTTCCACTTATGGTCCTATAGCTTAGGGAAATTAAAATCAAAAACACACAGCCACCCCAAACTTTGGGACGGCTCTGTTTACAAGAACCTCGTCTACGGTACAAGTTAAATATCCGAGAAAGCAAAAAATGGATAAATAAGTTGTGGTATGCACGTACAATGGAATATCACTCAGCAATGAAATCTACGTCATCAGGTCCCTATCGGCATAATGAATGGATTCAGGTACGATGATTCTACGAGAAATAAGTCACACAGAAAAAGAAACATCATAAGATATCAGTAATACACGGAATGTAAACTTGGCTACACATGAACTGAATTACAAAACAGAACAGGGTCTCAAATTTAGAAAACCAAATTATGCTTGCTTATGGGGAAAGGTGAGTTGGGGTGCTGCATAAAACCAGAGATTGAAATTAACACACATACCGTTCCATAAGCCAAATATATAATAGACAAGACCTACTCCTTGCTCAACGAAATGGACTCAACACCCCATATTCAACGCCTGGGAAGATACCTGACAAGTAAGAATCTTAAAACCCATGGATTTATATGTCTCCATAAGGAAATCAAGCGTGGGTACAGCGGCCTAAATGCAGCAGTGAACATCCGATAAATCCCATTATCAAAATGAATTTTGAAAACAAAACACAATGACAGTGAAATAGAGAGCAATTCTTAAATATTTCATTCAGGGCTTGTGATGCAACCTGGATTTACCACATCTACACCCAGAGCTGAGTGAGACATAAGGCTGGACACTTCGGGCTGATAGCATTGTTGAGGTTCGTTGAGCAAACGCAGACCCTTTGAAGTCATACTGCATGGTACCCATTCCATGGGTCCCAACTCTCCAGGTTTAAGGGATTCTTGCTTCAGCTAAAACATGCATGGGAAACCCAGAGTATGGTCCACCGTGTGATTGGGAAACGTTTTCAAACGCATCTCAGTTTTCGAACCCTGGTACTCGGGTTCACAATTCCAGACACTTTACTAACATTCTCCCCACTTGGGGAGTCAGTGCCTTTAAACTCCTTTTTGGCACAGTTTGCAATTTCTGCGCAAGATGAACAGGAATAGGGAGAACCAATGATAGACTAGCTGTAGGTGTCTGCACGGGCAAATGGAACGCTCATTTCCCACCAGGAAGAGGAATTAACCAAAGGCTCAGCGTGCCCTGCCAGAAACAGATTTGCGCCTTAAGCAATCATGTGGTTTTGCAGCCAGCTCACAAGAAAGTGAATTGAAGAAAGGAGCTCACGGCCACTGAAATTCTCAAACCTGCAGAGTTATGAATGACAGCTATCGTCCAAAAATGTTTTGAAGTAAGTCTTCGAAGAGGACTTGAAAGCGGGGCAGAATTTCAGGAAAACGATTTCAGGGGGTAGACTGGAATTGCACTTAAAGCATAGGAAAAGAGGCAGAATGTCGACAATGATGCACTTGGCCAAAAAGGGCGTATGCGTTTTTTCCTGAATATATTCAGGAAAAAACGCATACGCACTTTTTGGCCAACCAAGCAGGCGTGTAAAGGAAATCTGCACTACAATGAAGTCTCACTGCTCCACGGTCAAAAGGGCCATCTGAAAAAAGTGTAAAATCCAGAAAGGCAGGACAGGTCATGGAGAACAGGGAGCCTTGTTATGCTGATGTGCGGGATATTAATTGCCAACAGCCACACTGGAGAAGTGTATAGTGTTTCCTGAAACACGTAGGAAACAAAGCAACACACCCTATGGCACTTCCACTTATGGTCCTATAGCTTAGGGAAATTAAAATCAAAAACACGCAGCCACCCCAAAATTTGGGACGGCTCTGTTTACAAGAACCTCGTCTACTGTACAAGTTAAATATCCGAGAAAGCAAAAAATGGATAAAGAAGTTGTGGTACGCACGTACAATGGAATATCACTCAGCAATGAAATCTACGTCATCAGGCCCGTAGCGGCATAACGAGTGGATCCAAGTACGATGATTCTACGAGAAATAAGTCACACAGAAAAAGAAACATCATAAGATATCACTAATACACGGAATGTAAACTTGGCTACACATGAATTGAATTACAAAACAGAACAGGGTCTCAAATTTAGAAAACCAACTTATGCTTGCTTATGGGGAAAGGTGAGTTGGGGTGCTGCATCAAACCAGAGATTGAAATTAGCACAGATACCGTTCCATAAGCCAAATATATAATAGACAAGACCTCCTCTTTGCTCAATGAAATGTACTCAACACCCCATATTCAACGCCTGGGAACATACATGACAAGTAAGAATCTTAAAACCCATGGATTTATATGTCTCCATAAGGAAATCAAGCGTGTGTACAGCGGCCTCAACGCAGCAGTGAAAATTCGATAAATCCATTATCAAAATAAATTTTGAAAACAAAACACAATGACAGTGAAATAGAGAGCAATTCTTAGATAATTCACTCAGGGCTTGTGATGCAACCTGGATTTACCACATCTACACCCAGAGCTGGGTGAGACATAAGGCTGGACACTTCGGGCTGATAGCCTTGGTGAGGTTCGGTGAGCAAACGCAGGCCCTTTGAAGTCATACTGCCTGGTACCCATTCCAAGGCTCTTAAATCTCCAGGTTTAAGGGATTCTTCCTTCAGCTAAAACATGCATGGGAAACCCAGAGTATCGTCAACCGTGTGATTGGGAAACGTTTTCAAATGCATCTCAGTTTTCGTCCCCTGGTACTCGGGTTCACCATTCCAGACGCTTTACTATCATTCTCCCCACTTGGAGTGTCAGTGCCTGTAACGTCCTGTTTGGCACAGTTTGCAATTTCTGCGCAAGATGAACAGGAATAGGGAGAACCAATGAGAGACTAGCTGTAGGTGTCTGCACGGGCAAATGGAACGCTCATTTCCCACCAGGAAGAGGAATTAACCAAAGGCTCAGCGTGCCCTGCCGGAAACAGATTAGGGCCTGAAGCAATCCTGCGGTTTTGCGGCCAGCTCACAAGAAAGCGAGTTGAGGAAAGGAGCTCAGGGGCACTGTAATTCACAAACCTGCAGAGTTATGAATGACAGCTATCGTCCAAAAATGTACTGAAGTAAGTCTTCTAAGAGGACTTGAAAGCGGGGAAGAATTTCAGGAAAACGATTTCAGGGGGTAGGCTGGAATTGCACTTAAAGCATAGGAAAAGAGGCAGAATGTCGACAATGATGCACTTGGCCAAAAAGGGCGTATGCGTTTTTTCCTGAATATATTCAGGAAAAAACGCATACGCCCTTTTTGGCCAACCAGACCGGCGTGTAAAGGAAATCTGCACTACAATGAAGTCTCACTGCCCAGCGGTCAAAAGGGCCATCTGAAAAACGTGTAAAATCCAGAAAGGCAGGACAGGACATGGAGAACAGGGAGCCTTGTTATGCTGATGGGCGGGATGTAAATTGCCAACAGCCACTCTGGAGAAGTGTATGGTGTTTCCTGAAACACATAGGAAACAAAGCATCACAGCCTATGGCACTTCCACTTATGGTCCTATAGCTTATGGAAATTAAAATCAAAAACACACAGTCACCCCAAAGTTTGGGATGGCTCTGTTTACAAGAACCTCGTCTACGGTACAAGTTAAATATCTGAGAAAGCAAAAAATGGATAAAGATGTTTTGGTATGCACGTACAATTGAATATCACTCAGCAATGAAATCTACGTCATCAGGCCCGTCGCGGCATAATGAGTGGATTCAGGTACGATGATTCTACGAGAAATAAGTCACACAGAAAATGAAACATCATAAGTTATCACTAATACACGGAATGTAAACTTGGCTACACATGAACTGAATTACAAAACAGAACAGGGTCTCAAATTTAGAAAACCACCTTATGTTTGCTTAAGGGGAAAAGTGAGTTGGGGTGCTGCATAAAAGCAGAGATAGAAATTAGCACAGATACCTTTCCATAAGCCAAATATGTAATAGTCAAGACCTAACCCTTGCTCAATGAAATGGACTAAACACCTCATATTCAAAACTTAGGAATACACCTGACTAGTAAGAATCTTCAAACTCATGGATTTATATGTCTCCATAAGACAATCAAGCGTGTGTACAGCTTCATGAACGCAGCAGAGAAAATCCAATAAATCCCATTATCAAAATGAATTACAAAAACAAAACACAATGACAGTGAAATAGAGAGCAATTCTTAAATAATTCATTCAGGGCATGTGATGCAACCTGGATTTACCACATCTACACCCAGAGCTGAGTGAGACATAAGGTTGGACACTTCGGGCTGATAGCATTGGTGAGGTTCGATGAGCAAATGCAGACCCTTTGAAGTCATACTGCATGGTACCCTTTCCATGGGTCCCAACTCTCCAGGTTTAAGGGATTCTTCCTTCAGCTAAAACGTGCATGGGAAACCCACAGTATGGTGCACCGTGTGACCAGGAAACGTTTTCAAATGCATCTCAGTTTTCGTCCCCTTTTACTCGGGTTCACCATTCCAGACCTTTACTAACACTCTCCCCACATGGAGAGTCAGTGCCTTTAACCTCCTGTTTGGCACAGTTTGCAATTTCTGCGCAAGATGAACAGGAATAGGGAGAACCAATGAGAGACTAGCTGTAGGTGTCTGGACGGGCAAATGGAACGCTCATTTCCCACCAGGAAGAGGAATTAACCAAAGGCTCAGCATGCTGTGCCGGAACCAGATTAGGGCCTGAAGCATTCCTGCGGGTTTGCGGCCAGCTCACAAGAAAGCGAGTTGAAGAAAGGAGCTCAGGGGCACTGTAATTCACAAACCTGCAGAGTTATAAATGACAGCTATCGTCCAAAAATATATTGAAGGAAGGCTGCGAAGAGGACTGGAAAGCGGGGCAGAATTGCAGGAAAACGATTTCAGGGGGTAGACTGGAATTGCATTTAAAGCATAGGAAAAGAGGCAGAACGTCGACAATGATGCACTTGGCCAAAAAGGGCGTATGCGTTTTTTCCTGAATATATTCAGGAAAAAACGCATACGCCCTTTTTGGCCAACCAAGCCAGCATGTTAAAGAAATCTGCACTACAAAGAAGTCTCACTGCCCCCAGGTCAAAAGGGCCATCTGAAAAAAGTGTAAAATCCAGAAAGACAGCACAGGCCATGGAGAACAGGGAGCCTTGTTATGCTGATGGGCGGGATGTAAATTGCCAACAGCCACTCTGGAGAAGTGTATGGTGTTTCCTGAAACACCTAAGAAACAAAGCAACGGAGACTACGGCACTTCCACTTATGGTCTTATAGATCACGGAAATTAAAATCAAAAACAGACAGCCACCCCAAAGTTTCAGACGGCTCTGTTTACAGGAATCTCGTCTATGGTACAAGTTAAATATCCCAGAATGTGAAAAATGGATAAAGAAGTTGTGGTACACACATTCAATGGAATATCACTCAGCAATGAAATCTATGTCATCAGGCCCATCGTGGCATAATGAGTGGATTCAGGTACGATGATTCTAAGTGAAATAAGTCACACAGAAAATGAAACATCATAAGATATCACTAATACACGGAATGTAAACTTGGCTACACATGAACTGAATTACAAAACAGAACAGGGTCTCAAATTTAGAAAACCACCTTATGCTTGCTTAAGGGGAAAAGTGAGTTGGGGTGCTGCATAAAAGCAGAGATACAAATTAGCACAGATACCTTTCCATAAGCCAAATATGTAATAGTCAAGACCTAGCCCTTGCTCAACGAAATGGACTAAACACCCCATATTCAACGCCTAGGAATACACCTGACTAGTAAGTATCTTCAAACCCATGGATTTATATGTCTCCATAAGAGACTCAAGTGTGTGTACAGCGGCATGAATGCAGCAGAGAAAATCCGATAAATCCCATTATCAAAATGAATTACAAAAACAAACACAATGACAGTGAAATAGAGAGCAATTCTTAAATAATTCATTCAGGGCTTGTGATGCAACCTGGATTTACCACATCTACAACCAGAGCTGAGTGAGACATAAGGCTGTACACTTCGGCCTGATAGCATTGGTGAGGTTCGTTGAGAAAATGCAGGCCCTTTGAAGTCATACTGCATGGTACCCATTCCATGGGTCCCAACTCTCCAGGTTTAAGGGATTCTTCCTTCAGCTAAAACATGCATGGGAAACCCACAGTATGGTGCACCGTGTGACCGGGAAACCTTTTCAAATGCATCTCAGTTTTCGTCCCCTTTTCCTCGGGTTCACGATTGAAGACCCTTTACTAATACTCTCCCCACTTAGAGAGTCAGTGCCTTTAACCTCCTGTTTGGCACAGTTTGCAATTTCTGCGCAAGATGAACAAGAATAGGGAGAACCAATGAGAGACTAGCTCTAGGTGTCTGCACGTTCAAATATAACACTCATTTCCCACCAGGAAGAGGAATTTACCAAAGGATCAGCATGCTGTGCCGGAACCAGATTAGGGCATGAAGCAATCCTGCGGGTTTGCGGCCAGCTCACAAGAAAGCGAGTAGAAGAAAGGAGCTCAGGCGCACTGTCATTCACAAACCTGCAGAGTTATAAATGTCAGCTATTGTCCAAAAATGTATTGAAGTAAGGCTGCGTAGAGGACTTGAAAGCGGGGCAGAATTGCAGGAAAACGAGTTCAGGGGCAGACTGGAATTGCATTTAAAGCATAAGGAAAGAGACAGAAAGTCGACAATGATGCACTTGGTCAAAAAGGGCGTATGCGTTTTTTCCTGAATATACTCAAGAAAAAACACATACGCCCTTTTTGGCCAAACAAGCAAGCCTGTAAAGAAATCTGCATTACAATGAAGACTCACTGCCCCCCTGTCAAAAGGGACATCTGAAAAAAGTGAAAAATCCAGAAAGGCAGGACAGGCCATGGAGAACAGGGAGCCTTGTTATGCTGATGGGCGGGATGTAACTTGCCAACAGCCACTCTGGAGAAGTGTATGGTGTTTCCTCAAACACCTAAAAAACTAAGCAACGGAGCCTACGGCACTTCAACTTATGGTTCTATAGCTTAGGGAAATTAAAATCAAAAAGACACAGCCACCCATAAATTTTGGACGGCTCTGCTTACAAGAACCTCATTTACGGTACAAGTGAAATATCCCAGAAAGCAAAAAATGGATAAAGAAGTTGTTGTACGTACGTACAATGGAATATCACTCAGCAATGAAATCTATGTCATGAGGCCCGTCGCGGCATAATGAGTGGATTCAGGTACGACCATTCTAAGTTAACTAAGTCACACAGAAAAAGAAACACCATAAGATATCTCAAATACACGGAATGCAAACATGGCTGCACATGAACTCAATTACAAAACAGAAAAGGGTCTCAAATTTAGAAAACCAACTTATGCTTGCTTAAGGGGAAAGGTGAGTTGTGGTGCTGCATAAAACCAGAGATTGAAATTAGCACAGATACCTTTCCATAAGCAAATATGTAATAGTCAGGACCTACTCCTTGCTCCACGAAATGGACTCAACATCCCATATTCAATGCCTAGGAATATACCTGACTAGTAAGAATCTGAAAACCCATGGATTTATATGTCTCCATAAGAGAATCAAGCATGTGTACGGCGGCATAAACGCAGCAGTGAAAATCCGATAAATCCCATTATCAAAATAAATTACAAAAACAAAACACAATGACAGTGAAATAGAGAGCAATTCTTAAATAATTCATTCAGGGCTTGTGATGCAACGTGGATTTACCACATCTACACCCCGAGCTGAGTGAGACATAAGGCTGGACACTTTGGGCTGATAGCATTGGTGACGTTCGGTGAGCAAAGGCAACCCTTTGATGTCATACTGCGTGGTACCCATTCCATGGGTCCCAACTCTCCAGGTTGAAGGGATTCTTCCTTCAGGTAAAACATGCATGGGCAACCCAGAATATGGTCCACCGTGTGACCGGGAAAACTTTTTAAATGCGTCTCAGTTTTCGTCCCCTCGTACTCGGTTTTACCATTCCAGACGCTTTACTAACACTCTCCCCACTTGGAGAGTCAGTGCCTTTAACCTCCTGTTTGGCACAGTTAGGAATTTCTGCGCAAGATGAACAGGAATAGGGAGAACCAATGAGAGATTAGCTGTAGGTGTCTGCACGAACAAATTTAACGCTCATTTCCCACCAGGAAGAGGAATTAGCCAAAGGCTCAGAATGCCGTGTCGGAACCAGATTAGGGCCTGAAGCAATCCTGCGGTTTTGCGGCCAGCTCACAAGAAAGCGAGTTGAAGAAAGGAGCTCAGGGGCACTGTAATTCACAAACCTGCAGAGTTATAAATGACAGCTATCGTCCAAAAATATATTGAAGTAAGGCTGCAAAGAGGACTTGAACGCGGGGCAGAATTCCAGGAATACGATTTCAGGAGGTAGACGGGAAGTCCTCTGAAAGTATAGGAGAAGAGGCAGAACCTCGACAATGATGCACTTGGTCAAAAAGGGCATATGCGTTTCTTCCAGGGCCCTTATTAAAGAGGGTAGGAGGCTCCCAGCATGCTTCAGTGGCCAACAGAGGGCCTACGTCGCCAAGGCGACATGAGCCATCCAGGCAGGAGTGACCTCACATCAGAGGGCCCACCTCACAGAAGGGTAAGGAACCCAGTCAAGATCAGACTCTCACCAGAGTGCCCACATAAGCAAGGGGCTGGGAACCAGGCAGGAGTGTCCTCACACCCGTGGGGCCACATCATCGAAAGTTGAGGTACCCAGCACATGTGGCCTCAAACCAGAGGACCCACATCACCATGGGTCTCGGAGCGAGGCAGGCAGGATTAACCTCAAAACACATGGCCCATTGTATAAAAAAGGTGAGGAATCCAGCAGTTGGAACCTCCCAGCAGGTGGCCCAGAGCATGGAGTCTATGGGATCCAGGCCACAGTGAACTCACAGCAGAGGGCCCACATCATGAAACTGTGAGCAACCCAGCCAGTGGGACCTCAGAGCAGAAGGCCCACATCCCCATGGGGATGGGAACCTCGCAGGAGTGTCCTCGCACAACTTAGCACGTATCAGAAAATGTGGGAACCCAGCAGTTATGGCCTGGCGCCAGAGGGCCCTCATCACGGAGGAGAGGAGCCTACCAGCAGGCTCCAAATGCCACCAGAGGGCCGACGTCACCAAGGCAATGGGAGCAAGCCAGGCAGGAGTTACCTCACAGCAGAGGGCCCACCTCACAGAAGTGTGAGGAGCCCAAACAGGATCAGACTCTAACCAGAGCGCCCACATCACCAAGGGGATGGAAACCAGGCAGGAGTGTCCTCACACCAGTGGGGCCACATCAGCGAAAGGTGAGGAACACAGCACATGTGGCCTCAAACAAGGGGACACACATCACGAAAGGGCTGGGAGTGAGGCATGCAGGAGGAGACTCACAACAGAGCGCCCATAGAATGAAAAAGGTGAGGAACCCCGCAGTTGGAAGCTCCAAGCAGGTGGCCCAGAGCACCGAGGCTATGGGATCCATGCCGGAGTGAACTCACAGCAGAGGGCCCACATTCTGACACTGTGAGCAACCCAGCCGTTGGGACCTCAGGGCAGAAAGCCCACATCCCCATGGGGATGGGACCCTGGCTGGAGTGTACTCGCCCGACAGGGCGCACATCAGAAAATTTTGGGAGCCCATGAGTTAGGGCCTGACGCCAGAGGGCCCTCATTACCGAGGGGAGGAGACACCCAGCAGGCACCAAATCCCACCAGAGGGCCCACGTCGCCAAGGCGGGGTGTGCCAGCCAGGCAGGAGTGACCTCAGAGAAGAGGGCCCACCTCACAGAAGTGTGAGGAACCCAACCAGGATCAGACTCTCACCGGAGGGCCCCCATCACCAAGGGGATGGGAACCAGGCAGGAGTGTCCTCACACCAGTGGGGCCACATCAGCCAAAGGTGAGGAACCCAGCACATGTGGCCTCAAACCACAGGACACACATCACCAAGGGGCTAGGAGTGAGGCAGGTGTCTGGAGGGGCACATTTAACTCTAATTTCCCACCAGGAAGTGGAATGAACCAAAGTCTCAGAGTGCCGTGCCGGACCCTGATTACGGCCTGAAGCAAACCTGCGGTTCTGTGGCCAGTTTTCAAGGAAACGAGTTAAGAAAGGAAATCACGGGCACTGTAATTCACAAACCTGCAGTGTTATAAATGACAGCTATTGGCAAAATTATATGGAAGTAAGTCTGCAAAGAGGACTTGAAAACGAGGCAGAATTGCAGGAATCATATTTCAGGAGGTAGATTGGAATTGCATTTAAAGCATGTGAAAAGCGGCAGATCTTTGACAGTGATGCACTTGGACAAAAGTGCGTAAACATTTTTTCCTGAATATATTCAGGAAAAAACACATATGCCCTTTTTGGCCAACCAAGCACTCGAGAAATGGAAATCCGCACTACAATAAAGTCTCATTTCCCATTCGTCAAAAGGGCCATCTGAAAAAAGTGTAAAAACCAGAAACACAGGACAGGCCATGGAGAACAGGGAGCCTTGTTATGCTGATGGGCGGGATGTAAATTGCCAACAGACACTCTGGAGATGTTTATGGTGTATCCTGAAACATCTGAAAAACAAAGCTACAGACCCTAGGGCACTTCCACTTTTGGCCCTATAGCTTAGGAAAATTAAAATCAACAAGACACAGCCAACACCAAATTTAGGGCTGCTGTGTTTACAAGAACCTTGAGTCCAGTACAAATTAAATATCCCAGAAAGAAAAAAATGGATAAAGGAGTTGTGCTACTTACGTACAACGGAATATCACTCAGCAATGAAATCAATGTCATCAGGCCTGTAGCAGCAAATTGAGTGGATTTAAGTATGATGATTCTAAGAGAAATAGGTCACACAGAGAAAGATAATTATCATAAGATATCACTAATAGAGAGAGTGTAAACTTGGCTACACATAAACTGAATTCCAAAACCGAACAGAGTCTCACATTTAGATAAAAACTTATGCTTGCTTAAGGGGAAAGTTGAGTTGGGGTGCTGTATAAAACCAGAGATTGAAATTAGCACACATACCGTTCCATAAGCCAAATATGTAATAGACAAGACCTACTCTTTGCTCAACGAAATAGACTCATCCATGGTGTATCACCTCACACCTGTTAGAATGGGCATCATCAGAAAATCTACAAACAACGAATGCTGGAAAGGGTGTGGAGATAAGGAACCCTCTTCCACTATTGTTGGGAATGTAAATTGATACAGTCACTGTGGAGAACATTATGGAGTTTCTTATAAAACTAAGAATAGAATTACCATATGATACAGCAATCCCACTACTGGGCATATACCCAGACAAAACCATAAATCAAAAAGAGACATTCACCGCAATGTTCATTGCATCACTATTTACAATATCCAGGTAATGGAAGCAACCTAAATGCCCACAGACAGACGAATGCATAAAGATGTGGTACATATATAAAATGGAATATTACTAAGCCATAAAAAGGAATGAAATTGGGTCATTTGTAGAGACGTTGATGGATCTAGAGACTGTCATACAGAGTGAAGTAAGTCAGAAAGAGAAAAACAAATCTTGTCTATTAATGCATATATGTGGAACCTAGAAAAATTGTACAGATGAACCGTTTTGCCAGGCAGAAATAGAGCAACAGATGTAGACAACAAACGTATGGACACCAAGGGGGGAAAGCTGTTGGGGGGTGGAGGTGGGGGGAGTTGAGAGATTGGGATTGGCATGTATACATTTATATGTATAAAAGAGATAACCAAAAAGAACCTGCTGTATAAAAAAATAAAATAAAATTCAAATTACAAAAAGTAAAACAGAAAAAATATTCTTCCCTTCACATACATGTATTTATATGAATAAATTATTTCCATGCTTATATCTGTAAATACAAAAAAGAGGAATAAAATCTACCTTGAACCAAAAACGAAAAAAAGAAAAAAAAAACAGAACCCACCAGTTACACAGAGGAAAACCGTATCAGGGCACTTGCTCCAGTTGTAAACAATTCTGAAGTTGGTCAGTGGTGGGGAATCATCTCCCATTCAGCCAGCAGGCCCCACGCAACAAGCGTCCTCATTGCAAAGCTGGGGGACCGTGCCGAGGCATCTGTGAGTAAACGTGGGCTGAGCCCCAGGCCAGCTGCTGCTGAAATGTTCCCACCCTTCCCAGGTAAAACACCTGAATATGTACAAGGACTTGAAAGCCTAGAGGAAGGGCCATGGAGCCACATGAGTGACAGCATGCCAGCCGACTTGGTGCCTGCAGGCCAGCCAGGATGGTCCTGGCCCTGGGTGCTCTTCTGGAAGCTTTCCATTTCCCTGCCTGAGATACCCCTGCTGTATCTCAGGCCCCCACTGCTTTCTTCCTCACTCACCTCTGCCCAGGGAGAAATTCCAGCGGCAGGTATGGGTGACACATTCTCTTCTTTAGCAGGTGGCATCTTGGCAACTGCTGCAGAAAGTCCAGCAGAGCCCCACTCACACTGGGCCACCCACAAAGCCGTGGCCTCTCACTCCCTCCCACCAGTCCAGCCCCAAGACTGCTGACAGGGCAGAGAAAATGGCGTCAGGCACAGCTGCAGGGGCTCTTGCTGCCTGGAGCGGTGTTTATATTGATCTGAACCCAGGCACACCTGGGGAGGTCTGGCCGGCACGGTCGGGCTTCCCAGGCCAGCCAATAATCACCCCTCAGGGGCTCACAGTTGCAGAAACTGGAACTTGCTGAATCGGCCAGGTCCAAGGAACAGGTGTGGGCTCCTGAGAGTCAAGATACACAAGGGGCTGCAGCTCTGGCTTGTTTTCTAATTATATTATCTGGCCCATGAGTGGGAGACAACTTCAAGAAAACCCTCTCCTAATGAGATGAACCCAGGAGTCAGGGAGAGGAGGGGTGGCTGGTGGGTGGAGACAGAGGCCTGGTGCCCCGGGTGCAGTGGATGTCTCTGGAAGACCAGGTGGGGGGAGGCCACACAGAGTGATGCCCAGGGTCACAGACCTGTCGGAGCTGCTGTTTGTTAGTTCAAGTCCTGCTCTGAGGTGCTCTGTGTCAGATCTGAGTGACAGGTGAGCTGGGAGTGCTCTGCAATGAGGGCGATATGCACGGTTCCTGTGTTCCCAGCCCTGCCATGGTACCTGCAAGGGTAGCTCTGTATCCTGGGAGGGGCCTGACCACGAGAGCCCCATGGGCTGCAGGGGAACCTGCCCAGGGAACCCCATATCCTGGGAGGGGCCTGAACACGAGAGCCCCATGGGCTGGGGTGGGGGTGGGGTACCTGCCCAGGTGAGCTCCATATCCTGGGATTGGCCTGACCTCGAGAGCCCCATGGGCTGCTGGAGTCCTGGTAAAGGATGTCAGGACAGTCAGTGAAGCCACCGAGGATATACCTCCAGTAGTTCCTAAATCCTACACCCTGCTGGTCATTCTACCAACCAGCAGGACATGGTATTCTGTATTAGTCTTCAATGATGCCTTCTTTTGTATTCTATTAGTCCCAGAGTCACAAGAAATTTTGGCTTGTGAGTGGCAGGACTCAACATACAACTAAAACAATACTTCCGGGCCGTGTTGCCCCAAGGGTTCAAAAATTCCCACACCATCTTTGGGGAAAGCTCAGCTAAAGAACTAAAAGTTCTACCTCTGGAAAAGGAAACACTCCTTCAATATGCAGACGACATTCTGATCGCCAGCCCTACTAAGGAGACCTCTGAACTACCAAGCCAATAAAGGATACAAGTTGTCCAAGACAAAGCTCAAATATCACAGACTACGGTGACCTGCCTGGGCTTCATTCTCACAGAAGGTCGGAGAAGCCCATCCCAGGAAAGGGAAGAAACAATTTACAGCCTTACCCATTTCTGAAACTAGAAGACAGCTTAGGGGTTCCTGGGGAGGCCAGGGTTTGCTGCTTCTGGATCCCTAACTACAGTCTACTAGCTGGGCCTCTATATGAAACACTGAAAGGAAAAGATGATGATCCTTTTGAATAGAATGCAGAAGTGGCCTTTCAAGAATGGAAAGAGCAGTCAATTCAGACCCTTGCCCTGGAACTCCCTAATTTAGCTAAACCCTTTGACCTTTACATTCCTGGTGAACGGTGAATCGCCATTGGAGTATTAGTGCAAAACCTGGGACCACTTGAAATGGAACAATGCAAGAATGCGATCCAGGTAGGATAAACTACGGTCACCAAGGGGCTTGGCCCACCGCCACATCTGGCCAAGATACTGGCAGTATCTGAAAACCTGGAAATCAGCAGCCCAAAAGGCCACCTCCCTCCGAAGGGAAAAGGACCCCACGTGGTGATCCTAACATCCAACCATGCCCTGAAGTTGCAGGGTTGGCTCCTTGGGCACACTGACCTTGAGCGAGGAGGCCCTCCAACTCCAACCTCCATAGAGATAACCGGGGCAAAGTGGCACCATGAAGACTCGTGTGAAGGTGTCTGCACGGGCAAATTTAACGCTCATTTCCCACCAGGAAGAGGAATTAACCAAAGGCTCAGCATGCCGTGCCGGAACCAGATTAGGGCCTGAAGCAATCCTGCGGGTTTGCGGCCAGCTCACAAGAAAGCGAGTTGAAGAAAGGAGCTCAGGGACACTGTAATTCACAAACCTGCAGAGTTATAAATGACAGCTATCACCCAAAAATATATTGAAGGAAGGCTGCGAAGAGGACTTGAAAGCGGGGCAGAATTGCAAGAAAACGATTTCAGGGGGTAGACTGGAATTACATTTAAAGCATAGGAAAAGAGGCAGAACGTCGACAATGATGCACTTGGCCAAAAAGGGCGTATGCGTTTTTTCCTGAATATATTCAGGAAAAAACGCATACGCCCTTTTTGGCCAACCAAGCAAGCATGTTAAAGAAATCTGCACTACAATGAAGTCTCACTGCCCCCCGTTCAAAAGGGCCATCTGAAAAAAGTGTAAATTCGAGAAAGGCAGCACAGGCCATGGAGAACAGGGAGCCTTGTTATGCTGATGGGCGGGATGTAAATTGCCAACAGCCACTCTGGAGATGTGTATGGTGTTTCCTCAAAAACCTAAAAAACAAAGCAACGGAGCCTACGGCATTACCACTTATTTTCCTATAGCTTAGGGAAATTAAAATCAAAAACACACAGCCACCGCAAAGTTTCTGTTTACGGCTCTGTTTACAAGAACCTCGTCTACGGTACAAGTTAAATATCCCAGAAAGCGAAAAATGGATAAAGAAGTGTGGTACGTACGTACAAAGGAATATCACTCACCAATGAAATCTATGTCATCAGGCCCGTCGCGGCATAATGAGTGGATTCAGGTACGATGATTCTAAGTGAAATAAGTCACACAGAAAATGAAACATCATAAGATATCACTAATACACGGAATGTAAACTTGGCTACACATGAACTGAATTACAAAACAGAACAGGGTCTCAAATTTAGAAAACCAACTTATGCTTGCTTAAGGGGAAAGGTGAGTTGTGGTGCTGCATAAAACCAGAGATAGAAATTAGCACAGATACCTTTCCATAAGCCAAATATGTAATAGTCAAGACCTAGCCCTTGCTCAACGAAATGGATTAAACACCCCATATTCAATGCCTAGGATTACACATGACTAGTAAGAACCTTCAAACCCATGGATTTATATGTCTCCGTAAGAGACTCAAGTGTGTGTACAGCGGCATCAATGCAGCAGAGAAAATCCGATAAAACCCATTATCAAAATGAATTACAAAAACAAACACAATGACAGTGAAATAGAGAGCAATTCTTAAATAATTCATTCAGGGCTTGTGATGCAACCTGGATTTACCACATCTACACCCAGAGCTGAGTGAGACATAAGGCTGGACACTTCGGGCTGATAGCATTGGTGAGGTTTGATGAGCAAATGCAGACCCTTTGAAGTCATACTGCATGGTACCCAGTCCATGGGTCCCAACTCTCCAGGTTTAAGGGATTCTTCCTTCAGCTAAAACATGCATGGGAAACCCACAGTACAGTGCACTGTGTGACCGGGAAACGTTTTCAAATGCATCTCAGTTTTCGTCCCCTTTTACTCGGGTTCACCATTCCAGACCGTTTACTAACACTCTCCCCACTTGGAGAGTCAGTGCCTTTAACCTCCTGTTTGGCACAGTTTGCAATTTCTGCGCAAGATGAACAGGAATAGGGAGAACCAATGAGAGACTAGCTGTAGGTGTCTGGACGGGCAAATGGAACGCTCATTTCCCACCAGGAAGAGGAATTAACCAAAGGCTCAGCATGCCGTGCCGGAACCAGATTAGGGCCTGAAGCATTCCTGCGGGTTTGCGGCCAGCTCACAAGAAAGCGAGTTGAAGAAAGGAGCTCAGGGGCACTGTAATTCACAAACCTGCAGAGTTATAAATGACAGCTATCGTCCAAAAATATATTCAAGGAAGGCTGCGAAGAGGACTGGAAAGCGGGGCAGAATTGCAGGAAAACGATTTCAGGGGGTAGACTGGAATTGCATTTAAAGCATAGGAAAAGAGGCAGAACGTCGACAATGATGCACTTGGCCAAAAAGGGCGTATGCGTTTTTTCCTGAATATATTCAGGAAAAAACGCATACGCCCTTTTTGGCCAACCAAGCCAGCATGTTAAAGAAATCTGCACTACAAAGAAGTCTCACTGCCCCCAGGTCAAAAGGGCCATCTGAAAAAAGTGTAAAATCCAGCAAGACAGCACAGGCCATGGAGAACAGGGAGCCTTGTTATGCTGATGGGCGGGATGTAAATTGCCAACAGCCACTCTGGAGAAGTGTATGGTGTTTCCTGAAACACCTAAGAAACAAAGCAACGGAGACTACGGCACTTCCACTTATGGTCTTATAGATCACGGAAATTAAAATCAAAAACAGACAGCCACCCCAAAGTTTCAGACGGCTCTGTTTACAGGAATCTCGTCTATGGTACAAGTTAAATATCCCAGAATGTGAAAAATGGATAAAGAAGTTGTGGTACACACATTCAATGGAATATCACTCAGCAATGAAATCTATGTCATCAGGCCCATCGTGGCATAATGAGTGGATTCAGGTACGATGATTCTAAGTGAAATAAGTCACACAGAAAATGAAACATCATAAGATATCACTAATACACGGAATGTAAACTTGGCTACACATGAACTGAATTACAAAACAGAACAGGGTCTCAAATTTAGAAAACCACCTTATGCTTGCTTAAGGGGAAAAGTGAGTTGGGGTGCTGCATAAAACCAGAGATAGAAATTAGCACAGATACCTTTCCATAAGCCAAATATGTAATAGTCAAGACCTAGCCCTTGCTCAACGAAATGGACTAAACACCCCATATTCAACGCCTAGGAATACACCTGACTAGTAAGTATCTTCAAACCCATGGATTTATATGTCTCCATAAGAGACTCAAGTGTGTGTACAGCGGCATGAATGCAGCAGAGAAAATCCAATAAATCCCATTATCAAAATGAATTACAAAAACAAACACAATGACAGTGAAATAGAGAGCAATTCTTAAATAATTCATTCAGGGCTTGTGATGCAACCTGGATTTACCACATCTACAACCAGAGCTGAGTGAGACATAAGGCTGTACACTTCAGCCTGATAGCATTGGTGAGGTTCGTTGAGAAAATGCAGGCCCTTTGAAGTCATACTGCATGGTACCCATTCCATGGGTCCCAACTCTCCAGGTTTAAGGGATTCTTCCTTCAGCTAAAACATGCATGGGAAACCCACAGTATGGTGCACCGTGTGACCGGGAAACCTTTTCAAATGCATCTCAGTTTTCGTCCCCTTTTACTCGGGTTCACGATTGAAGACCCTTTACTAATACTCTCCCCACTTAGAGAGTCAGTGCCTTTAACCTCCTGTTTGGCACAGTTTGCAATTTCTGCGCAAGATGAACAAGAATAGGGAGAACCAATGAGAGACTAGCTCTAGGTGTCTGCACGTTCAAATATAACACTCATTTCCCACCAGGAAGAGGAATTTACCAAAGGATCAGCATGCTGTGCCGGAACCAGATTAGGGCATGAAGCAATCCTGCGGGTTTGCGGCCAGCTCACAAGAAAGCGAGTAGAAGAAAGGAGCTCAGGCACACTGTCATTCACAAACCTGCAGAGTTATAAATGTCAGCTATTGTCCAAAAATGTATTGAAATAAGGCTGCGTAGAGGACTTGAAAGCGGGGCAGAATTGCAGGAAAACGAGTTCAGGGGCAGACTGGAATTGCATTTAAAGCATAAGGAAAGAGACAGAAAGTCGACAATGATGCACTTGGTCAAAAAGGGCGTATGCGTTTTTTCCTGAATATATTCAAGAAAAAACACATATGCCCTTTTTGGCCAAAGAAGCAAGCCTGTAAAGAAATCTGCATTACAATGAAGTCTCACTGCCCCCCTGTCAAAAGGGACATCTGAAAAAAGTGAAAAATCCAGAAAGGCAGCACAGGCCATGGAGAACAGGGAGCCTTGTTATGCTGATGGGCGGGATGTAAATTGCCAACAGCCACTCTGGAGATGTGTATGGTGTTTCCTCAAAAACCTAAAAAACAAAGCAACGGAGCCTACGGCATTACCACTTATTTTCCTATAGCTTAGGGAAATTAAAATCAAAAACACACAGCCACCGCAAAGTTTCTGTTTACGGCTCTGTTTACAAGAACCTCGTCTACGGTACAAGTTAAATATCCCAGAAAGCGAAAAATGGATAAAGAAGTGTGGTACGTACGTACAAAGGAATATCACTCACCAATGAAATCTATGTCATCAGGCCCGTCGCGGCATAATGAGTGGATTCAGGTACGATGATTCTAAGTGAAATAAGTCACACAGAAAATGAAACATCATAAGATATCACTAATACACGGAATGTAAACTTGGCTACACATGAACTGAATTACAAAACAGAACAGGGTCTCAAATTTAGAAAACCAACTTATGCTTGCTTAAGGGGAAAGGTGAGTTGTGGTGCTGCATAAAACCAGAGATAGAAATTAGCACAGATACCTTTCCATAAGCCAAATATGTAATAGTCAAGACCTAGCCCTTGCTCAACGAAATGGATTAAACACCCCATATTCAATGCCTAGGATTACACATGACTAGTAAGAACCTTCAAACCCATGGATTTATATGTCTCCGTAAGAGACTCAAGTGTGTGTACAGCGGCATCAATGCAGCAGAGAAAATCCGATAAAACCCATTATCAAAATGAATTACAAAAACAAACACAATGACAGTGAAATAGAGAGCAATTCTTAAATAATTCATTCAGGGCTTGTGATGCAACCTGGATTTACCACATCTACACCCAGAGCTGAGTGAGACATAAGGCTGGACACTTCGGGCTGATAGCATTGGTGAGGTTTGATGAGCAAATGCAGACCCTTTGAAGTCATACTGCATGGTACCCAGTCCATGGGTCCCAACTCTCCAGGTTTAAGGGATTCTTCCTTCAGCTAAAACATGCATGGGAAACCCACAGTACAGTGCACTGTGTGACCGGGAAACGTTTTCAAATGCATCTCAGTTTTCGTCCCCTTTTACTCGGGTTCACCATTCCAGACCGTTTACTAACACTCTCCCCACTTGGAGAGTCAGTGCCTTTAACCTCCTGTTTGGCACAGTTTGCAATTTCTGCGCAAGATGAACAGGAATAGGGAGAACCAATGAGAGACTAGCTGTAGGTGTCTGGACGGGCAAATGGAACGCTCATTTCCCACCAGGAAGAGGAATTAACCAAAGGCTCAGCATGCCGTGCCGGAACCAGATTAGGGCCTGAAGCATTCCTGCGGGTTTGCGGCCAGCTCACAAGAAAGCGAGTTGAAGAAAGGAGCTCAGGGGCACTGTAATTCACAAACCTGCAGAGTTATAAATGACAGCTATCGTCCAAAAATATATTCAAGGAAGGCTGCGAAGAGGACTGGAAAGCGGGGCAGAATTGCAGGAAAACGATTTCAGGGGGTAGACTGGAATTGCATTTAAAGCATAGGAAAAGAGGCAGAACGTCGACAATGATGCACTTGGCCAAAAAGGGCGTATGCGTTTTTTCCTGAATATATTCAGGAAAAAACGCATACGCCCTTTTTGGCCAACCAAGCCAGCATGTTAAAGAAATCTGCACTACAAAGAAGTCTCACTGCCCCCAGGTCAAAAGGGCCATCTGAAAAAAGTGTAAAATCCAGCAAGACAGCACAGGCCATGGAGAACAGGGAGCCTTGTTATGCTGATGGGCGGGATGTAAATTGCCAACAGCCACTCTGGAGAAGTGTATGGTGTTTCCTGAAACACCTAAGAAACAAAGCAACGGAGACTACGGCACTTCCACTTATGGTCTTATAGATCACGGAAATTAAAATCAAAAACAGACAGCCACCCCAAAGTTTCAGACGGCTCTGTTTACAGGAATCTCGTCTATGGTACAAGTTAAATATCCCAGAATGTGAAAAATGGATAAAGAAGTTGTGGTACACACATTCAATGGAATATCACTCAGCAATGAAATCTATGTCATCAGGCCCATCGTGGCATAATGAGTGGATTCAGGTACGATGATTCTAAGTGAAATAAGTCACACAGAAAATGAAACATCATAAGATATCACTAATACACGGAATGTAAACTTGGCTACACATGAACTGAATTACAAAACAGAACAGGGTCTCAAATTTAGAAAACCACCTTATGCTTGCTTAAGGGGAAAAGTGAGTTGGGGTGCTGCATAAAACCAGAGATAGAAATTAGCACAGATACCTTTCCATAAGCCAAATATGTAATAGTCAAGACCTAGCCCTTGCTCAACGAAATGGACTAAACACCCCATATTCAACGCCTAGGAATACACCTGACTAGTAAGTATCTTCAAACCCATGGATTTATATGTCTCCATAAGAGACTCAAGTGTGTGTACAGCGGCATGAATGCAGCAGAGAAAATCCAATAAATCCCATTATCAAAATGAATTACAAAAACAAACACAATGACAGTGAAATAGAGAGCAATTCTTAAATAATTCATTCAGGGCTTGTGATGCAACCTGGATTTACCACATCTACAACCAGAGCTGAGTGAGACATAAGGCTGTACACTTCAGCCTGATAGCATTGGTGAGGTTCGTTGAGAAAATGCAGGCCCTTTGAAGTCATACTGCATGGTACCCATTCCATGGGTCCCAACTCTCCAGGTTTAAGGGATTCTTCCTTCAGCTAAAACATGCATGGGAAACCCACAGTATGGTGCACCGTGTGACCGGGAAACCTTTTCAAATGCATCTCAGTTTTCGTCCCCTTTTACTCGGGTTCACGATTGAAGACCCTTTACTAATACTCTCCCCACTTAGAGAGTCAGTGCCTTTAACCTCCTGTTTGGCACAGTTTGCAATTTCTGCGCAAGATGAACAAGAATAGGGAGAACCAATGAGAGACTAGCTCTAGGTGTCTGCACGTTCAAATATAACACTCATTTCCCACCAGGAAGAGGAATTTACCAAAGGATCAGCATGCTGTGCCGGAACCAGATTAGGGCATGAAGCAATCCTGCGGGTTTGCGGCCAGCTCACAAGAAAGCGAGTAGAAGAAAGGAGCTCAGGCACACTGTCATTCACAAACCTGCAGAGTTATAAATGTCAGCTATTGTCCAAAAATGTATTGAAATAAGGCTGCGTAGAGGACTTGAAAGCGGGGCAGAATTGCAGGAAAACGAGTTCAGGGGCAGACTGGAATTGCATTTAAAGCATAAGGAAAGAGACAGAAAGTCGACAATGATGCACTTGGTCAAAAAGGGCGTATGCGTTTTTTCCTGAATATATTCAAGAAAAAACACATATGCCCTTTTTGGCCAAAGAAGCAAGCCTGTAAAGAAATCTGCATTACAATGAAGTCTCACTGCCCCCCTGTCAAAAGGGACATCTGAAAAAAGTGAAAAATCCAGAAAGGCAGGACAGGCCATGGAGAACAGGGAGCCTTGTTATGCTGATGGGCGGGATGTAACTTGCCAACAGCCACTCTGGAGAAGTGTATGGTGTTTCCTCAAACACCTAAAAAACTAAGCAACGGAGCCTATGGCACTTCAACTTATGGTTCTATAGCTTAGGGAAATTAAAATCAAAAAGACACAGCCACCCATAAATTTTGGACGGCTCTGCTTACAAGAACCTCATTTACGGTACAAGTGAAATATCCCAGAAAGCAAAAAATGGATAAAGAAGTTGTTGTACGTACGTACAATGGAATATCACTCAGCAATGAAATCTATGTCATGAGGCCCATCGCGGCATAATGAGTGGATTCAGGTACGATCATTCTAAGTTAACTAAGTCACACAGAAAAAGAAACACCATAAGATATCTCAAATACACGGAATGCAAACATGGCTGCACATGAACTCAATTACAAAACAGAAAAGGGTCTCAAATTTAGAAAACCAACTTATGCTTGCTTAAGGGGAAAGGTGAGTTGTGGTGCTGCATAAAACCAGAGATTGAAATTAGCACAGATACCTTTCCATAAGCAAATATGTAATAGTCAGGACCTACTCCTTGCTCCACGAAATGGACTCAACACCCCATATTCAATGCCTAGGAATATACCTGACTAGTAAGAATCTGAAAACCCATGGATTTATATGTCTCCATAAGAGAATCAAGCATGTGTACAGCGGCATAAACGCAGCAGTGAAAATCCGATAAATCCCATTATCAAAATAAATTACAAAAACAAAACACAATGACAGTGAAATAGAGAGCAA
The DNA here is from genome assembly GCF_059928025.1 of Delphinapterus leucas. Lineage (NCBI taxonomy): Eukaryota > Metazoa > Chordata > Mammalia > Artiodactyla > Monodontidae > Delphinapterus > Delphinapterus leucas. The sequence goes on from NW_028322237.1 coordinate 6,995,305, forward strand.
TTCTTAAATAATTCATTCAGGGCTTGTGATGCAACGTGGATTTACCACATCTACACCCCGAGCTGAGTGAGACATAAGGCTGGACACTTCGGGCTGATAGCATTGGTGACGTTCGGTGAGCAAAGGCAACCCTTTGAAGTCATACTGCGTGGTACCCATTCCATGGGTCCCAACTCTCCAGGTTGAAGGGATTCTTCCTTCAGGTAAAACATGCATGGGCAACCCAGAATATGGTCCACCGTGTGACCGGGAAAACTTTTTAAATGCGTCTCAGTTTTCGTCCCCTCGTACTCGGTTTTACCATTCCAGACGCTTTACTAACACTCTCCCCACTTGGAGAGTCAGTGCCTTTAACCTCCTGTTTGGCACAGTTTGGAATTTCTGCGCAAGATGAACAGGAATAGGGAGAACCAATGAGAGATTAGCTGTAGGTGTCTGCACGAACAAATTTAACGCTCATTTCCCACCAGGAAGAGGAATTAGCCAAAGGCTCAGCATGCCGTGTCGGAACCAGATTAGGGCCTGAAGCAATCCTGCGGTTTTGCGGCCAGCTCACAAGAAAGCGAGTTGAAGAAAGGAGCTCAGGGGCACTGTAATTCACAAACCTGCAGAGTTATAAATGACAGCTATCGTCCAAAAATATATTGAAGTAAGGCTGCAAAGAGGACTTGAACGCGGGGCAGAATTCCAGGAATACGATTTCAGGAGGTAGACGGGAAGTCCTCTGAAAGTATAGGAGAAGAGGCAGAACCTCGACAATGATGCACTTGGTCAAAAAGGGCATATGCGTTTCTTCCAGGGCCCTTATTAAAGAGGGTAGGAGGCTCCCAGCATGCTTCAGTGGCCAACAGAGGGCCTACGTCGCCAAGGCGACATGAGCCATCCAGGCAGGAGTGACCTCACATCAGAGGGCCCACCTCACAGAAGGGTAAAGAACCCAGTCAAGATCAGACTCTCACCAGAGTGCCCACATAAGCAAGGGGCTGGGAACCAGGCAGGAGTGTCCTCACACCCGTGGGGCCACATCATCGAAAGTTGAGGTACCCAGCACATGTGGCCTCAAACCAGAGGACCCACATCACCATGGGTCTTGGAGCGAGGCAGGCAGGATTAACCTCAAAACACATGGCCCATTGTATAAAAAAGGTGAGGAATCCAGCAGTTGGAACATCCCAGCAGGCGGCCCAGAGCACTGAGGCTATGGGACCCAGGCAGTGATGAACTCACAACAGAGGGCCCTCATCGTGATACTGTAAGCAACCCAGCCGTTGTAACCTCAGAGCACAAGGCCCACATCCCCATGGGGAAGGGAACCAAGCAGGAGTGTCATCGCACCAGTGGGCACACATCAGAAAAGGTGGGGAGCCCAGCAGTTAGGGCCGGACGCCAGAGGGCCCTCATCACTGAGGAGAGGAGGCTCCCAGCAAGCTCCAACTGCTACCAGAAGGCCGACGTCACCAATGCAGGGGGTGCCAGCCAGGCAGGAGTGACCTCAGAGCAGAGGGCCAACCACACAAAAGTGTGAGGAACCCAAAGAGGATCAGACTCTCACCGGACGGCCCACATCACCAAGGGAATGGAAACCAGGCAGGAGTGTTCTCACACCAGTGTGGTCACATCACCGAAATGTGACGGACCCAGCACACGTGGCCTCAAACTACAGGACACACATCACCAAGGGGCTGGGAGTGAGGCAGGCAGGAGGAGCCTCCAAACAGAGGGCCCATAGCATAAAAAAGGTGAGGGATCCCGCAGTTGTAACCTCCCAGCAGGTGGCCAGGAGCAGCGAGGCTATGGGATCCAGGCCTGACTGAACTCAATACAGAGGGCCCTCATTATGAAACTGTGAGCAACCCAGCCGTTGGGACTTTAGAGCAGAAGGCCCACATCCCCATGGGGTTGGGATCCTGGCAGGAGTGTACTCGCACCACAGGGCGCACATCAGAAAATTTTGGGAGCCCAGGAGTTAGGGTCTGACGCCAGAGGGCCCTCATTACCGAGGGGAGGAGACTCCCAGCAGGCACCAACTCCCAACTGAGGGCCCACGTCGCCACGTTGACGTGTGCCAGCCAGGCAGGAGTGACCTCACAGCAGAGGGCCTACCTCACAGAAGGGTGAGGAACCCAGCCAGGTTAAGACTCTCACCAGAGGGCCCACATCACCAAGGGGATCGGAACAAGGCAGGAGTGTCCTCACACCAGTGTGGCCACATTATAGAAAGGTGAGGAATCCAGCACATGTGGCCTAAACCAGAGGACCCACATTTCCAAGGTGCTCCGAGTGAGGCAGGCAGGAGTAGCCTAACAACACAGGGCCCACAGAATAAAAAATGTGAGGAATCCAGCAGTTTGATCCTCCCAGCAGGTGGCCCAGAGCATGGAGTCTATGGGATCCAGGCCACAGTGAACTCACAGCAGAGGGCCCACATCATGAAACTGTGAGCAACCCAGCCAGTGGGACCTCAGAGCAGAAGGCCCACATCCCCATGGGGATGGGAACCTCGCAGGAGTGTCCTCACACCACTTAGCACGTATCAGAAAATGTGGGTACCCAGCAGTTAGGGCCTGAGGCAAGAGGGCCCCCATCACCGACGGGAGGTTCCCAGCAGGCTCCAACTGCCACAAGAGGGCCGATGTTGCCCAGGTGGGGTGTGCCAGCCAGGCAGGAGTGACCTCACAGCAGAGGGCCCCCCTCACAGAAGGGTGAGGAACCCAGCCAGGATCAGACTCTCACCAGAGGGCCCACATCATCAAGGGGAAAGGAACCAGGCAGGAGTGTCCTCACACCAGTGGGGCCACATCATCGAAAGGCGAGGGACCCAGCATACGTGGCCTCAAACCAGAGGACACACATCACCAAGGGGCTGGGAGTGAGGCAGGCAGGAGGAGTCTCAAAACAGAGGGCCCATAGAAGAAAAAAGGTGAGGAATCCCGCAGTTGTAACCTCCCAGCAGGTGGCCAGGAGCAGCGAGGCTATGGGATCCAGGCCGGAGAGAACTCACAGCAGAGGGCCCTCATCATGAAACTGAGCAACCCACGGTTGGGACCTCAGAGCAGAAGGCCCACATTCCCATGGGGTTGGGAACCTGGCAGGAGTGTACTCGAACCACAGGGCGCATATCAGAAAATATAGGGAGCCCAGGAGTTAGGGTCTGACGCCAGAGGGCCCTCATTACTGAGGGGAGGAGACAACCAGCAGGCACCAAATCCCACCAGAGGGCCGACGTCGCCAAGGCGGGGTGTGCCCGCCAGGCAGGAGTGACCTCAGAGAAGAGGGCCCACCTCACAGAAGTGTGAGGAACCCAACCAGTATCACACTCTCACCGGAGGGCCCACATCACCAAGGGGATCGGAACAAGGCAGGAGTGTCCTCACACCAGTGTGGCCACATTATAGAAAGGTGAGGAATCCAGCACATGTGGCCTAAACCAGAGGACCCACATTTCCAAGGTGCTCCGAGTGAGGCAGGCAGGAGTAGCCTAACAACACAGGGCCCACAGAATAAAAAATGTGAGAAATCCAGCAGTTTGAACCTCCCAGCAGGTGGCCCAGAGCATGGAGTCTTTGGGATCCAGGCCACAGTGAACTCACAGCAGAGGGCCCACATCATGAAACTGTGAGCAACCCAGCCAGTGGGACCTCAGAGCAGAAGGCCCACATCCCCATGGGGATGGGAACCTCGCAGGAGTGTCCTCGCACAACTTAGCACGTATCAGAAAATGTGGGAACCCAGCAGTTATGGCCTGGCGCCAGAGGGCCCTCATCACGGAGGAGAGGAGGCTACCAGCAGGCTCCAAATGCCACCAGAGGGCCGACGTCACCAAGGCAATGGGAGCAAGCCAGGCAGGAGTTACCTCACAGCAGAGGGCCCACCTCACAGAAGTGTGAGGAGCCCAAACAGGATCAGACTCTAACCAGAGCACCCACATCACCAAGGGGATGGGAACCAGGCAGGAGTGTCCTCACACCAGTGGGGCCACATCAGCGAAAGGTGAGGAGCACAGCACATGTGGCCTCAAACAAGGGGACACACATCACGAAAGGGCTGGGAGTGAGGCATGCAGGAGGAGACTCACAACAGAGCACCCATAGAATAAAAAAGGTGAGGAACCCCGCAGTTGGAAGCTCCAAGCAGGTGGCCCAGAGCACCGAGGCTATGGGATCCATGCCGGCGTGAACTCACAGCAGAGGGCCCACATTCTGACACTGTGAGCAACCCAGCCGTTGGGACCTCAGGGCAGAAAGCCCACATCCCCATGGGGATGGGACCCTGGCTGGAGTGTACTCGCACGACAGGGCGCACATCAGAAAATTTTGGGAGCCCATGAGTTAGGGCCTGACGCCAGAGGGCCCTCATTACCGAGGGGAGGAGACTCCCAGCAGGCACCAACTCCCAACTGAGGGCCCACATCGCCAAGGTGACGTGTGCCAGCCAGGCAGGAGTGACCTCACAGCAGAGGGCCCACCTCCCAGAAGTGTGAGGAATCCAGACAGGATCAGACTCTCACCAGAGGGCCCCCATCACCAAGGGGATGGGAACCAGGCAGGAGTGTCCTCACACCAGTGGGGCCACATCAATAAAGGTGAGGAAACCGGTACATGTGGCCTTAAACCAGAGGACCTACATCACAAATGGGCTGGGAGTGAGTCAGGAAGTAGGAGCATGAAAACACAGGACCCAAAGAATAAAAAAGGTAAGGAATCCAGCAGTAGGAACCTCCCAGCAGGCCGCTCAGAGCACAGAGGCTATGGGATCTAGGCCTGGGTGAACTAACACCAGAGAGCCAACATCATGAAACGGTGAACAACACAGGTGTTGGGACCTTAGAGCAGAAGGCCCACATGCCCATGGGGAGGGGAACCTCGCAGGAGTGTCCTCGCACCACTTAGCACGTATCAGAAAATGTGGGTACCCAGCAGTTAGGGCCTGAGGCAAGAGGGCCCCCATCACCGAGGGGAGGTTCCCAGCAGGCTCCAACTGCCACAAGAGGGCCGATGTTGCCCAGGTGGGGTGTGCCAGCCAGGCAGGAGTGACCTCACAGCAGAGGGCCCCCCTCACAGAAGGGTGAGGAACCCAGCCAGGATCAGACTCTCACCAGAGGGCCCACATCATCAAGGGGATAGGAACCAGGCAGGAGTATCCTCACACCAGTGGGGCCACATCATCGAAAGGCGAGGGACCCAGCATACGTGGCCTCAAACCAGAGGACACACATCACCAAGGGGCTGGGAGTGAGGCAGGCAGGAGGAGTCTCAAAACAGAGGGCCCATAGAAGAAAAAAGGTGAGGAATCCCGCAGTTGTAACCTCCCAGCAGGTGGCCAGGAGCAGCGAGGCTATGGGATCCAGGCCGGAGAGAACTCACAGCAGAGGGCCCTCATCATGAAACTGAGCAACCCACGGTTGGGACCTCAGAGCAGAAGGCCCACATTCCCATGGGGTTGCGAACCTGGCAGGAGTGTACTCGAACCACAGGGCGCATATCAGAAAATATTGGGAGCCCAGGAGTTAGGGCCTGACGCCAGAGGGCCCTCATTACCGAGGGAAGGAGACACACAGCAGGCACCAAATCCCACCAGAGAGCCGACGTCGCCACGGCGGGGTGTGCCAGCCAGGCAGGAGTGACCTCAGAGAAGAGGGCCCACCTCACAGAAGTGTGAGGAACCCAACCAGGATCAGACTCTCACCGGAGGGCCCACATCACCAAGGGGATGGGAACCAGGCAGGAGTGTCCTCACACCAGTGGGGCCACATCAGCCAAAGGTGAGGAACCCAGCACATGTGGCCGCAAACCACAGGACACACATCACCAAGGGGCTAGGAGTGAGGCAGGTGTCTGGAGGGGCACATTTAACTCTAATTTCCCACCAGGAAGTGGAATGAACCAAAGTCTCAGAGTGCCGTGCCGGACCCTGATTACGGCCTGAAGCAAACCTGCGGTTCTGTGGCCAGTTTTCAAGGAAACGAGTTAAGAAAGGAAATCACGGGCACTGTAATTCACAAACCTGCAGTGTTATAAATGACAGCTATTGGCAAAATTATATGGAAGTAAGTCTGCAAAGAGGACTTGAAAACGAGGCAGAATTGCAGGAATCATATTTCAGGAGGTAGATTGGAATTGCATTTAAAGCATGTGAAAAGCGGCAGATCTTTGACAGTGATGCACTTGGACAAAAGTGCGTAAACATTTTTTCCTGAATATATTCAGGAAAAAACACATATGCCCTTTTTGGCCAACCAAGCACTCGAGAAATGGAAATCCGCACTACAATAAAGTCTCATTTCCCATTCGTCAAAAGGGCCATTTGAAAAAAGTGTAAAAACCAGAAACACAGGACAGGCCATGGAGAACAGGGAGCCTTGTTATGCTGATGGGCGGGATGTAAATTGCCAACAGACACTCTGGAGATGTTTATGGTGTATCCTGAAACATCTGAAAAACAAAGCTACAGACCCTAGGGCACTTCCACTTTTGGCCCTATAGCTTAGGAAAATTAAAATCAACAAGACACAGCCAACACCAAATTTAGGGCTGCTGTGTTTACAAGAACCTTGAGTCCAGTACAAATTAAATATCCCAGAAAGAAAAAAATGGATAAAGGAGTTGTGCTACTTACGTACAACGGAATATCACTCAGCAATGAAATCAATGTCATCAGGCCTGTAGCAGCAAATTGAGTGGATTTAAGTATGATGATTCTAAGAGAAATAGGTCACACAGAGAAAGATAATTATCATAAGATATCACTAATAGAGAGAGTGTAAACTTGGCTACACATAAACTGAATTCCAAAACCGAACAGAGTCTCACATTTAGATAAAAACTTATGCTTGCTTAAGGGGAAAGTTGAGTTGGGGTGCTGTATAAAACCAGAGATTGAAATTAGCACACATACCGTTCCATAAGCCAAATATGTAATAGACAAGACCTACTCTTTGCTCAACGAAATAGACTCATCCATGGTGTATCACCTCACACCTGTTAGAATGGGCATCATCAGAAAATCTACAAACAACGAATGCTGGAAAGGGTGTGGAGATAAGGAACCCTCTTCCACTATTGTTGGGAATGTAAATTGATACAGTCACTGTGGAGAACATTATGGAGTTTCTTATAAAACTAAGAATAGAATTACCATATGATACAGCAATCCCACTACTGGGCATATACCCAGACAAAACCATAAATCAAAAAGAGACATTCACCGCAATGTTCATTGCATCACTATTTACAATATCCAGGTAATGGAAGCAACCTAAATGCCCACAGACAGACGAATGCATAAAGATGTGGTACATATATAAAATGGAATATTACTAAGCCATAAAAAGGAATGAAATTGGGTCATTTGTAGAGACGTTGATGGATCTAGAGACTGTCATACAGAGTGAAGTAAGTCAGAAAGAGAAAAACAAATCTTGTCTATTAATGCATATATGTGGAACCTAGAAAAATTGTACAGATGAACCGTTTTGCCAGGCAGAAATAGAGCAACAGATGTAGACAACAAACGTATGGACACCAAGGGGGGAAAGCTGTTGGGGGGTGGAGGTGGGGGGAGTTGAGAGATTGGGATTGGCATGTATACATTTATATGTATAAAAGAGATAACCAAAAAGAACCTGCTGTATAAAAAAATAAAATAAAATTCAAATTACAAAAAGTAAAACAGAAAAAATATTCTTCCCTTCACATACATGTATTTATATGAATAAATTATTTCCATGCTTATATCTGTAAATACAAAAAAGAGGAATAAAATCTACCTTGAACCAAAAACGAAAAAAAGAAAAAAATACAGAACCCACCAGTTACACAGAGGAAAACCGTATCAGGGCACTTGCTCCAGTTGTAAACAATTCTGAAGTTGGTCAGTGGTGGGGAATCATCTCCCATTCAGCCAGCAGGCCCCACGCAACAAGCGTCCTCATTGCAAAGCTGGGGGACCGTGCCGAGGCATCTGTGAGTAAACGTGGGCTGAGCCCCAGGCCAGCTGCTGCTGAAATGTTCCCACCCTTCCCAGGTAAAACACCTGAATATGTACAAGGACTTGAAAGCCTAGAGGAAGGGCCATGGAGCCACATGAGTGACAGCATGCCAGCCGACTTGGTGCCTGCAGGCCAGCCAGGATGGTCCTGGCCCTGGGTGCTCTTCTGGAAGCTTTCCATTTCCCTGCCTGAGATACCCCTGCTGTATCTCAGGCCCCCACTGCTTTCTTCCTCACTCACCTCTGCCCAGGGAGAAATTCCAGCGGCAGGTATGGGTGACACATTCTCTTCTTTAGCAGGTGGCATCTTGGCAACTGCTGCAGAAAGTCCAGCAGAGCCCCACTCACACTGGGCCACCCACAAAGCCGTGGCCTCTCACTCCCTCCCACCAGTCCAGCCCCAAGACTGCTGACAGGGCAGAGAAAATGGCGTCAGGCACAGCTGCAGGGGCTCTTGCTGCCTGGAGCGGTGTTTATATTGATCTGAACCCAGGCACACCTGGGGAGGTCTGGCCGGCACGGTCGGGCTTCCCAGGCCAGCCAATAATCACCCCTCAGGGGCTCACAGTTGCAGAAACTGGAACTTGCTGAATCAGCCAGGTCCAAGGAACAGGTGTGGGCTCATGAGAGTCAGGATACACAAGGGGCTGCAGCTCTGGCTTGTTTTCTAATTATATTATCTGGCCCATGAGTGGGAGACAACTTCAAGAAAACCCTCTCCTAATGAGATGAACCCAGGAGTCAGGGAGAGGAGGGGTGGCTGGTGGGTGGAGACAGAGGCCTGGTGCCCCGGGTGCAGTGGATGTCTCTGGAAGACCAGGTGGGGGGAGGCCACACAGAGTGATGCCCAGGGTCACAGACCTGTCGGAGCTGCTGTTTGTTAGTTCAAGTCCTGCTCTGAGGTGCTCTGTGTCAGATCTGAGTGACAGGTGAGCTGGGAGTGCTCTGCAATGAGGGCGATATGCACGGTTCCTGTGTTCCCAGCCCTGCCATGGTACCTGCAAGGGTAGCTCTGTATCCTGGGAGGGGCCTGACCACGAGAGCCCCATGGGCTGCAGGGGAACCTGCCCAGGGAACCCCATATCCTGGGAGGGGCCTGAACACGAGAGCCCCATGGGCTGGGGTGGGGGTGGGGTACCTGCCCAGGTGAGCTCCATATCCTGGGATTGGCCTGACCTCGAGAGCCCCATGGGCTGCTGGAGTCCTGGTAAATGATGTCAGGACAGTCAGTGAAGCCACCGAGGATATACCTCCAGTAGTTCCTAAATCCTACACCCTGCTGGTCATTCTACCAACCAGCAGGACATGGTATTCTGTATTAGTCTTCAATGATGCCTTCTTTTGTATTCTATTAGTCCCAGAGTCACAAGAAATTTTGGCTTGTGAGTGGCAGGACTCAACATACAACTAAAACAATACTTCCGGGCCGTGTTGCCCCAAGGGTTCAAAAATTCCCACACCATCTTTGGGGAAAGCTCAGCTAAAGATCTAAAAGTTCTACCTCTGGAAAAGGAAACACTCCTTCAATATGCAGACGACATTCTGATCGCCAGCCCTACTAAGGAGACCTCTGAACTACCAAGCCAATAAAGGATACAAGTTGTCCAAGACAAAGCTCAAATATCACAGACTACGGTGACCTGCCTGGGCTTCATTCTCACAGAAGGTCGGAGAAGCCCATCCCAGGAAAGGGAAGAAACAATTTACAGCCTTACCCATTTCTGAAACTAGAAGACAGCTTAGGGGTTCCTGGGGAGGCCAGGGTTTGCTGCTTCTGGATCCCTAACTACAGTCTACTAGCTGGGCCTCTATATGAAACACTGAAAGGAAAAGATGATGATCCTTTTGAATAGAATGCAGAAGTGGCCTTTCAAGAATGGAAAGAGCAGTCAATTCAGACCCTTGCCCTGGAACTCCCTAATTTAGCTAAACCCTTTGACCTTTACATTCCTGGTGAACGGTGAATCGCCATTGGAGTATTAGTGCAAAACCTGGGACCACTTGAAATGGAACAATGCAAGAATGCGATCCAGGTAGGATAAACTACGGTCACCAAGGGGCTTGGCCCACCGCCACATCTGGCCAAGATACTGGCAGTATCTGAAAACCTGGAAATCAGCAGCCCAAAAGGCCACCTCCCTCCGAAGGGAAAAGGACCCCACGTGGTGATCCTAACATCCAACCATGCCCTGAAGTTGCAGGGTTGGCTCCTTGGGCACACTGACCTTGAGCGAGGAGGCCCTCCAACTCCAACCTCCAGAGAGATAACCGGGGCAAAGTGGCACCATGAAGACTCGTGTGAAGGTGTCTGCACGGGCAAATTTAACGCTCATTTCCCACCAGGAAGAGGAATTAACCAAAGGCTCAGCATGCCGTGCCGGAACCAGATTAGGGCCTGAAGCAATCCTGCGGGTTTGCGGCCAGCTCACAAGAAAGCGAGTTGAAGAAAGGAGCTCAGGGACACTGTAATTCACAAACCTGCAGAGTTATAAATGACAGCTATCACCCAAAAATATATTGAAGGAAGGCTGCGAAGAGGACTTGAAAGCGGGGCAGAATTGCAAGAAAACGATTTCAGGGGGTAGACTGGAATTACATTTAAAGCATAGGAAAAGAGGCAGAACGTCGACAATGATGCACTTGGCCAAAAAGGGCGTATGCGTTTTTTCCTGAATATATTCAGGAAAAAACGCATACGCCCTTTTTGGCCAACCAAGCAAGCATGTTAAAGAAATCTGCACTACAATGAAGTCTCACTGCCCCCCGTTCAAAAGGGCCATCTGAAAAAAGTGTAAATTCGAGAAAGGCAGCACAGGCCATGGAGAACAGGGAGCCTTGTTATGCTGATGGGCGGGATGTAAATTGCCAACAGCCACTCTGGAGATGTGTATGGTGTTTCCTCAAAAACCTAAAAAACAAAGCAACGGAGCCTACGGCATTACCACTTATTTTCCTATAGCTTAGGGAAATTAAAATCAAAAACACACAGCCACCGCAAAGTTTCTGTTTACGGCTCTGTTTACAAGAACCTCGTCTACGGTACAAGTTAAATATCCCAGAAAGCGAAAAATGGATAAAGAAGTGTGGTACGTACGTACAAAGGAATATCACTCACCAATGAAATCTATGTCATCAGGCCCGTCGCGGCATAATGAGTGGATTCAGGTACGATGATTCTAAGTGAAATAAGTCACACAGAAAATGAAACATCATAAGATATCACTAATACACGGAATGTAAACTTGGCTACACATGAACTGAATTACAAAACAGAACAGGGTCTCAAATTTAGAAAACCAACTTATGCTTGCTTAAGGGGAAAGGTGAGTTGTGGTGCTGCATAAAACCAGAGATAGAAATTAGCACAGATACCTTTCCATAAGCCAAATATGTAATAGTCAAGACCTAGCCCTTGCTCAACGAAATGGATTAAACACCCCATATTCAATGCCTAGGATTACACATGACTAGTAAGAACCTTCAAACCCATGGATTTATATGTCTCCGTAAGAGACTCAAGTGTGTGTACAGCGGCATCAATGCAGCAGAGAAAATCCGATAAAACCCATTATCAAAATGAATTACAAAAACAAACACAATGACAGTGAAATAGAGAGCAATTCTTAAATAATTCATTCAGGGCTTGTGATGCAACCTGGATTTACCACATCTACACCCAGAGCTGAGTGAGACATAAGGCTGGACACTTCGGGCTGATAGCATTGGTGAGGTTTGATGAGCAAATGCAGACCCTTTGAAGTCATACTGCATGGTACCCAGTCCATGGGTCCCAACTCTCCAGGTTTAAGGGATTCTTCCTTCAGCTAAAACATGCATGGGAAACCCACAGTACAGTGCACTGTGTGACTGGGAAACGTTTTCAAATGCATCTCAGTTTTCGTCCCCTTTTACTCGGGTTCACCATTCCAGACCGTTTACTAACACTCTCCCCACTTGGAGAGTCAGTGCCTTTAACCTCCTGTTTGGCACAGTTTGCAATTTCTGCGCAAGATGAACAGGAATAGGGAGAACCAATGAGAGACTAGCTGTAGGTGTCTGGACGGGCAAATGGAACGCTCATTTCCCACCAGGAAGAGGAATTAACCAAAGGCTCAGCATGCCGTGCCGGAACCAGATTAGGGCCTGAAGCATTCCTGCGGGTTTGCGGCCAGCTCACAAGAAAGCGAGTTGAAGAAAGGAGCTCAGGGGCACTGTAATTCACAAACCTGCAGAGTTATAAATGACAGCTATCGTCCAAAAATATATTCAAGGAAGGCTGCGAAGAGGACTGGAAAGCGGGGCAGAATTGCAGGAAAACGATTTCAGGGGGTAGACTGGAATTGCATTTAAAGCATAGGAAAAGAGGCAGAACGTCGACAATGATGCACTTGGCCAAAAAGGGCGTATGCGTTTTTTCCTGAATATATTCAGGAAAAAACGCATACGCCCTTTTTGGCCAACCAAGCCAGCATGTTAAAGAAATCTGCACTACAAAGAAGTCTCACTGCCCCCAGGTCAAAAGGGCCATCTGAAAAAAGTGTAAAATCCAGCAAGACAGCACAGGCCATGGAGAACAGGGAGCCTTGTTATGCTGATGGGCGGGATGTAAATTGCCAACAGCCACTCTGGAGAAGTGTATGGTGTTTCCTGAAACACCTAAGAAACAAAGCAACGGAGACTACGGCACTTCCACTTATGGTCTTATAGATCACGGAAATTAAAATCAAAAACAGACAGCCACCCCAAAGTTTCAGACGGCTCTGTTTACAGGAATCTCGTCTATGGTACAAGTTAAATATCCCAGAATGTGAAAAATGGATAAAGAAGTTGTGGTACACACATTCAATGGAATATCACTCAGCAATGAAATCTATGTCATCAGGCCCATCGTGGCATAATGAGTGGATTCAGGTACGATGATTCTAAGTGAAATAAGTCACACAGAAAATGAAACATCATAAGATATCACTAATACACGGAATGTAAACTTGGCTACACATGAACTGAATTACAAAACAGAACAGGGTCTCAAATTTAGAAAACCACCTTATGCTTGCTTAAGGGGAAAAGTGAGTTGGGGTGCTGCATAAAACCAGAGATAGAAATTAGCACAGATACCTTTCCATAAGCCAAATATGTAATAGTCAAGACCTAGCCCTTGCTCAACGAAATGGACTAAACACCCCATATTCAACGCCTAGGAATACACCTGACTAGTAAGTATCTTCAAACCCATGGATTTATATGTCTCCATAAGAGACTCAAGTGTGTGTACAGCGGCATGAATGCAGCAGAGAAAATCCAATAAATCCCATTATCAAAATGAATTACAAAAACAAACACAATGACAGTGAAATAGAGAGCAATTCTTAAATAATTCATTCAGGGCTTGTGATGCAACCTGGATTTACCACATCTACAACCAGAGCTGAGTGAGACATAAGGCTGTACACTTCAGCCTGATAGCATTGGTGAGGTTCGTTGAGAAAATGCAGGCCCTTTGAAGTCATACTGCATGGTACCCATTCCATGGGTCCCAACTCTCCAGGTTTAAGGGATTCTTCCTTCAGCTAAAACATGCATGGGAAACCCACAGTATGGTGCACCGTGTGACCGGGAAACCTTTTCAAATGCATCTCAGTTTTCGTCCCCTTTTACTCGGGTTCACGATTGAAGACCCTTTACTAATACTCTCCCCACTTAGAGAGTCAGTGCCTTTAACCTCCTGTTTGGCACAGTTTGCAATTTCTGCGCAAGATGAACAAGAATAGGGAGAACCAATGAGAGACTAGCTCTAGGTGTCTGCACGTTCAAATATAACACTCATTTCCCACCAGGAAGAGGAATTTACCAAAGGATCAGCATGCTGTGCCGGAACCAGATTAGGGCATGAAGCAATCCTGCGGGTTTGCGGCCAGCTCACAAGAAAGCGAGTAGAAGAAAGGAGCTCAGGCACACTGTCATTCACAAACCTGCAGAGTTATAAATGTCAGCTATTGTCCAAAAATGTATTGAAATAAGGCTGCGTAGAGGACTTGAAAGCGGGGCAGAATTGCAGGAAAACGAGTTCAGGGGCAGACTGGAATTGCATTTAAAGCATAAGGAAAGAGACAGAAAGTCGACAATGATGCACTTGGTCAAAAAGGGCGTATGCGTTTTTTCCTGAATATATTCAAGAAAAAACACATATGCCCTTTTTGGCCAAAGAAGCAAGCCTGTAAAGAAATCTGCATTACAATGAAGTCTCACTGCCCCCCTGTCAAAAGGGACATCTGAAAAAAGTGAAAAATCCAGAAAGGCAGGACAGGCCATGGAGAACAGGGAGCCTTGTTATGCTGATGGGCGGGATGTAACTTGCCAACAGCCACTCTGGAGAAGTGTATGGTGTTTCCTCAAACACCTAAAAAACTAAGCAACGGAGCCTATGGCACTTCAACTTATGGTTCTATAGCTTAGGGAAATTAAAATCAAAAAGACACAGCCACCCATAAATTTTGGACGGCTCTGCTTACAAGAACCTCATTTACGGTACAAGTGAAATATCCCAGAAAGCAAAAAATGGATAAAGAAGTTGTTGTACGTACGTACAATGGAATATCACTCAGCAATGAAATCTATGTCATGAGGCCCGTCGCGGCATAATGAGTGGATTCAGGTACGATCATTCTAAGTTAACTAAGTCACACAGAAAAAGAAACACCATAAGATATCTCAAATACACGGAATGCAAACATGGCTGCACATGAACTCAATTACAAAACAGAAAAGGGTCTCAAATTTAGAAAACCAACTTATGCTTGCTTAAGGGGAAAGGTGAGTTGTGGTGCTGCATAAAACCAGAGATTGAAATTAGCACAGATACCTTTCCATAAGCAAATATGTAATAGTCAGGACCTACTCCTTGCTCCACGAAATGGACTCAACACCCCATATTCAATGCCTAGGAATATACCTGACTAGTAAGAATCTGAAAACCCATGGATTTATATGTCTCCATAAGAGAATCAAGCATGTGTACAGCGGCATAAACGCAGCAGTGAAAATCCGATAAATCCCATTATCAAAATAAATTACAAAAACAAAACACAATGACAGTGAAATAGAGAGCAATTCTTAAATAATTCATTCAGGGCTTGTGATGCAACGTGGATTTACCACATCTACACCCCGAGCTGAGTGAGACATAAGGCTGGACACTTCGGGCTGATAGCATTGGTGACGTTCGGTGAGCAAAGGCAACCCTTTGAAGTCATACTGCGTGGTACCCATTCCATGGGTCCCAACTCTCCAGGTTGAAGGGATTCTTCCTTCAGGTAAAACATGCATGGGCAACCCAGAATATGGTCCACCGTGTGACCGGGAAAACTTTTTAAATGCGTCTCAGTTTTCGTCCCCTCGTACTCGGTTTTACCATTCCAGACGCTTTACTAACACTCTCCCCACTTGGAGAGTCAGTGCCTTTAACCTCCTGTTTGGCACAGTTTGGAATTTCTGCGCAAGATGAACAGGAATAGGGAGAACCAATGAGAGATTAGCTGTAGGTGTCTGCACGAACAAATTTAACGCTCATTTCCCACCAGGAAGAGGAATTAGCCAAAGGCTCAGCATGCCGTGTCGGAACCAGATTAGGGCCTGAAGCAATCCTGCGGTTTTGCGGCCAGCTCACAAGAAAGCGAGTTGAAGAAAGGAGCTCAGGGGCACTGTAATTCACAAACCTGCAGAGTTATAAATGACAGCTATCGTCCAAAAATATATTGAAGTAAGGCTGCAAAGAGGACTTGAACGCGGGGCAGAATTCCAGGAATACGATTTCAGGAGGTAGACGGGAAGTCCTCTGAAAGTATAGGAGAAGAGGCAGAACCTCGACAATGATGCACTTGGTCAAAAAGGGCATATGCGTTTCTTCCAGGGCCCTTATTAAAGAGGGTAGGAGGCTCCCAGCATGCTTCAGTGGCCAACAGAGGGCCTACGTCGCCAAGGCGACATGAGCCATCCAGGCAGGAGTGACCTCACATCAGAGGGCCCACCTCACAGAAGGGTAAAGAACCCAGTCAAGATCAGACTCTCACCAGAGTGCCCACATAAGCAAGGGGCTGGGAACCAGGCAGGAGTGTCCTCACACCCGTGGGGCCACATCATCGAAAGTTGAGGTACCCAGCACATGTGGCCTCAAACCAGAGGACCCACATCACCATGGGTCTCGGAGCGAGGCAGGCAGGATTAACCTCAAAACACATGGCCCATTGTATAAAAAAGGTGAGGAATCCAGCAGTTGGAACATCCCAGCAGGCGGCCCAGAGCACTGAGGCTATGGGACCCAGGCAGTGATGAACTCACAACAGAGGGCCCTCATCGTGATACTGTAAGCAACCCAGCCGTTGTAACCTCAGAGCACAAGGCCCACATCCCCATGGGGAAGGGAACCAAGCAGGAGTGTCATCGCACCAGTGGGCACACATCAGAAAAGGTGGGGAGCCCAGCAGTTAGGGCCGGACGCCAGAGGGCCCTCATCACTGAGGAGAGGAGGCTCCCAGCAAGCTCCAACTGCTACCAGAAGGCCGACGTCACCAATGCAGGGTGTGCCAGCCAGGCAGGAGTGACCTCAGAGCAGAGGGCCAACCACACAAAAGTGTGAGGAACCCAAAGAGGATCAGACTCTCACCGGACGGCCCACATCACCAAGGGAATGGAAACCAGGCAGGAGTGTTCTCACACCAGTGTGGTCACATCACCGAAATGTGACGGACCCAGCACACGTGGCCTCAAACTACAGGACACACATCACCAAGGGGCTGGGAGTGAGGCAGGCAGGAGGAGCCTCCAAACAGAGGGCCCATAGCATAAAAAAGGTGAGGGATCCCGCAGTTGTAACCTCCCAGCAGGTGGCCAGGAGCAGCGAGGCTATGGGATCCAGGCCTGACTGAACTCAATACAGAGGGCCCTCATTATGAAACTGTGAGCAACCCAGCCGTTGGGACTTTAGAGCAGAAGGCCCACATCCCCATGGGGTTGGGATCCTGGCAGGAGTGTACTCGCACCACAGGGCGCACATCAGAAAATTTTGGGAGCCCAGGAGTTAGGGTCTGACGCCAGAGGGCCCTCATTACCGAGGGGAGGAGACTCCCAGCAGGCACCAACTCCCAACTGAGGGCCCACGTCGCCACGTTGACGTGTGCCAGCCAGGCAGGAGTGACCTCACAGCAGAGGGCCTACCTCACAGAAGGGTGAGGAACCCAGCCAGGTTAAGACTCTCACCAGAGGGCCCACATCACCAAGGGGATCGGAACAAGGCAGGAGTGTCCTCACACCAGTGTGGCCACATTATAGAAAGGTGAGGAACCCAGCACATGTGGCCTAAACCAGAGGACCCACATTTCCAAGGTGCTCCGAGTGAGGCAGGCAGGAGTAGCCTAACAACACAGGGCCCACAGAATAAAAAATGTGAGGAATCCAGCAGTTTGAACCTCCCAGCAGGTGGCCCAGAGCATGGAGTCTATGGGATCCAGGCCACAGTGAACTCACAGCAGAGGGCCCACATCATGAAACTGTGAGCAACCCAGCCAGTGGGACCTCAGAGCAGAAGGCCCACATCCCCATGGGGATGGGAACCTCGCAGGAGTGTCCTCACACCACTTAGCACGTATCAGAAAATGTGGGTACCCAGCAGTTAGGGCCTGAGGCAAGAGGGCCCCCATCACCGACGGGAGGTTCCCAGCAGGCTCCAACTGCCACAAGAGGGCCGATGTTGCCCAGGTGGGGTGTGCCAGCCAGGCAGGAGTGACCTCACAGCAGAGGGCCCCCCTCACAGAAGGGTGAGGAACCCAGCCAGGATCAGACTCTCACCAGAGGGCCCACATCATCAAGGGGAAAGGAACCAGGCAGGAGTGTCCTCACACCAGTGGGGCCACATCATCGAAAGGCGAGGGACCCAGCATACGTGGCCTCAAACCAGAGGACACACATCACCAAGGGGCTGGGAGTGAGGCAGGCAGGAGGAGTCTCAAAACAGAGGGCCCATAGAAGAAAAAAGGTGAGGAATCCCGCAGTTGTAACCTCCCAGCAGGTGGCCAGGAGCAGCGAGGCTATGGGATCCAGGCCGGAGAGAACTCACAGCAGAGGGCCCTCATCATGAAACTGAGCAACCCACGGTTGGGACCTCAGAGCAGAAGGCCCACATTCCCATGGGGTTGGGAACCTGGCAGGAGTGTACTCGAACCACAGGGCGCATATCAGAAAATATAGGGAGCCCAGGAGTTAGGGTCTGACGCCAGAGGGCCCTCATTACTGAGGGGAGGAGACAACCAGCAGGCACCAAATCCCACCAGAGGGCCGACGTCGCCAAGGCGGGGTGTGCCCGCCAGGCAGGAGTGACCTCAGAGAAGAGGGCCCACCTCACAGAAGTGTGAGGAACCCAACCAGTATCACACTCTCACCGGAGGGCCCACATCACCAAGGGGATCGGAACAAGGCAGGAGTGTCCTCACACCAGTGTGGCCACATTATAGAAAGGTGAGGAATCCAGCACATGTGGCCTAAACCAGAGGACCCACATTTCCAAGGTGCTCCGAGTGAGGCAGGCAGGAGTAGCCTAACAACACAGGGCCCACAGAATAAAAAATGTGAGAAATCCAGCAGTTTGAACCTCCCAGCAGGTGGCCCAGAGCATGGAGTCTTTGGGATCCAGGCCACAGTGAACTCACAGCAGAGGGCCCACATCATGAAACTGTGAGCAACCCAGCCAGTGGGACCTCAGAGCAGAAGGCCCACATCCCCATGGGGATGGGAACCTCGCAGGAGTGTCCTCGCACAACTTAGCACGTATCAGAAAATGTGGGAACCCAGCAGTTATGGCCTGGCGCCAGAGGGCCCTCATCACGGAGGAGAGGAGGCTACCAGCAGGCTCCAAATGCCACCAGAGGGCCGACGTCACCAAGGCAATGGGAGCAAGCCAGGCAGGAGTTACCTCACAGCAGAGGGCCCACCTCACAGAAGTGTGAGGAGCCCAAACAGGATCAGACTCTAACCAGAGCACCCACATCACCAAGGGGATGGAAACCAGGCAGGAGTGTCCTCACACCAGTGGGGCCACATCAGCGAAAGGTGAGGAGCACAGCACATGTGGCCTCAAACAAGGGGACACACATCACGAAAGGGCTGGGAGTGAGGCATGCAGGAGGAGACTCACAACAGAGCACCCATAGAATAAAAAAGGTGAGGAACCCCGCAGTTGGAAGCTCCAAGCAGGTGGCCCAGAGCACCGAGGCTATGGGATCCATGCCGGCGTGAACTCACAGCAGAGGGCCCACATTCTGACACTGTGAGCAACCCAGCCGTTGGGACCTCAGGGCAGAAAGCCCACATCCCCATGGGGATGGGACCCTGGCTGGAGTGTACTCGCACGACAGGGCGCACATCAGAAAATTTTGGGAGCCCATGAGTTAGGGCCTGACGCCAGAGGGCCCTCATTACCGAGGGGAGGAGACTCCCAGCAGGCACCAACTCCCAACTGAGGGCCCACATCGCCAAGGTGACGTGTGCCAGCCAGGCAGGAGTGACCTCACAGCAGAGGGCCCACCTCCCAGAAGTGTGAGGAATCCAGACAGGATCAGACTCTCACCAGAGGGCCCCCATCACCAAGGGGATGGGAACCAGGCAGGAGTGTCCTCACACCAGTGGGGCCACATCAATAAAGGTGAGGAAACCGGTACATGTGGCCTTAAACCAGAGGACCTACATCACAAATGGGCTGGGAGTGAGTCAGGAAGTAGGAGCATGAAAACACAGGACCCAAAGAATAAAAAAGCTAAGGAATCCAGCAGTAGGAACCTCCCAGCAGGCCGCTCAGAGCACAGAGGCTATGGGATCTAGGCCTGGGTGAACTAACACCAGAGAGCCAACATCATGAAACGGTGAACAACACAGGTGTTGGGACCTTAGAGCAGAAGGCCCACATGCCCATGGGGAGGGGAACCTCGCAGGAGTGTCCTCGCACCACTTAGCACGTATCAGAAAATGTGGGTACCCAGCAGTTAGGGCCTGAGGCAAGAGGGCCCCCATCACCAAGGGGAGGTTCCCAGCAGGCTCCAACTGCCACAAGAGGGCCGATGTTGCCCAGGTGGGGTGTGCCAGCCAGGCAGGAGTGACCTCACAGCAGAGGGCCCCCCTCACAGAAGGGTGAGGACCCCAGCCAGGATCAGACTCTCACCAGAGGGCCCACATCATCAAGGGGATAGGAACCAGGCAGGAGTATCCTCACACCAGTGGGGCCACATCATCGAAAGGCGAGGGACCCAGCATACGTGGCCTCAAACCAGAGGACACACATCACCAAGGGGCTGGGAGTGAGGCAGGCAGGAGGAGTCTCAAAACAGAGGGCCCATAGAAGAAAAAAGGTGAGGAATCCCGCAGTTGTAACCTCCCAGCAGGTGGCCAGGAGCAGCGAGGCTATGGGATCCAGGCCGGAGAGAACTCACAGCAGAGGGCCCTCATCATGAAACTGAGCAACCCACGGTTGGGACCTCAGAGCAGAAGGCCCACATTCCCATGGGGTTGCGAACCTGGCAGGAGTGTACTCGAACCACAGGGCGCATATCAGAAAATATTGGGAGCCCAGGAGTTAGGGCCTGACGCCAGAGGGCCCTCATTACCGAGGGAAGGAGACACACAGCAGGCACCAAATCCCACCAGAGAGCCGACGTCGCCACGGCGGGGTGTGCCAGCCAGGCAGGAGTGACCTCAGAGAAGAGGGCCCACCTCACAGAAGTGTGAGGAACCCAACCAGGATCAGACTCTCACCGGAGGGCCCACATCACCAAGGGGATGGGAACCAGGCAGGAGTGTCCTCACACCAGTGGGGCCACATCAGCCAAAGGTGAGGAACCCAGCACATGTGGCCTCAAACCACAGGACACACATCACCAAGGGGCTAGGAGTGAGGCAGGTGTCTGGAGGGGCACATTTAACTCTAATTTCCCACCAGGAAGTGGAATGAACCAAAGTCTCAGAGTGCCGTGCCGGACCCTGATTACGGCCTGAAGCAAACCTGCGGTTCTGTGGCCAGTTTTCAAGGAAACGAGTTAAGAAAGGAAATCACGGGCACTGTAATTCACAAACCTGCAGTGTTATAAATGACAGCTATTGGCAAAATTATATGGAAGTAAGTCTGCAAAGAGGACTTGAAAACGAGGCAGAATTGCAGGAATCATATTTCAGGAGGTAGATTGGAATTGCATTTAAAGCATGTGAAAAGCGGCAGATCTTTGACAGTGATGCACTTGGACAAAAGTGCGTAAACATTTTTTCCTGAATATATTCAGGAAAAAACACATATGCCCTTTTTGGCCAACCAAGCACTCGAGAAATGGAAATCCGCACTACAATGAAGTCTCATTTCCCATTCGTCAAAAGGGCCATCTGAAAAAAGTGTAAAAACCAGAAACACAGGACAGGCCATGGAGAACAGGGAGCCTTGTTATGCTGATGGGCGGGATGTAAATTGCCAACAGACACTCTGGAGATGTTTATGGTGTATCCTGAAACATCTGAAAAACAAAGCTACAGACCCTAGGGCACTTCCACTTTTGGCCCTATAGCTTAGGAAAATTAAAATCAACAAGACACAGCCAACACAAAATTTAGGGCTGCTGTGTTTACAAGAGCCTTGAGTCCAGTACAAATTAAATATCCCAGAAAGAAAAAAATGGATAAAGGAGTTGTGCTACTTACGTACAACGGAATATCACTCAGCAATGAAATCAATGTCATCAGGCCTGTAGCAGCAAATTGAGTGGATTTAAGTATGATGATTCTAAGAGAAATAGGTCACACAGAGCAAGAGAATTATCATAAGATATCACTAATAGAGAGAGTGTAAACTTGGCTACACATAAACTGAATTCCAAAACCGAACAGAGTCTCACATTTAGATAAAAACTTATGCTTGCTTAAGGGGAAAGTTGAGTTGGGGTGCTGTATAAAACCAGAGATTGAAATTAGCACACATACCGTTCCATAAGCCAAATATGTAATAGACAAGACCTACTCTTTGCTCAACGAAATAGACTCATCCATGGTGTATCACCTCACACCTGTTAGAATGGGCATCATCAGAAAATCTACAAACAACAAATGCTGGAAAGGGTGTGGAGATAAGGAACCCTCTTCCACTATTGTTGGGAATGTAAATTGATACAGTCACTGTGGAGAACATTATGGAGTTTCTTATAAAACTAAGAATAGAATTACCATATGATACAGCAATCCCACTACTGGGCATATACCCAGACAAAACCATAAATCAAAAAGAGACATTCACCGCAATGTTCATTGCATCACTATTTACAATATCCAGGTAATGGAAGCAACCTAAATGCCCACAGACAGACGAATGCATAAAGAAGTGGTACATATATAAAATGGAATATTACTAAGCCATAAAAAGGAATGAAATTGGGTCATTTGTAGAGACGTTGATGGATCTAGACACTGTCATACAGAGTGAAGTCAGTCAGAAAGAGAAAAACAAATCTTGTCTATTAATGCATATATGTGGAACCTAGAAAAATTGTACAGATGAACCGTTTTGCCAGGCAGAAATAGAGCAACAGATGTAGACAACAAACGTATGGACACCAAGGGGGGAAAGCTGTTGGGTGGTGGTGGTGGTGGGAGGAGTTGAGAGATTGGGATTGGCATATATACATTTATATGTATAAAATAGATAACCAAAAAGAACCTGCTGTATAAAAAAATAAAATAAAATTCAAATTACAAAAAGTAAAACAGAAAAAATATTCTTCCCTTCACATACATGTATTTATATGAATAAAATATTTCCATGCTTATATCTGTAAATACAAAAAAGAGGAATAAAATCTACCTTGAACCAAAAACGAAAAAAAGAAAAAAAAACAGAACCCACCAGTTACACAGAGGAAAACCGTATCAGGGCACTTGCTCCAGTTGTAAACATTTCTGAAGTTGGTCAGTGGTGGGGAATCATCTCCCATTCAGCCAGCAGGCCCCACGCAACAAGCGTCCTCATTGCAAAGCTGGGGGACCGTGCCGAGGCATCTGTGAGTAAACGTGGGCTGAGCCCCAGGCCAGCTGCTGCTGAAATGTTCCCAGCCTTCCCAGGTAAAACACCTGAATATGTACAAGGACTTGAAAGCCTAGAGGAAGGGCCATGGAGCCACATGAGTGACAGCATGCCAGCCGACTTGGTGCCTGAAGGCCAGCCAGGATGGTCCTGGCCCTGGGTGCTCTTCTGGAAGCTTTCCATTTCCCTGCCTGAGATACCCCTGCTGTCCCGGCCCCCACTGCTTTCTTCCTCACTCACCTCTGCCCAGGGAGAAATTCCAGCGGCAGGTATGGGTGACACATCCTCTTCTTTAGCAGGTGGCATCTTGGCAACTGCTGCAGAAAGTCCAGCAGAGCCCCACTCACACTGGGCCACCCACAAAGCCGTGGCCTCTCACTCCCTCCCACCAGTCCAGCCCCAAGACTGCTGACAGGGCAGAGAAAATGGCGTCAGGCACAGCTGCAGGGGCTCTTGCTGCCTGGAGCGGTGTTTATATTGATCTGAACCCAGGCACACCTGGGGAGGTCTGGCCGGCACGGTCGGGCTTCCCAGGCCAGCCAATAATCACCCCTCAGGGGCTCACAGTTGCAGAAACTGGAACTTGCTGAATCGGCCAGGTCCAAGGAACAGGTGTGGGCTCCTGAGAGTCAGGATACACAAGGGGCTGCAGCTCTGGCTTGTTTTCTAATTATATTATCTGGCCCATGAGTGGGAGACAACTTCAAGAAAACCCTCTCCTAATGAGAGGAACCCAGGAGTCAGGGAGAGGAGGGGTGGCTGGTGGGTGGAGACAGAGGCCTGGTGCCCCGGGTGCAGTGGAAGTCTCTGGAAGACCAGGTGGAGGGAGGCCACACAGAGTGATGCCCAGGGTCACAGACCTGTCGGAGCTGCTGTTTGTTAGTTCAAGTCCTGCTCTGAGGTGCTCTGTGTCAGATCTGAGTGACAGGTGAGCTGGGAGTGCTCTGCAATGAGGGCGATATGCACGGTTCCTGTGTTCCCAGCCCTGCCATGGTACCTGCAAGGGTAGCTCTGTATCCTGGGAGGGGCCTGACCACGAGAGCCCCATGGGCTGCAGGGGAACCTGCCCAGGGAACCCCATATCCTGGGAGGGGCCTGAACACGAGAGCCCCATGGGCTGGGGTGGGGGTGGGGTACCTGTCCAGGTGAGCTCCATATCCTGGGATTGGCCTGACCTCGAGAGCCCCATGGGCTGCTGGAGTCCTGGTAAAGGATGTCAGGACAGTCAGTGAAGCCACCGAGGATATACCTCCAGTAGTTCCTAAATCCTACACCCTGCTGGTCATTCTACCAACCACCAGGACATGGTATTCTGTATTAGTCTTCAATGATGCCTTCTTTTGTATTCTATTAGTCCCAGAGTCACAAGAAATTTTGGCTTGTGAGTGGCAGGACTCAACATACAACTAAAACAATACTTCTGGGCCGTGTTGCCCCAAGGGTTCAAAAATTCCCACACCATCTTTGGGGAAAGCTCAGCTAAAGAACTAAAAGTTCTACCTCTGAAAAAGGAAACACTCCTTCAATATGCAGACGACATTCTGATCGCCAGCCCTACTAAGGAGACCTCTGAACTACCAAGCCAATAAAGGATACAAGTTGTCCAAGAAAAAGCTCAAATATCACAGACTACGGTGACCTGCCTGGGCTTCATTCTCACAGAAGGTCGGAGAAGCCCATCCCAGGAAAGGGAAGAAACAATTTACAGCCTTACCCATTTCTGAACCTAGAAGACAGCTTAGGGGTTCCTGGGGAGGCCAGGGTTTGCTGCTTCTGGATCCCTAACTACAGTCTACTAGCTGGGCCTCTATATGAAACACTGAAAGGAAAAGATGATGATCCTTTTGAATAGAATGCAGAAGTGGCCTTTCAAGAATGGAAAGAGCAGTCAATTCAGACCCTTGCCCTGGAACTCCCTAATTTAGCTAAACCCTTTGACCTTTACATTCCTGGTGAACGGTGAATCGCCATTGGAGTATTAGTGCAAAACCTGGGACCACTTGAAATGGAACAATGCAAGAATGCGATCCAGGTAGGATAAACTACGGTCACCAAGGGGCTTGGCCCACCGCCACATCTGGCCAAGATACTGGCAGTATCTGAAAACCTGGAAATCAGCAGCCCAAAAGGCCACCTCCCTCCGAAGGGAAAAGGACCCCACGTGGTGATCCTAACACCCAACCATGCCCTGAAGTTGCAGGGTTGGCTCCATGGGCACACTGACCTTGAGCGAGGAGGCCCTCCAACTCCAACCTCCATAGAGATAACCGGGGCAAAGTGGCACCATGAAGACTCGTGTGAAGGTGTCTGCACGGGCAAATTTAACGCTCATTTCCCACCAGGAAGAGGAATTAACCAAAGGCTCAGCATGCCGTGCCGGAACCAGATTAGGGCCTGAAGCATTCCTGCGGGTTTGCGGCCAGCTCACAAGAAAGCGAGTTGAAGAAAGGAGCTCAGGGGCACTGTAATTCACAAACCTGCAGAGTTATAAATGACAGCTATCGTCCAAAAATATATTCAAGGAAGGCTGCGAAGAGGACTGGAAAGCGGGGCAGAATTGCAGGAAAACGATTTCAGGGGGTAGACTGGAATTGCATTTAAAGCATAGGAAAAGAGGCAGAACGTCGACAATGATGCACTTGGCCAAAAAGGGCGTATGCGTTTTTTCCTGAATATATTCAGGAAAAAACGCATACGCCCTTTTTGGCCAACCAAGCCAGCATGTTAAAGAAATCTGCACTGCAAAGAAGTCTCACTGCCCCCAGGTCAAAAGGGCCATCTGAAAAAAGTGTAAAATCCAGAAAGACAGCACAGGCCATGGAGAACAGGGAGCCTTGTTATGCTGATGGGCGGGATGTAAATTGCCAACAGCCACTCTGGAGAAGTGTATGGTGTTTCCTGAAACACCTAAGAAACAAAGCAACGGAGACTACGGCACTTCCACTTATGGTCTTATAGATCACGGAAATTAAAATCAAAAACAGACAGCCACCCCAAAGTTTCAGACGGCTCTGTTTACAGGAATCTCGTCTACGGTACAAGTTAAATATCCCAGAATGTGAAAAATGGATAAAGAAGTTGTGGTACACACATTCAATGGAATATCACTCAGCAATGAAATCTATGTCATCAGGCCCATCGTGGCATAATGAGTGGATTCAGGTACGATGATTCTAAGTGAAATAAGTCACACAGAAAATGAAACATCATAAGATATCACTAATACACGGAATGTAAACTTGGCTACACATGAACTGAATTACAAAACAGAACAGGGTCTCAAATTTAGAAAACCACCTTATGCTTGCTTAAGGGGAAAAGTGAGTTGGGGTGCTGCATAAAACCAGAGATAGAAATTAGCACAGATACCTTTCCATAAGCCAAATATGTAATAGTCAAGACCTAGCCCTTGCTCAACGAAATGGACTAAACACCCCATATTCAACGCCTAGGAATACACCTGACTAGTAAGTATCTTCAAACCCATGGATTTATATGTCTCCATAAGAGACTCAAGTGTGTGTACAGCGGCATGAATGCAGCAGAGAAAATCCAATAAATCCCATTATCAAAATGAATTACAAAAACAAACACAATGACAGTGAAATAGAGAGCAATTCTTAAATAATTCATTCAGGGCTTGTGATGCAACCTGGATTTACCACATCTACAACCAGAGCTGAGTGAGACATAAGGCTGTACACTTCAGCCTGATAGCATTGGTGAGGTTCGTTGAGAAAATGCAGGCCCTTTGAAGTCATACTGCATGGTACCCATTCCATGGGTCCCAACTCTCCAGGTTTAAGGGATTCTTCCTTCAGCTAAAACATGCATGGGAAACCCACAGTATGGTGCACCGTGTGACCGGGAAACCTTTTCAAATGCATCTCAGTTTTCGTCCCCTTTTACTCGGGTTCACCATTCCAGACCCTTTACTAACACTCTCCCCACTTGGAGACTCAGTGCCTTTAACCTCCTGTTTGGCACAGTTTGCAATATCTGCGCAAGATGAACAGGAATAGGGGGAATCAATGAGAGACTAGCTGGAGGTGTCTGCACAGGCAAATTTAACGCTCATTTCCCACCAGGAAGAGGAATTCACCAAAGGCTCAGCATGCCGTGCCGGAACCAGATTAGGGCCTGAAGCAATCATGTGTGTTTGCGGCCAGCTCACAAGAAAGCGAGTTGAAGAAAGGAGCTCAGGGGCACTGTAATTCACAAACCTGCAGAGTTATAAATGACAGCTATCGTCCAAAAATATATTGAAGGAAGGCTGCGAAGAGGACTTGAAAGTGGGGCAGAATTTCAGGAAAACGATTTCAGGGGGTAGACTGGAATTGCATTTAAAGCATAGGAAAAGAGGCAGAACGACGACAATGATGCACTTGGCCAAAAAGGGCGTATGCGTTTTTTCCTGAATATATTCAGGAAAAAACGCATACGCCCTTTTTGGACAACCAAGCAAGCGTGTAAAGGAAATCTGCACTACAATGAAGTCTCACTGCCCCCCGGTCAAAAGGGCCATCTGAAAAAAGTGTAAAATCCAGAAAGGCAGCACACACCATGGAGAAGAGGGAGCCTTGTCATGCTGATGGGCGGGATGTAAATTGCCAACAGCCACCCTGGAGAAGTGTATGGTGTTTCCTGAAACACCTAAAAAACAAAGCAACGGAGCCTACGGCACTTCCAGTTATGGTCCTATAGCTTAGGGAAATTAAAATCAAAAACACACAGCCACCCCAAATTTTCGGACGGCTCTGTTTACAAGAACCTCATCTACGGTACAAGTTAAATATCCCAGAATGTGAAAAATGGATAAAGAAGTTGTGGTTCGTACGTACAATGGAATATCACTCAGCAATGAAATCTATGTCATCAGGCCCATCACGGCATAATGAGTGGATTCAGCTACAGTGATTCTAAGTGAAATAAGTCACACAGAAACTGAAACATCATAAGATATCACTAATACACGGAATGTAAACTTGGCTACACATGAACTGAATTACAAAACAGAACAGGGACTCAAATTTAGAAAACCAACTTATGCTTGCTTAAGGGCAAAGGTGAGTTGGGGTGCTGCATAAAACCAGAGATTGAAAATAGCACAGATACCGTTCCATAAGCCAAATATGTAATAGTCAAGACCTACTCCTTGTTCAAAGACATGGACTCAACACCACATATTCAATGCCTAGGACTATACCTGACTAGTAAGAATCTTAAAACCCGTGGATTTATATTTCTCTGTAGGAGAATCAAGCGTTTGTACAGCGGCATGAACGCAGCAGTGAAAATCCGATAAATCCCATTATCAAACTAAATTACAAAAACAAAACACAATGACAGTGAAAGAGACAGCAATTCTTAAATAATTGATTCAGGGCTTGTGATGAAACCTGGATTTACCACATCTACACCCAGAGCTGGGTGAGGCATAAGGCTGGACACTTCGAACTGATAGCATTGGTGAGGTTCGGTGAGCAAATTCAGACCCTTTTTAGTCATACTGCATGGTACCCATTCCATGGGTCAATAATCTCCAGGTTTAAGGAATTCTTCCTTCAGCTAAAACATGCATGGGAAACCCAGAGTATTGTCCACTGTGAGACTGGGAAACCATTTTAAATGGCTCTCAGGTTTCGTTCCCTGGTACTCGGGTTCACCATTCCAGATGCTTTACTAACCCTCTACCCACTTGGAGAGTCAGTGCCTTTAACCTCCTGTTTGGCACAGTTTGCAATTTCTGCACAAGATGAACAGGAATAGGGAGAACCAATGAGAGACTAGCTGTAGGTGTCTCCACGGGCAAATTGAATGCTCATTTCTCACCAGAAAGAGGAATTTACCAAAGGCTCAGCGTGCCGTGCCGAAACCAGATTACGGCCTGAAGCAATCCTGCGGTTTTGCGGCCAGCTCACAAGAAAGCATGTTGAAGAAAGGAGCTCAGGGACACTGTATTTAACAAACCTGCAGAGTTATTAATGACAGGTATCATACAAAAATATATTGAAGTAAAGCTGCGAGGAGGACTTGAAAGCGGGGCAGTATTCCTGGAATATGATTTCAGGACGTAGACGGGAAGTGCTCTGAAAGCATAGGAGAAGAGGCAGATCCTGGACAATGATGCACTTGGTCAAAATGTGCATATGCGTTTTTTCCAGGGCCCTCATTAAAGAGGGTAGGAGGCTCCCAGAATGCTTTAGTGGCCAACAGAGGGCCCACATCATCAAGGCGACGTGAGCCAGCCAGGCAGGAGTGACCTCACATCAGAGGGCCCACCTCACAGAAGGGTAAGGAACCCAGCCAGGATCAGACTCTCACCAGAGTGCCCACATCAGCAAGGGGCTGTGAACCAGGCAGGAGTGTCATCACACCCGTGGGGCCATATCATCAAAAGTTGAGGTAACAAGAAAATGTGGCCTCAAACCAGAGGACCCACATCACCATGGGTCTTGGAGCGAGGCAGGCAGGATTAACCTCACAACACATGGCCCATTGTATAAAAAAGGTGAGGAATCCAGCAGTTGGAACATCCCAGCAGGCGGCCCAGAGCACCGAGGCTATGGGATCCAGGCAGTGATGAACTCACAACAGAGGGCCCTCATCATGAAACTGTGAGCAAACCAGCCGTTGTGACCTCAGAGCACAAGGCCCACATCCCCATGGGGAAGGGAACCAAGTAGGAGTGTCATCGCACCAGTGGGCACACATCAGAAAATGTGGGGAGCCCAGCAGTTAGGGCCTGACACCAGAGGGCTCTCATCACCGAGGAGAGGAGGCTCCCAGCAGGCTCCAACTGCTACCAGTGGGCCGCCGTCGCCAATGCGGGGTGTGCCAGCCAGGCAAGAGTGACCTCAGGGCAGAGGGCCCACCTCACAAAAGTGTGAGGAACCCAAGGAGGATCAGACTCTCACCAGAGGGCCCACATCACCAAGAGAATGGGAACCAGGCTGGAGTGTCCTCACACCAGTGGGACCTCATCAACGAAATGTGAGTGACCCAGCACACGTGGCCTCAAACCAGAGGACACACATCACCAAGGGGCTGGGAGTGAGGCAGGCAGGAGGAGTCTCTAAACAGAGGGCCCATAGAAGAAAAAAGGTGAGGAATCCCGCAGTTGGAACCTCCCAGCAGGCGGCCAGGAGCAGCGAGGCTATGGGATCCAGACCTGACTGAACTCAAAACAGAGGGCCCTCATCATGAAACTGTGAGCAACCCAGGCTTTGGGACCTCAGAGCAGAAGGCCCACATTCCTATGTGGTTGGAAACATGGCATAAGTGTACTCGCACCTCAGGGCACACATCAGAGAATTTTGGGAGCCCAGAAGTTAGGGTCTGACGCCAGAGGGCCCTCATTACCAAGGGGAGGAGACTCCAAGCAGGCACCAACTCCCAACTGAGGGCCCATGTCGACAAGGTGACGTGTGACAGCCAGGCAGGAGTGACCTCACAGCAGAGGGCCTACCTCACAGAAGGGTGAGGAACCCAGCCAGGATAAGACTCTCACCAGAGGGCCCACATCACCAAGGGGATCAGAACCAGGCAGGACTGTCTTCACACCACGGTGACCACATCATAGAAAGGTGAGGAAACCAGCACATGAGGCCTAAACCAGAGGACCCACATCTCCAAGGGGCTCGGATTGAGGCAGGCATGAGTAGCCTCACAACACAGGGCCAATAGAATAAAAAAGGTGAGGAATCCTGCAGTGGGAACCTCCCAGCAGGCGGCCCAGAGCACCGAGTCTATGTGATCCAGGCTGCAGTGAACTCACAGCAGAGGGCCCACATCATGAAACTGTGAGCAACCCAGCCATTGGGACCTCAGAGCAGAAGGCCCACATCCCCATGGGGATGGGAACCTCGCAGGAGTGTCCTCGCACCACTTAGCACGTATCAGAAAATGTGGGTACCCAGCAGTTAGGGCCTGACGCAAGAGGGCCCTCATCACCGAGGGGAGGAGGCTCCCAGCATGCTCCAACTGCCACAAGAGGGCCGATGTTGCCCAGGCGGGGTGTGTCAGCCAGGCAGGAGTGACCTCACAGCAGAGGGCCCACCTCACAGAAGGGTGAGGAACCCAGCCAGGATCAGACTCTCACCAGAGAGCCCACATCTTCAAGGGGATAGGAACCAGGCAAGAGTGTCCTCACACCAGTGGGGCCACATCATCGAAAGGTGAGGGACCCAGCACACGTGGCCTCAAACCAGAGGACACACATCACCAAGGGGCTGGGAGTGAGGCAGGCAGGAGGAGTCTCAAAACAGAGGGCCCATAGAAGAAAAAAGGTGAGGAATCCCGCAGTTGTAACCTCCCCGCAGGTGGCCAGAGCAGCGAGGCTATGGGATCCAGGCCGGAGTGAACTCACACCAGAGGGCCCTCATCATGAAACTGAGCAACCCACGGTTGGGACCTCAGAGCAGAAGGCCCACATTCCCATGGTGTTGGGAACCTGGCAGGAGTGTACTCGCACCACAGGGCGCACATCAGAAAATTTTGGGAGGCCAGGAGTTAGGGCCTGACGCCAGAGGGCCCTCATTACCAAGGGGAGGAGACTCGCAGCAGGCACCAACTCCCACGAGAGAGCCGACGTCGTCAAGGCGGGGTGGGCCAGCCAGGCAGGAGTGACCTCAGAGAAGAGGGCCCACCTCTCAGAAGTGTGAGGAACCCAGCCAGGATCAGACTCTCACCGGAGGGTCCACATCACCAAGGGGATGGGAACCAGGCAGGAGTGTCCTCACACCAGTGGGGCCACATCAGCCAAAGGTGAGGAACCCAGCACATGTGGCCTCAAACTACAGGACACACATAACCAAGGGGCTGGGAGTGAGGCAGGTGTCCGGAGGGGCACATTTAACTCTAATTTCCCACCAGGAAGAGGAATTAACCAAAGGCTCAGAGTGCCGTGTCGGACACTGATTATGGCCTAAAGCAAACCTGCGGTTCTGTGGCCAGCTTTCAAGGAAACGAGTTAAGAAAGGAAATCACGGGCACTGTAATTCACAAACCTGCAGAGATATAAATGACAGCTATTGGCAAAAATATATTGAAGTAAGTCTGCAAAGAGGACTTGAAAACGAGGCAGAATTGCAGGAATCATATTTCAGGAGGTAGATTGGAATTGCATTTAAAGCATGTGAAAAGCGGCAGATCTTTGACACTGATGCACTTGGACAAAAGTGCGTAAACATTTTTTCCTGAATATATTCAGGAAAAAACGCATATGCCCTTTTTGGCCAACCAAGCACTCCAGCAATGGAAATCCGCACTACAATGAAGTCTCATTTCCCATTCGTCAAAAGGGCCATCTGAAAAAAGTGTGAAATCCAGAAAGGCAGCACAGGCCATGGAGAACAGGGAGCCTTGTTATGCTGATGGGCGGGATGTAAATTGCCAACAGCCACTCTGGAGAAGTGTATGGTGTTTCCTCAAAAACCTAAAAAACAAAGCAACGGAGCCTACGGCATTACCACTTATGGTCCTCTAGCTTAGGGAAATTAAAATCAAAAACACACCGCCCCCCAAAATTTCTGTTTACGGCTCTGTTACAAGAACCTCGTCTACGGTACAAGTTAAATATCCCAGAAAGCGAAAAATGGATAAAGAAGTGTGGTACATACGTACAATGGAATATCACACACTAATGAAATCTATTTCATCAGGCCCGTCGTGGCATAATGAGTGGATTCAGGTACGATGATTCTAAGTGAAATATGTCACACAGAAAATGAAACATCATAAGATATCACTAATACACGGAATGTAAACTTGGCTACACATGAACTGAATTACAAAACAGAACAGGGTCTCAAATTTAGAAAACCACCTTATGCTTGCTTAACGAGAAAAGTGAGTTGGGGTGCTGCATGAAACCAGAGATAGAAATTAGCACAGATACCTTTCCATAAGCCAAATATGTAATAGTCAAGACCTACTACTTGCTCAACGAAATGGACTAAACACCCCATATTCAACGCCTAGGAATACACCTGACTAGTAAGTATTTTCAAACCCATGGATTTATATGTCTCCATAAGAGACCCAAGTGTGTGCACAGCGGCATGAATGCAGTAGAGAAAATCTGATAAATCCCATTATCAAAATGAATTACAAAAACAAAACACAATGACAGTGAAATAGAGGGCAATTCTTAAATAATTCATTCATGGCTTGTGATGCAACCTGGATTTACCACATCTACACCCAGAGCTGGGTGAGACATAAGGCTGGACACTTCGGGCTGATAGCATTGGTGAGGTTCGGTGAGCAAACGCAGACCCTTTGAAGTCATACTGCATGGTACCCATTCCATGGGTCCCAACTCTCCAGGTTTAAGGGATTCTTCCTTCAGCTAAAACATGCATGGGAAACCCAGAGTATGGTCCACCGTGTGATTGGGAAACGTTTTCAAATGCATCTCAGTTTTCGAACCCTGGTACTCGGGTTCACCATTCCAGACGCTTTACTAACACTCTCCCCACTTGGAGAGTCAGTGCCTTTAACCTCCTGTTTGGCACAGTTTGCAATTTCTGCGCAAGATGAACAGGAATAGGGAGAACCAATGAGAGACTAGCTGTAGGTGTCTGCACGGGCAAATGGAATGCTCATTTCCCACCAGGAAGAGGAATTAACCAAAGGCTCAGCGTGCCCTGCTGGAAACAGATTAGGGCCTGAAGCAATCCTGCGGTTTTTCGGCCAGCTCACAAGAAAGCGAGTTGAAGAAAGCAGCTCAGGGGCACTGTAATTCACAAACCTGCAGAGTTATGAATGACAGCTATCGTCCAAAACTATACTGAAGTAAGTCTTCGAAGAGGACTTGAAAGCGGGGCAGAATTTCAGGAAAACGATTTCAGGGGGTAGACTGGAATTGCACTTAAAGCATAGGAAAAGAGGCAGAATGTCGACAATGATGCACTTGGCCAAAAAGGGCGTATGCGTTTTTTCCTGAATATATTCAGGAAAAAACGCATACGCCCTTTTTGGCCAA
This sequence comes from Delphinapterus leucas, assembly GCF_059928025.1. Classification (NCBI taxonomy): domain Eukaryota; kingdom Metazoa; phylum Chordata; class Mammalia; order Artiodactyla; family Monodontidae; genus Delphinapterus; species Delphinapterus leucas. The sequence continues at coordinate 7,029,375 of NW_028322237.1, forward strand.
CCAAGCCGGCATGTAAAGGAAATCTGCACTACAATGAAGTCTCTCTGCCCCATGGTCAAAATGGCCATCTGAAAAAAGTGTAAAATCCAGAAAGGCAGGACAGGTCATGAAGAACAGGGAGCCTTGTTATGCTGATGGGCGGGATGTGAATTGCCAACAGGCACTCTGGAGAATTGTATGGTGTTTCCTGAAACACGTAGGAAACAAAGCAACACAGCCTATGGCACTTCCACTTATGGTCCTATAGCTTAGGGAAATTAAAATCAAAAACACACAGCCACCCCAAAATTTGGGACGGCTCTGTTTACAAGAACCTCGTCTACGGTACAAGTTAAATATCCGAGAAAGCAAAAAATGCATAAAGAAGTTGTGGTACGCACATACAATGGAATATCACTCAGCAATGAAATCTACGTCATCAGGCCCATAGCGGCATAATGAGTGGATTCAGGTACGATGATTCTACGAGAAATAAGTCACACAGAAAAAGAAACATCATAAGATATCACTAATAAACGGAATGTAAACTTGGCTACCCATGAACTGAATTACAAAACAGAACAGGGTCTCAAATTTAGAAAACCTACTTATGGTTGCTTATGGGGAAAGGTGAGTTGGGGTGCTGCATAAAATCAGAGATTGAAATTAGCACAGATACCGTTAAATAAGCCAAATATATAATAGACAAGACCTACTTCTTGCTCAACGAAATGGTCTCAACACCACATATTCAATGCCTGGGAAGATACCTGACAAGTAAGAATCTTAAAACCCATGGATTTATATGTCTCCATAAGGAAATCAAGCGTGTGTACAGCGGCCGAAACGTAGCAGTGAAAATCCAATAAATCCCATTATCAAAATAAATTTCAAAAACAAAACACAATGACAGTGACATAGAGAGCAATTCTTAAATAATTCAATCAGGGCTTGTGATGCAACCTGGATTTACCACATCTACACCCAGAGCTGTGTGAGACATAAGGCTGGACTCTTCAGGCTGATAGCATAGGTGAGGTTCGGTGAGCAAATGCAGACCCTTTGAAGTCGTACAGCATGATACCCATTCCATAGGTCCCAACTCTCCAGGTTTAAGGAATTCTTCCTTCAGCTAAAACATGCATGGGAAACCCAGAGTATGGTCCACCGTGTGATTGGGAAACGTTTTCAAATGCATCTAAGTTTTCAAACCCTGGCACTCGGGTTCACCATTCCAGACGCTTTACTAACACTCTCCCCACTTGGAGAGTCTGTACCTTTAATGTCCTATTTGGCACAGTTTGCAATTTCTGCGCAAGATGAACAGGAATAGGGAAAACCAATGAGAGACTAGCTGTAGGTGTCTGCACGGGCAAATGGAACGCTCATTTCCCACCAGGAAGACGAATTAACCAAAGGCTCAGCGTGCCCTGCCGGAAACAGATTAGGGCCTGAAGCAATCCTGCGGTTTTGCAGCCAGCTCACAAGAAAGCGAGTTGAAGAAAGGAGCTCAGGGGAACTGTAATTCACAAAACTGCAGAGTTATGAATGACAGCTATCGTCCAAAAATGTACTGAAGTAAGTTTTCGAAGAGGACTTGAAAGCGGCGCAGAATTTCAGGAAAACGATTTCAGGGGGTAGACTGGAATTGCACTTAAAGCATAGGAAAAGAGGCAGAATGTCGACAATGATGCACTTAGCCAAAAAGGGCGTATGCGTTTTTTCCTGAATATATTCAGGAAAAAACGCATACGCCCTTTTTGGCCAACCGAGCAAGCGTGTAAAGGCAATATGCACTACAATGAAGTCTCCCTGCCCCCCGGTCAAAAGGGCCATCTGAAAAAGTGTAAAATCCAGAAAGGCAGGACAGGTCATGGAGAACAGGGAGCCTTGTTATGCTGATGGGCGGGATGTAAATTGCCAACAGCCACTCTGGAGAAGTGTATGGGGTTTCCTGAAACACTTAGGAAACAAAGCAACAGAGCCTATGGCACATCCACTTATGGTCCTATAGCTTAGGGAAATTAAAATCAAAAACACACAGCCACCCCAAAGTTTGGGACGGCTCTGTTTACAAGAACCTCGTCTACGGTACAAGTTAAATATCCCAGAATGTGAAAAATGGTTAAAGAAGTTGTGGTACGTACGTACAACGGAATATCACTCAACAATGAAATCTATGTCATCAGGCCCGTCGCGGCATATTGAGTGGATCCAGGTACGATGATTCTAAGTGAAATAAGTCACACAGAAAATGAAACATCATAAGATATGACTAATACACGGAATGTAAACTTGGCTACACATGAACTGAATTACAAAACAGAACAGGGTCTCAAATTTAGAAAACCAACTTATGCTTGCTTATGGGGAAAGGTGAGGTGGGGTGCTGCATAAAACCAGAGATAGAAATTAGCACACATACCTTTCCATAAGCTAAATATGTAATAGTCAAGACCTACACCTTGCTCAAAGAAATGGACTAAACACAGCATATTCAACTCCTAGGATTACACATGACTGGTAAGAATCTTCAAACCCATGGATTTATATGTCTGCGTAAGAGAATCAAGTGTGTGTACAGCTGCATGAACGCAGCAGTGAAAATCCGATAAATCCCATTATCAACATAAATATCAAAAACAAAACACAATGACATTGAAATAGAGAGCAATTCTTAAATAATTCATTCAGGGCTTGTCATGAAACCTGGATTTACCACATCTACACCCAGAGCTGCGTGAGACATAAGGGTGGACACTTCGGGCTGATAGCATTGGTGAGGTTCAGTGAGCAAAAGCAGACCCTTTGAAGTCATACTGCATGGTTCCCATTCCAAGGGTCCCAACTCTCCAGGTTTAAGGGATTCTTCCTTCAGCTAAAACATGCATGGGAAACCCAGAGTATGGTCCACCGTGTGATTGGGAAAGGTTTTCAAATGCATCTCAGTTTTCGTCCCCTGGCACTCGGGTTCACCATTCCAGACACTTTACTAACACTCCCCCACTTGGAAAGTCAGTGCCTTTAACCTCCTGTTTGGCACAGTTTGCAATTTCTGCGCAAGATGAACAGGAATAGGGAGAACCAATGAGATACTAGCTGTAGGTGTCTGCACGGGCAAATGGAACGCTCATTTCCCACCAGGAAAAGGAATTAACAAAAGGCTCAGCATGCCCTGCCAGAAACAGATTAGGGCCTGAAGAAACCCTGCGGTTTTGCGGCCACCTCACAAGAAAGCGAGTTGAAGAAAGGAGCTCAGGGTCACTGTAATTCAAAAACCTGCAGAGTTAAGAATGACACCTATCGTCCAAAAATGTACTGAAGTAAGAATTCAAAGGGGACTTGAAAGCGGGGCAGAATTTCAGGAAAACGATTTCAGGGGGTAGACTGGAATTGCACTTAAAGCATAGGAAAAGAGGCAGAATGTCGACAATGATGCACTTGGCCAAAAAGGGCGTATGCTTTTTTTCCTGAATATATTCAGGAAAAAACGCATATGCCCTTTTTGGCCAACCAAGCAAGCGTGTAAAGGCAATATGCACTACAATGAAGTCTCCCTGCCTCCTGGTCAAAAGGGGCATCTGAAAAAAGTGTAAAATCCAGAAAGGCAGGACAGGTCATGGAGAACAGGGAGCCTTGTTATGCTGATGGGCGTTATGTAAATTGCCAACAGCCACTCTTGAGAAGTGTATGGTGTTTCCTGAAACATGTAGGAAACAAAGCAACACAGCCTATGGCACTTCCACTTATGGTCCTATAGCTTAGGGAAATTAAAACCAAAAACACACAGCCACCCCAAAGTTTGGGACGGCTCTGTTGACAAGATCCTCGTCTACGGTACAAGTTAAATATCCGAGAAAGCAAAAAATGCATAAAGATGTTGTGGTACGCATGTACAATGGAATATCACTCAGCAATGAAATGTACGTCATCATGCCCGTAGCGGCATAAAGAATGGATTCAAGTACGATGATTCTACGAGAAATAAGTCACAGTGAAAAAAAAAAAACATCATAAGATATCACTAATACACGGAACGTAAACTTGGCTACACATGAACTGAATTACAAAACAGAACAGGGTCTCAAATTTAGAAAACCAACTGATGCTTCCTTATGGGGAAAGGTGAGTTGGGGTGCTGCATAAAACCAGAGATTGAAATTAGCACAGATACCGTTCCATAAGCCAAATATATAATAGACAAGACCTACTCCTTGCTCAACGAAATGGACTCAACACCCCATATTCAACGCCTGGCAAGATACCTGACAAGTAAGAATCTTAAAACCCATGGATTTATATGTCTCCATAAGGAAATCAAGCGTGTGTACAGTGGCCTCAACGCAGCAGTGAAAATCCGATAAATCCCATTATCAACATAAATTTCATAAACAAAACACAATGACAGTGAAATAGAGAGCAATTCTTAAATAATTCATTCAGGGCTTGTCATGAAACCTGGATTTACCACATCTACACCCAGAGCTGGGTGAGACATAAGGCTGGACACTTCGGGCTGATAGCATTGGTGAGGTTCAGTGAGCAAATTCAGACCCTTTGAAGTCATACTGCATGGTACCCATTCCAAGGGTCCCAACTCTCCAGGTTTAAGGGATTCTTCCTTCAGCTAAAAGATGCATGGGAAACCCAGAATATAGTCCACCGTGTGATTGGGAAACGTTTTCAAATGCATCTCAGTTTTCGTCCCCTGGTACTCGGGTTCACCATTCCAGACGCTTTACTAACACTCTCCCCACTTGGAGAGTCAGTGCCTTTAATCTCCCGTTTGGCACAGTTGGCAATTTCTGCGCAAGATGAACAGGAATAGGGAGAAGCAATGAGAGACTAGCTGTAGGTGTCTGCACGGGCAAATGGAACGCTCAATTCCCACAAGGAAGAGGAATTAACCAAAGGCTCAGCCTGCCCTGCCTGAAACAGATTAGGGCCTGAAGCAATCCTGCGGTTTTGCAGCCAGCTCAAAAGAAAGCGAGTTGAAGAAAGGAGCTCAGGGTCACCTTAATTCAAAAACCTGCAGAGTTAAGAATGACAGCTATCGTCCAAAAATGTACTGAAGTAAGTCTTCGAAGAGGACTTGAAAGCGGGGCAGAATTTCAGGAAAACGATTTCAGGGGGTAGACTGGAATTCCACTTAAAGCATAGGAAAAGAGGCAGAATGTCGACAATGATGCACTTGGCCAAAAAGGGCGTATGCGTTTTTTCCTGAATATATTCAGGAGAAAACGCATACGCACTTTTTGGCCAACCAAGCAAGCGTGTAAAAGAAATTTGCACTACAATGAAGTCTCACTGCCCCCCGGTCAAAAGGGCCATCTGAAAAAAGTGTAAAATCCAGAAAGGCAGGACAGGTCATGGAGAACAGGGAACCTTGTTATGCTGATGGCCGGGTTGTAAATTGCCAACAGCCACTCTGGAGAAGTGTATGGTGTTTCCTGAAACACGTAGGAAACAAAGCAACACAGCCTATGGCACTTCCACTTATGGTCCTATAGCATAGGAAAATTAAAATCAAAAACACACAGCCACCCTAAAGTTTGGGACGGCTCTGTTTACAAGAACCTCGTCTACGGTACAAGTTAAATATCCGAGAAAGCAAAAAATGCATAAAGAAGTTGTGGTACGCACGTACAATGGAATATCACTCAGCAATGAAATCTACGTCATCAGGCCCGTAGCGGCATAATGAGTGGATTCAGGTACGATGATTCTACGAGAAATAAGTCACACAGAAAAAGAATCATCATAAGATATCACTAATAAACGGAATGTAAACTTGGCTACACATGAACTGAATTACAAAACAGAACAGGGTCTCAAATTTAGAAAACCAACTTATGCTTGCATATGGGGAAAGGTGAGTTGGGGTGCTGCATAAAATCAGAGATTGAAATTAGCACAGATACCGTTAAATAAGCCAAATATATAATAGACAAGACCTACTTCATTCTCAACGAAATGGACTCAACACCCCATATTCAATGCCTGGGAAGATACCTGACCAGTTAGAATCTTAAAACCCATGGATTTATATGTCTCCATAAGGAAATCAAGCGTGTGTACAGCAGCCGAAACGCAGCAGTGAAAATCCAATAAATCCCATTATCAAAATAAATTTCAAAAACAAAACACAATGACAGTGAAATAGAGAGCAATCCTTAAATAATTCAATCAGGGCTTGTGATGCAACCTGGATTTACCACATCTACACCCAGAGCTGGGTGAGACATAAGGCTGGACTCTTCAGGCTTATAGCATAGGTGAGGTTCGGTGAGCAAATGCAGACCCTTTGAAGTCGTACAGCATGGTACCCATTCCATAGGTCCCAACTCTCCAGGTTTAAGGGATTCTTCCTTCAGCTAAAACATGCATGGGAAACCCAGAGTATGGTCCACCGTGTGATTGGGAAACGTTTTCAAATGCATCTCAGTGTTCGTCCCGTGGTACTCGGGTTCACCATTCCAGACGCTTTACTAACACTCTCCCCACTTGGAGAGTCAAGGCCTTTAACCTCCTGTTTGGCACAGTTTGCAATTTCTGCGCAAGATGAACAGGAATAGGGAGAACCAATGAGAGACTAGCTGTAGGTGTCTGCACGGGCAAATGGAACGCTCATTTCCCACCAGGAAGACGAATTAACCAAAGGCTCAGCGTGCCCTGCCGGAAACATATTAGGGCCTGAAGCAATCCTGCGGTTTTGCAGCCAGCTCAAAAGAAAGCGAGTTGAAGAAAGGAGCTCAGGGGCACTGTAATTCACAAACATGCAGAGTTATGAATGACAGCTATCGTCCAAAACTATACTGAAGTAAGTCTTCGAAGAGGACTTGAAAGCGGGGCAGAATTTCAGGAAAACGATTTCAGGGGGTAGACTGGAATTGCACTTAAAGCATAGGAAAAGAGGCAGAATGTCGACAATTATGCACTTGGCCATAGAGGGCGTATGCGTTTTTTCCTGAAAATATTCACGAAAAAACGCATACACACTTTTTGGCCAACCAAATAAGCGTGTAAAGGAAATCTGCACTACAATGAAGTCTCACTGCCCCCCGGTCAAAAGGGCCATCTGAAAAAAGTGTAAAATCCAGAAAGGCAGGACAGGTCATGGAGAACAGGGAGCCTTGTTATGCTGATGGGCGGGATGGAAATTGCAAACACCCACTCTGGAGAAGTGTATGGTGTTTCCTGAAACATGTAGGAAATAAAGCAACACAGCCTATGGCACTTCCACTTATGGTCCTATAGCTTAGGGAAATTAAAATCAAAAACACACAGCCACCCCAAAGTTTGGGACGGCTCTGTTTACAAGAACCTCGTCTACGGTACAAGTTAAATATCCGAGAAAGCAAAAAATGCATAAAGAAGTTGTGGTACGCACGTACAATGGAATATCACTCAGCAATGAAATCTACGTCATCAGGCCCGTAGCGGCATAATGAGTGGATTCAGGTACGATGATTCTACAAGAAATAAGTCACACAGAAAAAGAAACATCATAAGATATCACTAATACACGGAATGTAAACTTGGCTACACATGAACTGAATTACAAAACAGAACAGGGTCTCAAATTTAGAAAACCAACTTATGCTTGCTTATGGGGAAAGGTGAGTTGGGGTGCTGCATAAAATCAGCGATGGAAATTAGCACAGATAACGTTAAATAAGCCAAATATATATTAGACTAGACCTACTTCTTGCTCAACGAAATGGACTCAACACCGCATATTCAATGCCAGGGAAGATACCTGACAAGTAAGAATCTTAAAACCCATGGATTTATATGTCTCCATAAGGAAATCAAACGAGTGTACAGCGGACTAAACGCAGCAGTGAAAATCCGATAAATCCCATTATCAAGATAAATTTCAAAAACAAAACACAATGACAGTGAAATAGAGAGCAATTCTTAAATAATTCATTCAGGGCTTGTGATGCAACCTGGATTTACCACATCTACACCCAGAGCTGGGTGAGACATAAGGCCGGACACTTCAGGCTGATAGCATAGGTGAGGTTCGGTGAGCAAATGCAGACCCTTTGAAGTCGTACAGCATGGTACCCATTCCATAGGTCCCAACTCTCCAGGTTTAAGGGATTCTTCCTTCAGCTAAAACATGCATGGGAAACCCAGAGTATGGTCCACCGTGTGATTGGGAAACGTTTTCAAATGCATCTCAGTTTTCGTCCCGTGGTACTCGGGTTCACCATTCCAGACGCTTTACTAACACTCTCCCCACTTGGAGAGTCAAGGCCTTTAACCTCCTGTTTGGCACAGTTGGCAATTTCTGCGCAAGATGAACAGGAATAGGGAGAACCAATGAGAGACTAGCTGTAGGTGTCTGCACGGGCAAATGGAACGCTCATTTCCCACCAGGAAGACGAATTAACCAAAGGCTCAGCGTGCCCTGCCGGAAACATATTAGGGCCTGAAGCAATCCTGCGGTTTTGCAGCCAGCTCAAAAGAAAGCGAGTTGAAGAAAGGAGCTCAGGGGCACTGTAATTCACAAACATGCAGAGTTATGAATGACAGCTATCGTCCAAAAATGTACTGAAGTAAGTCTTCGAAGAGGACTTGAAAGCGGGGCAGAATTTCAGGAAAACGATTTCAGGGGGTAGACTGGAATTGCACTTAAAGCATAGGAAAAGAGGCAGAATGTCGACAATTATGCACTTGGCCATAGAGGGCGTATGCGTTTTTTCCTGAAAATATTCACGAAAAAACGCATACACACTTTTTGGCCAACCAAATAAGCGTGTAAAGGAAATCTGCACTACAATGAAGTCTCACTGCCCCCCGGTCAAAAGGGCCATCTGAAAAAAGTGTAAAATCCAGAAAGGCAGGACAGGTCATGGAGAACAGGGAGCCTTGTTATGCTGATGGGCGGGATGGAAATTGCAAACACCCACTCTGGAGAAGTGTATGGTGTTTCCTGAAACATGTAGGAAATAAAGCAACACAGCCTATGGCACTTCCACTTATGGTCCTATAGCTTAGGGAAATTAAAATCAAAAACACACAGCAACCCCAAAGTTTGGGACGGCTCTGTTTACAAGAACCTCGTCTACGGTACAAGTTAAATATCCGAGAAAGCAAAAAATGCATAAAGAAGTTGTGGTACGCACGTACAATGGAATATCACTCAGCAATGAAATCTACGTCATCAGGCCCGTAGCGGCATAATGAGTGGATTCAGGTACGATGATTCTACAAGAAATAAGTCACACAGAAAAAGAAACATCATAAGATATCACTAATACACGGAATGTAAACTTGGCTACACATGAACTGAATTACAAAACAGAACAGGGTCTCAAATTTAGAAAACCAACTTATGCTTGCTTATGGGGAAAGGTGAGTTGGGGTGCTGCATAAAATCAGCAATGGAAATTAGCACAGATAACGTTAAATAAGCCAAATATATATTAGACTAGACCTACTTCTTGCTCAACGAAATGGACTCAACACCGCATATTCAATGCCAGAGAAGATACCTGACAAGTAAGAAGCTTAAAACCCATGGATTTATATGTCTCCATAAGGAAATCAAACGAGTGTACAGCGGACTAAACGCAGCAGTGAAAATCCGATAAATCCCATTATCAAGATAAATTTCAAAAACAAAACACAATGACAGTGAAATAGAGAGCAATTCTTAAATAATTCATTCAGGGCTTGTGATGCAACCTGGATTTACCACATCTACACCCAGAGCTGGGTGAGACATAAGGCCGGACACTTCAGGCTGATAGCATAGGTGAGGTTCGGTGAGCAAATGCAGACCCTTTGAAGTCGTACAGCATGGTACCCATTCCATAGGTCCCAACTCTACAGGATTAAGGGATTCTTCCTTCAGCTAAAACATGCATGGGAAACCCAGAGTATGGTCCACCGTGTGATTGGGAAACGTTTTCAAATGCATCTCAGTTTTCGTCCCCTGGTACTCGGGTTCACCATTCCAGACGCTTTACTAACATTCTCCCCACTTGGAGAGTCAGTGCCTTTAACCTCCTGTTTGGCACAGTTGGCAATTTCTGCGCAAGATGAACAGGAATAGGGAGAACCAATGAGAGACTAGCTGTAGGTGTCTGCACGGGCAAATGGAACGCTCAATTCCCACCAGGAAGAGGAATTAACCAAAGGATCAGCATGCCGTGCCGGAAACCGATTAGGGCCTGAAGCAATCCTGCGGTTTTGCGGCCAGCTCACAAGAAAGCGAGTTGAAGAAAGGAGCTCAGGGGCACTGTAATTCACAAACCTGCAGAGTTATGAATGACAGCTATCGTCCAAAAATGTATTGAAGTAAGTCTTCGAAGAGGACTTGAAAGCGGGGCAGAATTTCAGGAAAACTATTTCAGGGGGTAGACTGGAATTGCACTTAAAGCATAGGAAAAGAGGCAGAATGTCCACAATGATGCACTTGGCCAAAAAGTGCGTATGCGTTTTTTGCTGAATATATTCAGGAAAAAACGCATACGCCCTTTTGGGCCAACCAAGCAAGCGTGTAAAAGCAATATGCACTACAATGGAGTCTCCCTGCCCCCCGGTCAAAAGGGGCATCTGAAAAAAGTGTAAAATCCAGAAAGGCAGGACAGGTCATGGAGAACAGGGAGCCTTGTTATGCTGATGGGCGGGCTTTAATTTGCCTACAGCCACTCTGGAGAAGTGTATGGTGTTTCCTGAAACACGTAGGAAACAAAGAAACACAGCCTATGGCACTTCCACTTATGGTCCTATAGCTTAGGGAAATTAAAATCAAAAACACACAGCCACCCCAAAATTTGGGACGGCTCTGTTTACAAGAACCTCGTCTACGGTACAAGTTAAATATCCCAGAATATGAAAAATGGTTAAAGAAGTTGTGGTACGTACGTACAATGGAATATCACTCACCAATGAAATCTATGTCATCAGGCCCGTCGCGGCATATTGAGTGGATCCAGGTACGATGATTCTAAGTGAAATAAGTCACACAGAAAATGAAACATCATAAGATATCACTAATACACGGAATGTAAACTTGGCTACACATGAACTGAATTACAAAACAGAACAGGGTCTCAAATTTAGAAAACCAACTTATGCTTGCTTATGGGGAAAGGTGAGGTGGGGTGCTGCATAAAACCAGAGATAGAAATTAGCACACATACCTTTCCATAAGCCAAATATGTAATAGTCAAGACCTACACCTTGCTCACCGAAATGGACTTAACACACCATATTCAACTCCTAGGATTACACATGACTAGTAAGAATCTTCAAACCCATGGATTTATATGTCTCCATAAGAGAATCAAGTGTGTGTACAGCTGCATGAACGCAACAGAGAAAATCCGATAAACCCCATTATCAAAATGAACTACAAAAACAAACACAATGACAGTGAAATAGAGAGCAATTCTTAAATAATTCATTCAGGTCTTGTGATGCAACCTGGATTTACCACATCTACACCTAGAGCTGAGTGACACATAAGGTTCGACACTTTGGGCTGTTAGCATTGGTGAGGTTCGGTGAGAAAATGCAGGCCCTTTGAAGTCATACTGCATGGTACCCGTTCCATGGGTCCCACCTCTCCAGGTTTAAGGGATTCTTCCTTCTGGTAAAACACGCATGGGAAACCCAGAATATGGTCCACCGTGTGACCGGGAAACCATTTTAAAGGCATCTCAGTTTTCGTCCCCTCATACTCGGTTTTACCATTCCAGACGCTTTACTAACTCTTTCCCCACTTGGAGAGTCAGTGCCTTTAACCTACTGTTTGGCACAGTTTGCAATTTCTGCGCAAGCTGAACAGGGATAGGGAGAACCAATGAGAGATTAGCTGTAGGTGTCTGCACGAGCAAATTTAACGCTCATTTCCCATCAGGAAGGGGAATTAGCCACAGGCTCAACATGCCGTGCCGGAACCAGATTAGGGCCTGAAGCAATCCTGCGGTTTTGCGGCCAGCTCACAAGAAAGCGAGTTGAAGAATGGAGCTCAGGGGCACTGTAATTCACAAACCTGCAGAGTTATAAATGACAGCTATCGTCCAAAAATATATTGAAGTAAGGCTGCAAAGAGGACTTGAACGCGGGGCAGAATTTCAGGAAAACGATTTCAGGGGGTAGGCTGGAATTGCACTTAAAGCATAGGAAAAGAGGCAGAATGTCGACAATGATGCACTTGGCCAAAAAGGTCGTATGCGTTTTTTCCTGAATATATTCAGGAAAAAACTCATACGCACTTTTTGGCCAACCAAGCAAGCATGTAAAGGAAATCTGCACTACAATGAAGTCTCACTGCCCGCCGCTCAAAAGGGCCATCTGAAAATAGGGTAAAATCCAGAAAGGCAGGACAGGTCATGGAGAACAGGGAGCCTTGTTATGCTGATGGGTGGGATATAAATTGCCAACAGCCACTCTGGAGAAGTGTATGGTGTTTCCTGAAACACATAGGAAAGAAAGCAACACAGCCTATGGCACTTCAACTTATTGTCCTATTGCTTATTGAAATTAAAATCAAAAACACACAGCCACCCAAAAGTTTGGGACGGCTCTGTTTACAAGAACCTTGTCTACGGTACAAGTTAAATATCCCAGAAAGCAAAAAATGGATAAAGAAGTTGTGCTACGTACGTACAATGGAATATCACACAACAATGAAATCTACGTCATCAGGCCCATAGCGGCATAATGAGTGGATTCAGGTACGATGATTCTACGAGAAATAAGTCACACAGAATATGAAACCTCATAAGATATCACTAATACACGGAATGTAAACTTGGCTACACATGAACTGAATTACAAAACCGAAAAGGGTCTCAAATTTAGAAAACCAACTTATGCTTGCTTATGGGGAAAGTTGAGTTGGGGTGCTGCATAAAACCAGAGATTGAAATTAGCACAGATACCGTTCCATAGGCCAAATATATAATAGACAAGACCTACTCCTTGCTCAACGAAATGGACTCAACACCCCATATTCAACGCCTGGGAAGACCCCTGACAAGTAAGAATCTTAAAACCCATGGATTTATATGTCTCCATAAGGAAATCAAGCGTGTGTACAGCGGCCTAAACGCAGCAGTGAAAATCTGATAAATCCCATTATCAAAATAAATTTCATAAACAAAACACAATGACAGTGAAATAGACAATAATTCTTAAATAATTCATTCAGGGCTTGTGATGCAACCTGGATTTACCACATCTACACCCAGAGCTGGGTGAGACATAAGGCTGGACACTTCGGGCTGATAGCATTGGTGAGGTTTGGTGAGCAAACGCAGACCCTTTGAAGTCATACTGCCTGGTACCCGTTCCATGGGTCTCACCTCTCCAGGTTTAAGGGATTCTTCCTTCAGGTAAAACACGCATGGGAAACCCAGAATTTGGTCCACCATGTGACCGGGAAACCTTTTTAAAGGCATCGCAGTTTTCGTCCCGTCATACTCGGTTTTACCATTCCAGACGCTTTACTAACTCTTTCCCCACTTGGAGAGTCAGTGCCTTTAACCTCCTGTTTGGCACAGTTTGGAATTTCTGCGCAAGATGAACAGGAATAGGGAGTACCAATGAGAGATTAGCTGTAGGTGTCTGCAGGAGCAAATTTAACGCTCATTTCCCATCAGGAAGAGGAATTAGCCAAAGGCTCAAAATGCCGTGCCGGAACCAGATTAGGGCCTGAAGCAATCCTGCGGTTTTGCGGCCAGCTCACAAGAAAGCGAGCTGAAGAATGGAGCTCAGGGGCACTGTAATTCACAAACCTGCAGAGTTATAAATGACAGCTATCGTCCAAAAATATATTGAAGTAAGGCTGCAAAGAGGACTTGAACGCGGGGCAGAATTCCAGGAATACGATTTCAGGAGGTAGACGGGAAGTCCTCTGAAAGTATAGGAGAAGAGGCAGAACTTCGACAATGATGCACTTGGTCAAAAAGGGCATATGCGTTTCTTCCAGGGCCCTCATTAAAGAGGGTAGGAGGCTCCCAGCATGCTTCAGTGGCCAACAGAGGGCCTACGTCGCCAAGGCGACGTGAGCCATCCAGGCAGGAGTGACCTCACATCAGAGCGCCCACCTCACAGAAGGGTAAGGAACCCAGTCATGATCAGACTCTCACCAGAGTGCCCACATAAGCAAGGGGCTGGGAATCAGGCACGAGTGTCCTCACACCCGTGGGGCCACATCATCGAAAGTTGAGGTACCCAGCACATGTGGCCTCAAACCAGAAGACCCACATCACCATGGGTCTCAGAGCGAGGCAGGCAGGATTAACCTCACAACACATGGCCCATTGTATAAAAAGGTGAGGAATCCAGCAGTTGGAACATCCCAGCAGGCGGCCCAGAGCACCGAGGCTATGGGATCCAGGCAGTGATGAACTCACAACAGAGGGCCCTCATCGTGATACTGTAAGCAACCCAGCCGTTGTGACCTCAGAGCACAAGGCCCACATCCCCATGGGGAAGGGAACCAAGCAGGAGTGTCATCGCACCAGTGGGCACACAACAGAAAACGTGGGGAGCCCAGCAGTTAGGGCCGGACGCCAGAGGGCCCTCATCACTGAGGAGAGGAGGCTCCCAGCAAGCTCCAACTGCTACCAGAGGGCCGACGTCGCCAATGCGGGGTGTGCCAGCCAGGCAGGAGTGACCTCAGAGCAGAGGGCCAACCACACAAAAGTGTGTGGAACCCAAAGAGGATCAGACTCTCACCAGAGGGCCCACATCACCAAGGGAATGGAAAACAGGCAAGAGTGTCCTCACACCAGTGGGGCCACATCACCGAAATGTGACGGACCCAGCACACGTGGCCTCAAACTACAGGACACACATCACCAAGGGGCTGGGAGTGAGGCAGGCAGGAGGAGCCTCAAAACAGAGGGCCCATTGCGTAAAAAAGGTGAGGAATCCCGCAGTTGGAACCTCCCAGCAGGCGGCCAGGAGCAGCGAGGCTATGGGATCCAGGCCTGACTGAACTCAAAACAGAGGGCCCTCATCATGAAACTGTGAGCAACCCAGCCGTTGGGACCTTAGAGCAGAAGGCCCACATTCCCATGTGGTTGGGAACTTGGCAGAAGTGTACTCGCACCACAGGGCGCACATCAGAGAATTTTGGGAACCCAGAAATTAGGGCCTGATGCCAGAGGGCCCTCATTACCAAGGGGAGGAGACCCCAAGCAGGCACCAACTCCCTACGGAGGGACCATGTCGCCAAGGTGACGTGCAACAGCCAGGCAGGAGTGACCTCACAGCTGAGGGCCTACCTCACAGAATGGTGAGGAACCCAGCCAGGATAAGACTCTCACCAGAGGGCCCACATCACCAAGGGCATCAGAACCAGGCAGGACTGTCTTCACACCAGGGTGACCACATCATAGAAAGGTGAGGAACCCAGCACATGTGGCCTAAACCAGAGGATCCAGATCTCCAAGGGGTTCGGAGTGAGGCAGGCATGAGTAGCCTCACAACACAGGGCGAATAGAATAAAAAAGCTGAGGAATCCTGCAGTGGGAACCTCCCAGCAGGCGGCCCAGAGCACCGAGTCTATGCGATCCAGGCCACAGTGAACTCACAGCAGAGGGCCCACATCATGAAACTATGAGCAACCCAGCCGTTTGGACCTCAGAGCAGAAGGCCCACATCACCATGGGGTTGGGAACATGGCACGAGTGTCCTCGCACAACTTAGCACGTATCAGAAAATGTGGGTACCCAGCAGTTAGGGCCTGACGCCAGAGGGCCCTCATCACCGAGGGGAGGAGGCTCCCAGTAGGCTCCAACTGCCACAAGAGGGCCGACATTGCCAAGGTGGGGTGTGCCAGCCAGGCAGGAGTGACCTCACAGCAGAGGGCCCACCTCACAGAAGGGTGAGGAACCCAGCCAGGATCAGACTCTCACCAGAGGGCCCACATCACCAAGGGGATAGGAACCAGGCAGGAGTGTCCTCACACCAGTGGGGCCACATCATCGAAAGGTGAGGGACCCAGCACACGTGGCCTCAAACCAGAGGACACACATCACCAAGGGGCTGGGAGTGAGGCAGGCAGGAGGAGTCTCAAAACAGAGGGCCCATAGAAGGAAAAAGGTGAGGAATCCCGCAGTTGGAACTTCCCCGCAGGTGGCCAGGAGCAGCGAGGCTATGGGATCCATGCTGGAGTGAACTCACACCAGAGGGCCCTCATCAAGAAACTGAGCAACCCACGGTTGGGACCTCAGAGCAGAAGGCCCACAATCCCATGGGGTTGGGAACCTGGCAGGAGTGTACTAGCACCACAGGGCGCACAACAGAAAATTTGGGGAGCCCAGGAGTTAGGGTCTGACGCCAGAGGGCCCTCATTACCGAGGGGAGGAGACTCCCAGCAGGCACCAACTCCCAACTGAGGGCCCACGTCGCCAAGGTGACGTGGGCCAGCCAGGCAGGAGTGACCTCACAGCAGAGGGCCTACCTCACAGAAGGGTGAGGAACCCAGCCAGGATAAGACTCTCACCAGAGGGCCCACATCACCAAGGGGATCGGAACAAGGCAGGAGTGTCCTCACACCAGTGGGGCCACATCAGCGAAAGGTGAGGAACACAGCACATGTGGCCTCAAACAAGGGGACGCACATCACGAAAGGGCTGGGAGTGAGGCATGCAGGAGGAGACTCAGAACAGAGGGCCCATAGAATAAAAAAGGTGAGGAACCCCACAGTTGGAAGCTCCAAGCAGGTGGCCCAGAGCACCGAGGTTATGGGATCCATGCCGGAGTGAACTCAGAGCAGAGGGCCCACATTCTGACACTGTGAGCAACCCAGCCGTTGGGACAACAGAGCAGAAATCTCACATCCCCTAGGGAAGGGACCCTGGCTGGAGTGTACTCGCACGACAGGGCGCACATCAGAAAATTTTGGGAGCCCATGAGTTAGGGCCTGACGCCAGAGGGCCCTCATTACCGAGGGGAGGAGACTCCCAGCAGGCACCAACTCCCAACTGAGGGCCCACATCGCCAACGTGACATGTGCCAGCCAGGCAGGAGTGACCTCACAGCAGAGGACCCACCTCCCAGAAGTGTGAGGAATCCAGACAGGATCAGACTCTCACCAGAGGGCCCCCATCACCAAGGGGATGGGAACCAGGCAGGAGTGTCCTCACACCAGTGGGGCCACATCAATAAAGGTGAGGAAACCGGTACATGTGGCCTTAAACCAGAGGACCTACATCACAAAGGGGCTGGGAGTGAGTCAGGAAGTAGGAGCATAAAAACACAGGACCCAAAGAATAAAAAAGGTAAGGAATCCAGCAGTAGGAACCTCCCAGCAGTCGGCTCAGAGCACAGAGTCTATGGGATCTAGGCCTGAGTGAACTAACACCAGAGAGACAACATCAAGAAACGGTGAACAACACAGGTGTTGGGACCTTAGAGCAGAAGGCCCACATGCCCATGGGGATGGGAACCTCGCAGGAGTGTCCTCGCACCACTTAGCACGTATCAGAAAATGTGGGTACCCAGCAGTTAGGGCCTGACGATAGAGGGCCCCCATCACCGAGGGAAGGAGGCTCCCAGCAGGCTCCAAGTGCCACAAGAGGGCCGATGTTGCCCAGGTGGGGTGTGCCAGCCAGGCAGGAGTGACCTCACAGCAGAGGGCCCACCTCACAGAAGGGTGAGGAACCCAGGCAGGATCAGACTCTCACCAGAGGGCCCACATCATCAAGGGGATAGGAAGCAGGCAGGAGTGTCCTCACACCAGTGGGGCCACATCATCGAAAGGCGAGGGACCCAGCACACGTGGCCTCACACCAGAGGACACACATCACCAAGGGACTGGGAGTGAGGCAGGCAGGAGAAGTCTCAAAACAGAGGGTCCATAGAAGAAAAAAGGTGAGGAATCCCGCAGTTGGAACCTCCCAGCAGGTGGCCAGGAGCAGTGAGGCTATGGGATCCAGGCCGGAGAGAACTCACAGCAGAGGGCCCTCATCATGAAACTGAGCAACCCACGGTTGGGACCTCAGAGCAGAAGGCCCACATTCCCATGGGGTTGGGAACCTGGCAGGAGTGTACTCGAACCACAGGGCGCATATCAGAAAATATTGGGAGCCCAGGAATTAGGGCCTGACGCCAGAGGGCCCTCATTACCGAGGGCAGGAGACACCCAGCAGGCACCAAATCCCATCAGAGGGCCGACTTCGCCAAGGCGGGGTGTGCCAGCCAGGCAGGAGTGACGTCAGAGAAGAGGGCCCACCTCACAGAAGTGTGAGGAACCCAACCAGGATCAGACTCTCACCGGATGGCCCACATCACCAAGGGGATGGGAACCAGGCAGGAGTGTCCTCACACCAGTGGGGCCACATCAGCCAAAGGTGAGGAACCCAGCACATGTGGCCTCAAACCACAGGACACACATCACCAAGGGGCTGGGAGTGAGGCAGGTGTCTGGAGGGGCACATTTAAGTCTAATTTCCCACCAGGAAGAGGAATTAACCAAAGGCTCAGAGTGCCGTGCCAGACCCTGATTATGGCCTAAAGCAAACCTGCGGTTCTGTGGCCAGCTTTCAAGGAAACGAGTTAAGAAAGGAAATCACGGGCACTGTAATTCACAAACCTGCAGAGTTATAAATGACAGCTATTGGCAAAAATATACTGAAGTAAGTCTGCAAAGAGGACTTCAAAACGAGGCAGAATTGCAGGAATCATATTTCAGGAGGTAGATTGGAATTGCATTTAAAGCATGTGAAAAGCGGCAGATCTTTGACAGTGATGCACTTGGACAAAAGTGCGTAAACATTTTTTCCTGAATATATTCAGGAAAAAACACATATGCCCTTTTTGGACAACCAAGCACTCGAGAAATGGAAATCCGCACTACAATGAAGTCTCATTTCCCATTCGTCAAAAGGGCCATCTGAAAAAAGTGTAAAAACCAGAAACACAGGACAGGCCATGGAGAACAGGGAGCCTTGTTATGCTGATGGGCGGGATGTAAATTGCCAACAGACACTCTGGAGATGTTTATGGTGTATCCTGAAACATCTGAAAAACAAAGCTACAGACCCTAGGGCACTTCCACTTTTGGCCCTATAGCTTAGGAAAATTAAAATCAACAAGACACAGGCAACACAAAATTTAGGGCTGCTGTGTTTACAAGAACCTTGAGTCCAGTACAAATTAAATATCCCAGAAAGAAAAATATGGATAAAGGAGTTGTGCTACTTACGTACAATGGAATATCACTCAGCAATGAAATCAATGTCATCAGGCCTGTAGCAGCAAATTGAGTGGATTTAAGTATGATGATTCTAAGAGAAATAGGTCACACAGAGAAAGAGAATTATCATAAGATATCACTAATAGAGAGAATGTAAACTTGGCTACACATAAACTGAATTCCAAAACCGAACAGAGTCTCACATTTAGATAAAAACTTATGCTTGCTTAAGGGGAAAGTTGAGTTGCGGTGCTGTATAAAACCAGAGATTGAAATTAGCACACATACCGTTCCATAAGCCAAATATGTAATAGACAAGACCTACTCTTTGCTCAACGAAATAGACTCATCCATGGTGTATCACCTCACACCTGTTAGAATGGGCATCATCAGAAAATCTACAAACAACAAATGCTGGAAAGGGTGTGGAGATAAGGAACCCTCTTCCGTTATTGTTGGGAATGAAATTGATACAGTCACTGTGGAGAACGTTATGGAGTTTCTTATAAAACTAAGAATAGAATTACCATATGATACAGCAGTCCCACTACTGGGCATATACCCAGACAAAACCATAAATCAAAAAGAGACATTCACCGCAATGTTCATTGCATCACTATTTACAATATCCAGGTAATGGAAGCAACCTAAATGCCCACAGACAGACGAATGCATAAAGACGTGGTACATATATAAAATGGAATATTACTAAGCCATAAAAAGGAATGAAATTGGGTCATTTGTAGAGACGTTGATGGATCTAGAGACTGTCATACAGAGTGAAGTAAGTCAGAAAGAGAAAAAGAAATCTTGTCTATTAATGCTTATATGTGGAACCTAGACAAATTGTACAGATGACCCGTTTTGCAAGGCAGAAATAGAGCAACAGATGTAGACAACAAACGTATGGACACCAAGGGGGGAAAGCTGTTGGGGGGTGGTGGTGGGAGGAGTTGAGAGATTGGGATTGGCATGTATACATTTATATGTATAAAATAGATAACCAAAAAGAACCTGCTGTATAAAAAAATAAAATAAAATTCAAATTACAAAAAGTAAAACAGAAAAAATATTCTTCCCTTCACATACATGTATTTATATGAATAAATTATTTCCATGCTTATATCTGTAAATACAAAAAAGAGGAATAATATCTACCTTGAACCAAAAAAGAAAAAAAGAAAAAAAAACAGAACCCACCAGCTACATAGAGGAAAACCGTATCAGGGCACTTGCTCCAGTTGTAAACAATTCTGAAGTTGGTCAGTGGTGGGGAATCATCTCCCATTCAGCCAGCAGGCCCCACGCAACAAGCGTCCTCATTGCAAAGCTGGGGGACCATGCCGAGGCATCTGTGAGTAAACGTGGGCTGAGCCCCAGGCCAGCTGCTGCTGAAATGTTCCCACCCTTCCCAGGTAAAACACGCTGAATATGTACAAGGACTTGAAAGCCTAGAGGAAGGGCCATAGAGCCACATGAGCGACGGCATGCCAGCCGACTTGGTGCCTGCAGGCCAGCCAGGATGGTCCTGGCCCTGGGTGCTCTTCTGGAAGCTTTCCATTTCCCTGCCTGAGATACCCCTTCTGTCCCGGCCCCCACAGCTTTCTTCCTCACTCACCTCTGCCCAGGGAGAAATTCCAGCGGCAGGTATGGGTGACACATCCTCTTCTTTAGCAGGTGGCATCTTGGCAACTGCTGCAGAAAGTCCAGCAGAGCCCCACTCACACTGGGCCACCCACAAAGCCGTGGCCTCTCACTCCCTCCCACCAGTCCAGCCCCAAGACTGCTGACAGGGCAGAGAAAATGGCGTCAGGCACAGCTGCAGGGGCTCTTGCTGCCTGGAGCGGTGTTTATATTGATCTGAACCCAGGCACACCTGGGAAGGGCTGGCCGGCACGGTCAGGCTTCCCAGGCCAGCCAATAATCACCCCTCAGGGGCTCACAGTTGCAGAAACTGGAACTTGCTGAATCGGCCAGGTCCAAGGAACAGGTGTGGGCTCCTGAGAGTCAGGATAGACAAGGGGCTGCAGCTCTGGCTTGTTTTCTAATTATATTATCTGGCCCATGAGTGGGAGACAACTTCAAGAAAACCCTCTCCTAATGAGAGGAACCCAGGAGTCAGGGAGAGGAGGGGTGGCTGGTGGGTGGAGACAGAGGCCTGGGCCCCGGGTGCAGTGGAAGTCTATGGAAGACCAGGTGGAGGGAGGCCACACAGAGTGATGCCCAGGGTCACAGACCTGTCGGAGCTGCTGTTTGTTAGTTCAAGTCCTGCTCTGAGGTGCTCTGTGTCAGATCTGAGTGACAGGTGAGATGGGAGTGCTCTGCAATGAGGGCGATATGCAGGGTTCCTGTGTTCCCAACCCTGCCATGGTACCTGCAAGGGTAGCTCTGTATCCTGGGAGGGGCCTGACCACGAGAGCCCCATGGGCTGCAGTGGGACCTGCCCAGGGAACCCCATATCCTGGGAGGGTCCTGAACAAAAGAGCCCCGTGGGCTGGGGTGGGGTACCTGCCCAGGTGAGCTCCATATCCTGGGATTGGCCTGACCTCGAGAGCCCCATGGGCTGCTGGAATCCTGGTAAAGGATGTCAGGACAGTCAGTGAAGCCACCGAGGATATACCTCCAGTAGTTCCTAAACCCTACACCCTGCTGGTCATTCTACCAACCACCAGGACATGGTATTCTGTATTAGTCTTCAATGATGCCTTCTTTTGTATTCTATTAGTCCCAGAGTCACAAGAAATTTTGGCTTCTGAGTGGCAGGACTCAACATACAACTAAAACAATACTTCCGGGCCGTGTTGCCCCAAGGGTTCAAAAATTCCCACACCATCTTTGGGGAAAGCTCAGCTAAAGACCTAAAAGTTCTACCTCTGGAAAAGGAAACACTCCTTCAATATGCAGACGACATTCTGATCGCCAGCCCTACTAAGGAGACCTCTGAACTACGAAGCCAATAAAGGATACAAGTTGTCCAAGAAAAAGCTCAAATATCACAGACTACGGTGACCTGCCTGGGCTTCATTCTCACAGAAGGTCGGAGAAGCCCATCCCAGGAAAGGGAAGAAACAATTTACAGCCTTACCCATTTCTAAAACTAGAAGACAGCTTAGGGGTTCCTGGGGAGGCCAGGGTTTGCTGCTTCTGGATCCCTAACTACAGTCTACTAGCTCGGCCTCTATATGAAACACTGAAAGGAAAAGTTGATGATCCTTTTGAATAGAATGCAGAAGTGGCCTTTCAAGAATGGAAAGAGCAGTCAATTCAGACCCTTGCCCTGGAACTCCCTAATTTAGCTAAACCCTTTGACCTTTACATTCCTGGTGAACGGTGAATCGCCATTGGAGTATTAGTGCAAAACCTGGGACCACTTGAAATGGAACAATGCAAGAATGTGATCCAGGTAGGATAAACTACGGTCACCAAGGGGCTTGGCCCACCGCAACATCTGGCCAAGATACTGGCAGTATCTGATAACCTGAAAATCAGCAGCCCAAAAGGCCACCTCCCTCCTAAGGGAAAAGGAACCCTCGTGGTGATCCTAACCCCCAACCATGCCCTGAAGTTGCAGGGTTGGCTCCGTGGGCACACTGATCTTGAGTGAGGAGGCCCTCCAACTCCAAACTCCATAGAGATAACCGGGGCAAAGGGGCACCATGACGACTCATGTGAAGGTGTCTGCACGTGCAAATTTAACGCTCATTTCCCACCAGGAAAAGGAATTAACCAAAGGCTCAGCATGCCATGCCGGAACCAGATTAGGGCCTGAAGCAATCCTGTGGGTTTGCGGCCAGCTCACAAAAAAGCGAGTTGAAGAAAGGAGCTCAGGGGCACTGTAATTCACAAATCTGCAGAGTAATGAATGACAGCTATCGCCCAAAAATGTTTTGAAGTAAGTCTTCGAAGAGGCCTTGAAATCGGGGCAGAATTTCAGGAAAACGAATTCAGGGGGTAGACTGGAATTGCACTTAAAGAATAGGATTAGAGGCAGAATGTCAACAATGATGCACTTGGCCAAAAAGAGCGTATGCGTTTTTTCCTGAATATATTCAGGAAAAAACGCATACGCACTTTTTTGTCAACCAAGCAACCGTGTAAAGGAAATGTGCACTACAATGAAGTCTCACTGCCCCCCGGTCAAAAGGGCCATCTGAAAAAAGTGTAAATTCCAGAAAGGCAGGACAGGTCATGGAGAACAGGGAGCCTTGTTATGCTGATGGGCGGGATGTAAATTGCCAACATCCACTCTGGAGAAGTGTATGGTGTTTCCTGAAACACGTAGGAAACAAAGCAACAGAGCCTATGGCACTTCCACTTATGGTTCTATAGCTTAGGGAAATTAAAATTAAAAAACACACAGCCGCCCCAAAGTTTGGGACGGCTCTGTTTACAAGAACCTCGTCTACGGTACAAGTTAAATATCTGAGAAAGCAAAAAATGGATAAAGAAGTTGTGGTACGCACGTACAATGGAATATCACTCAGCAATGAAATCTACGTCATCAGGCCCGTCGCGGCATAATGAGTGGATTCAGGTACGATGATTCTACGAGAAATAAGTCACACAGAAAAAGAAACATCATAAGATAACACTAATAAACGGAATGTAAACTTGGCTACACATGAACTGAATTACAAAACAGAACAGCGTCTCAAATTTAGAAAACCAACTTATGTTTGCTTATGGGGAAAGGTGAGTTGGGGTGCTGCATAAAACCAGAGATTGAAATTAGCACAGATACCGTTCCATAAGCCAAATATATAATAGACAAGACCTACTCCTTTCTCATCGAAATGGACTCAACACTGTATATTCAACGCCTGGGAAGATACCTGACAAGTAAGAATCTTAAAACCCATGGATTTATATGTCTCCATAAGGAAATCAAGCGTGTGTACAGCGGCCTAAACGCAGCAGTGAAAATCCGATAAATCCCATTATCAAAATATATTTCAAAAACAAAACACAATGACAGTGAAATAGAGAGCAATTCTTAAATAATTCATTCAGGGCTTGTGATGCAACCTGGATTTACCACATCTACACCCAGAGCTGGGTGAGACATAAGGCTGGACACTTCGGGCTGATAGCATTGGTGAGGTTCGGTGAGCAAACGCAGACCCTTTGAAGTCATACTGCATGGTACCCATTCCATGGGTCCCAACTCTCCAGGTTTAAGGGATTCTTCCTTCAGCTAAAACATGCATGGGAAACCCAGAGTATGGTCCACCGTGTGATTGGGAAACGTTTTCAAATGCATCTCAGTTTTCGTCCCCTGGTTCTCGGGTTCACCATTCCAGACGCTTTACTAACACTCTCCCCACTTGGAGAGTCAGGGACTTTAACCTCCTGTTTGGCACAGTTTGCAATTTCTGCGCAAGATGAACAGGAATAGGGAGAACCAATGAGAGACTAGCTGTAGGTGTCTGCACGGGCAAATGGAACGCTCATTTCCCACCAGGAAGAGGAATTAACCAAAGGCTCAGCGTGCCCTGCCGGAAAGAGATTAGGGCCTGAAGCAATCCTGCGGTTTTGCGGCCAGCTCACAAGAAAGCGAGTTGAAGAAAGGAGCTCAGGGGCACTGTAAATCACAAACCTGCAGAGTTATGAATGACAGCTATCATCCAAAAATGTACTGAAGTAAGTCTTCGAAGAGGACTTGAAAGCGGGGCAGAATTTCAGGAAAACGATTTCAGGGGGTAGGCTGGAATTGCACTTAAAGCATAGGAAAAGAGGCAGAATGTCGACAATGATGCACTTGGCCAAAAAGTGCGTATGCGTTTTTTCCTGAATATATTCAGGAAAAAACGCATACGCCCTTTTTCGCCAACCAGGCCAGCGTGTAAAAGAAATCTGCAGTACAATGAAGTGTCACTGCCCCCCGGGCAAAAGGGCCATCTGAAAAACGTGTAAAATCCAGAAAGGCAGGACAGGTCATGGAGAACAGGGAGCCTTGGTATGCTGATGGGCAGGATGTAAATTTCCAACAGCCACTCTGGAGAAGTGTATGGTGTTTCCTGAAACACGTAGGAAACAAAGCAACACAGCTTATGGCACTTCCACTTATGGTCCTATAGTTTAGGGAAATTAAAATCAAAAACACACAGCCACCCCAAAGTTTGGGACGGCTCTGTTTACAAGAACCTCGTCTACGGTACAAGTTAAATATCCGAGAAAGCAAAAAATGGATAAAGAAACTGTGGTATGCACGTACAATGGAATATCACTCAGCAATGAAATCTACGTCATCAGGCCCGTAGCGGCATAACGAGTGGATCCAGGTACGATGATTCTACGAGAAATAAGTCACACAGAAAAAGAAACATCATAAGATATCACTAATACACGGAATGTAAACTTGGCTACACATGAATTGAATTACAACACAGAACAGGGTCTCAAATTTAGAAAACCAACTTATGCTTGCTTATGGGGAAAGGTGAGTTGGGGTGCTGCATAAAACCAGAGATTGAAATTAGCACAGATACCGTTCCATAAGCCAAATATATAATAGACAAGACCTACTCCTTGCTCAATGAAATGTACTCAACACCCCATATTCAACGCCTGGGAACATACCTGACAAGTAAGAATCTTAAAACCCATGGATTTATATGTCTCCATAAGGAAATCAAACGAGTGTACAGCGGACTAAACGCAGCAGTGAAAATCCGATAAATCCCATTATCAAAATAAATTTCAAAAACAAAACACAATGACAGTGAAATAGAGAGAAATTCTTAAATAATTCACTCAGGGCTTGTGATGCAACCTGGATTTACCACATCTACACCCAGAGCTGTGTGAGACATAAGGCTGGACACTTCGGGCTGATAGCATTGGTGAGGTTCGGTGAGCAAACGCAGACCCTTTGAAATCATACTGCCTGGTACCCATTCCAAGGGTCTTAAATCTCCAGGTTTAAGGGATTCTTCCTTCAGCTAAAACATGCATGGGAAACCCAGAGTATGGTCCACCGTGTGATTGGGAAACGTTTTCAAATGCATCTCAGTTTTCGTCCCCTGGTACTCGGGTTCACCATTCCAGACGCTTTACTAACATTCTCCCCACTTGGAGAGTCAGTGCCTTTAACCTCCTGTTTGGCACAGTTGGCAATTTCTGCGCAAGATGAACAGGAATAGGGAGAACCAATGAGAGACTAGCTATAGGTGCCTGCACGGGCGAATGGAACGCTCATTTCCCACCAGGAAGAGGAATTAACCAAATGGTCAGCGTGCCCTGCCGGAAACAGATTAGGGCCTGAAGCAATCCTGCGGTTTTGCGGCCAGCTCACAAGAAAGCGAGTTGAGGAAAGGAGCTCAGGGGCACTGTAATTCACAAACCTGCAGAGTTATGAATGACAGTTATCGTCCAAAAATGTATTGAAGTAAGTCTTCGAAGAGGACTTGAAAGCAGGGCAGAATTTCAGGAAAACGATTTCAGGGGGTAGACTGGAATTGCACTTAAAGCATAGGAAAAGAGGCAGAATGTCGACAATGATGCACTTGGCCAAAAAGGGCGTATGCGTTTTTTCCTGAATATATTCAGGAAAAAACGCATACGCCCTTTTTGGCCAACCAAGCAGGCGTGTAAAGGAAATCTGCACTACAATGAAGTCTCACTGCTCCCCGGTCAAAAGGGCCATCTGAAAAAAGTGTAAAATCCAGAAAGGCAGGACAGGTCATGGAGAACAGGGAGACTTGTTATGCTGATGTGCGGGATATAAATTGCCAACAGCCACTCTAGAGAAGTGTATAGTGTTTCCTGAAACACGTAGGAAACAAAGCAACACAGCCTATGGCACTTCCACTTATGGTCCTATAGCTTAGGGAAATTAAAATAAAAAACACACAGCCACCCCAAAATTTGGGACGGCTCTGTTTACAAGAACCTCGTCTATGGTACAAGTTAAATATCCGAGAAAGCAAAAAATGGATAAAGAAGTTGTGATACACACGTACAATGGAATATCACTCAGCAATGAAATCTACATCATCAGGCCCATAGCGCCATAATGAGTGGATTCAGGTACGATGATTCTACGAGAAATAAGTCACACAGAAAAGAAACATCATAAGATATGACTAATACACGGAATGTAAACTTGGCTACACATGAACTTAATTACAAAACAGAAAATGGTCTCAAATTGAGAAAATCAACTTATGCTTGCTTATGCGGAAAGGTGAGTTGGGGTGCTGCATAAAACCAGAGATTGAAATTAGCACAGATACCGTTCCATAAGCCAAATATATAATAGACAAGACCTACACCTTGCTCAACGAAACGGACGCAACGCCTGGGAATATACCTGACAAGTAAGAATCTTAAAACCCATGGATTTATATGTCTCCATAAGGAAGTCAAGCGTGTGTACAGCGGCCTAAATGCAGCAGTGAAAATCCGATAAATCCCATTATCAAAATAAATTTCAAAAACAAAACACAATGACAGTGAAATAGAGAGCAATTCTTAAATAATTCATACAGGGATTGTGATGCAACCTGGAATTACCACATCTACACGCAGAGCTGGGTGAGACATAAGGCTGGACACTTTGGGCTGAAAGCATTGGTGAGGTTCGGTGAGCAAACGCAGACCTCTTGAAGTCATACTGCATGGTACCCATTCCAAGGGTCGCAACTCTCCAGGTTTAAGGGATTCCTCCTTCAGCTAAAACATGCATGGGAAACCCAGAGTATGGTCCACCGTGTGATTGGGAAACGTTTTCAAATGCATCTCAGTTTTCGAACCTGGTTCTCTGGTTCACCATTCTAGACGCTTTACTAACACTCTCCCCACTTGGAGAGTCAGTGCCTTTAACCTCCTGTTTGGCACAGTTTGCAAATTCTGCGCAAGATGAACAGGAATAGGGAGAACCAATGAGAGACTAGCTGTAGGTGTCTGCACGGGCAAATGGAATGCTCATTTCCCACCAGGAAGAGGAATTAACCAAAGGCTCAGCGTGCCCTGCCGGAAACAGATTAGGGCCTGAAGCAATCCTGCGGTTTTGCGGCCAGCTCACAAGAAAGCGAGTTGAAGAAAGGAGCTCAGGGGCACTGTCATTCACAAACCTGCAGAGTTATGAATGACTGCTATCGTCCAAAAATATATTGAAGTAAGTCTTCGAAGAGGACTTGAAAGCGGGGCAGAATTTCAGGAAAACGATTTCAGGGGGTAGGCTGGAATTGCACTTAAAGCATAGGAAAAGAGGCAGAATGTCGACAATGATGCACTTGGCCAAAAAGGTCGTATGCGTTTTTTCCTGAATATATTCAGGAAAAAACTCATACGCACTTTTTGGCCAACCAAGCAAGCATGTAAAGGAAATCTGCACTACAATGAAGTCTCACTTCCCCCCGGTCAAAAGGGCCATCTGAAAAAGTGTAAATTCCAGAAAGGCAGGACAGGTCATGGAGAACAGGGAGCCTTGTTATGCTGATGGGCGGGATGTAAATTGCCAACATCCACTCTGGAGAAGTGTATGGTGTTTCCTGAAACACGTAGGAAACAAAGCAACAGAGCCTATGGCACTTCCACTTCTGGTCCTATAGCTTAGGGAAATTAAAATTAAAAAACACACAGCCGCCCCAAAGTTTGGGACGGCTCTGTTTACAAGAACCTCGTCTACGGTACAAGTTAAATATCTGAGAAAGCAAAAAATGGATAAAGAAGTTGTGGTACGCACGTACAATGGAATATCACTCAGCAATGAAATCTACGTCATCAGGCCCGTCGCGGCATAATGAGTGGATTCAGGTACGATGATTCTACGAGAAATAAGTCACACAGAAAAAGAAACATCATAAGATAACACTAATAAACGGAATGTAAACTTGGCTACACATGAACTGAATTACAAAACAGAACAGCGTCTCAAATTTAGAAAACCAACTTATGTTTGCTTATGGGGAAAGGTGAGTTGGGGTGCTGCATAAAACCAGAGATTGAAATTAGCACAGATACCGTTCCATAAGCCAAATATATAATAGACAAGACCTACTCCTTTCTCATCGAAATGGACTCAACACTGGATATTCAATGCCTGGGAAGATACCTGACAAGTAAGAATCTTAAAACCCATGGATTTATATGTCTCCATAAGGAAATCAAGCGTGTGTACAGCGGCCTAAACGCAGCAGTGAAAATCCGATAAATCCCATTATCAAAATAAATTTCAAAAACAAAACACAATGACAGTGAAATAGAGAGCAATTCTTAAATAATTCATTCAGGGCTTGTGATGCAACCTGGATTTACCACATCTACACCCAGAGCTGGGTGAGACATAAGGCTGGACACTTCGGGCTGATAGCATTGGTGAGGTTCGGTGAGCAAACGCAGACCCTTTGAAGTCATACTGCATGGTACCCATTCCATGGGTCCCAACTCTCCAGGTTTAAGGGATTCTTCCTTCA
Source organism: Delphinapterus leucas (assembly GCF_059928025.1). NCBI lineage: Eukaryota > Metazoa > Chordata > Mammalia > Artiodactyla > Monodontidae > Delphinapterus > Delphinapterus leucas. The sequence continues at coordinate 7,058,949 of NW_028322237.1, forward strand.
GCTAAAACATGCATGGGAAACCCAGAGTATGGTCCACCGTGTGATTGGGAAACGTTTTCAAATGCATCTCAGTTTTCGTCCCCTGGTACTCGGGTTCACCATTCCAGACGCTTTACTAACACTCTCCCCACTTGGAGAGTCAGGGACTTTAACCTCCTGTTTGGCACAGTTTGCAATTTCTGCGCAAGATGAACAGGAATAGGGAGAACCAATGAGAGACTAGCTGTAGGTGTCTGCACGGGCAAATGGAACGCTCATTTCCCACCAGGAAGAGGAATTAACCAAAGGCTCAGCGTGCCCTGCCGGAAAGAGATTAGGGCCTGAAGCAATCCTGCGGTTTTGCGGCCAGCTCACAAGAAAGCGAGTTGAAGAAAGGAGCTCAGGGGCACTGTAAATCACAAACCTGCAGAGTTATGAATGACAGCTATCATCCAAAAATGTACTGAAGTAAGTCTTCGAAGAGGACTTGAAAGCGGGGCAGAATTTCAGGAAAACGATTTCAGGGGGTAGGCTGGAATTGCACTTAAAGCATAGGAAAAGAGGCAGAATGTCGACAATGATGCACTTGGCCAAAAAGTGCGTATGCGTTTTTTCCTGAATATATTCAGGAAAAAACGCATACGCCCTTTTTCGCCAACCAGGCCAGCGTGTAAAAGAAATCTGCAGTACAATGAAGTCTCACTGCCCCCCGGGCAAAAGGGCCATCTGAAAAACGTGTAAATTCCAGAAAGGCAGGACAGGTCATGGAGAACAGGGAGCCTTGGTATGCTGATGGGCAGGATGTAAATTTCCAACAGCCACTCTGGAGAAGTGTATGGTGTTTCCTGAAACACGTAGGAAACAAAGCAACACAGCTTATGGCACTTCCACTTATGGTCCTATAGTTTAGGGAAATTAAAATCAAAAACACACAGCCACCCCAAAGTTTGGGACGGCTCTGTTTACAAGAACCTCGTCTACGGTACAAGTTAAATATCCGAGAAAGCAAAAAATGGATAAAGAAACTGTGGTATGCACGTACAATGGAATATCACTCAGCAATGAAATCTACGTCATCAGGCCCGTAGCGGCATAACGAGTGGATCCAGGTACGATGATTCTACGAGAAATAAGTCACACAGAAAAAGAAACATCATAAGATATCACTAATACACGGAATGTAAACTTGGCTACACATGAATTGAATTACAACACAGAACAGGGTCTCAAATTTAGAAAACCAACTTATGCTTGCTTATGGGGAAAGGTGAGTTGGGGTGCTGCATAAAACCAGAGATTGAAATTAGCACAGATACCGTTCCATAAGCCAAATATATAATAGACAAGACCTACTCCTTGCTCAATGAAATGTACTCAACACCCCATATTCAACGCCTGGGAACATACCTGACAAGTAAGAATCTTAAAACCCATGGATTTATATGTCTCCATAAGGAAATCAAACGAGTGTACAGCGGACTAAACGCAGCAGTGAAAATCCGATAAATCCCATTATCAAAATAAATTTCAAAAACAAAACACAATGACAGTGAAATAGAGAGAAATTCTTAAATAATTCACTCAGGGCTTGTGATGCAACCTGGATTTACCACATCTACACCCAGAGCTGTGTGAGACATAAGGCTGGACACTTCGGGCTGATAGCATTGGTGAGGTTCGGTGAGCAAACGCAGACCCTTTGAAATCATACTGCCTGGTACCCATTCCAAGGGTCTTAAATCTCCAGGTTTAAGGGATTCTTCCTTCAGCTAAAACATGCATGGGAAACCCAGAGTATGGTCCACCGTGTGATTGGGAAACGTTTTCAAATGCATCTCAGTTTTCGTCCCCTGGTACTCGGGTTCACCATTCCAGACGCTTTACTAACATTCTCCCCACTTGGAGAGTCAGTGCCTTTAACCTCCTGTTTGGCACAGTTGGCAATTTCTGCGCAAGATGAACAGGAATAGGGAGAACCAATGAGAGACTAGCTATAGGTGTCTGCACGGGCAAATGGAACGCTCATTTCCCACCAGGAAGAGGAATTAACCAAATGGTCAGCGTGCCCTGCCGGAAACAGATTAGGGCCTGAAGCAATCCTGCGGTTTTGCGGCCAGCTCACAAGAAAGCGAGTTGAGGAAAGGAGCTCAGGGGCACTGTAATTCACAAACCTGCAGAGTTATGAATGACAGTTATCGTCCAAAAATGTATTGAAGTAAGTCTTCGAAGAGGACTTGAAAGCAGGGCAGAATTTCAGGAAAACGATTTCAGGGGGTAGACTGGAATTGCACTTAAAGCATAGGAAAAGAGGCAGAATGTCGACAATGATGCACTTGGCCAAAAAGGGCGTATGCGTTTTTTCCTGAATATATTCAGGAAAAAACGCATACGCCCTTTTTGGCCAACCAAGCAGGCGTGTAAAGGAAATCTGCACTACAATGAAGTCTCACTGCTCCCCGGTCAAAAGGGCCATCTGAAAAAAGTGTAAAATCCAGAAAGGCAGGACAGGTCATGGAGAACAGGGAGACTAGTTATGCTGATGTGCGGGATATAAATTGCCAACAGCCACTCTGGAGAAATGTATGGTGTTTCCTGAAACACGTAGGAAACAAAACAACACAGCCTATGGCACTTCCACTTATGGATCTAGAGCTTAGGGAAATTAAAATCAAAAACACACAGCCACCCCAAAGTTTGGGACGGCTCCGTTTACAGGAACCTCGTCTACGGTACAAGTTAAATATCCGAGAAAGCAAAAAATGGATAAAGAAGTTGTGATACACACGTACAATGGAATATCACTCAGCAATGAAATCTACATCATCAGGCCCATAGCGCCATAATGAGTGGATTCAGGTACGATGATTCTACGAGAAATAAGTCACACAGAAAAGAAACATCATAAGATATGACTAATACACGGAATGTAAACTTGGCTACACATGAACTTAATTACAAAACAGAAAATGGTCTCAAATTGAGAAAATCAACTTACGCTTGCTTATGCGGAAAGGTGAGTTGGGGTGCTGCATAAAACCAGAGATTGAAATTAGCACAGATACCGTTCCATAAGCCAAATATATAATAGACAAGACCTACACCTTGCTCAACGAAACGGACGCAACGCCTGGGAATATACCTGACAAGTAAGAATCTTAAAACCCATGGATTTATATGTCTCCATAAGGAAGTCAAGCGTGTGTACAGCGGCCTAAATGCAGCAGTGAAAATCCGATAAATCCCATTATCAAAATAAATTTCAAAAACAAAACACAATGACAGTGAAATAGAGAGCAATTCTTAAATAATTCATACAGGGATTGTGATGCAACCTGGAATTACCACATCTACACGCAGAGCTGGGTGAGCCATAAGGCTGGACACTTTGGGCTGAAAGCATTGGTGAGGTTCGGTGAGCAAACGCAGACCTCTTGAAGTCATACTGCATGGTACCCATTCCAAGGGTCGCAACTCTCCAGGTTTAAGGGATTCCTCCTTCAGCTAAAACATGCATGGGAAACCCAGAGTATGGTCCACCGTGTGATTGGGAAACGTTTTCAAATGCATCTCAGTTTTCGAACCTGGTTCTCTGGTTCACCATTCTAGACGCTTTACTAACACTCTCCCCACTTGGAGAGTCAGTGCCTTTAACCTCCTGTTTGGCACAGTTTGCAAATTCTGCGCAAGATGAACAGGAATAGGGAGAACCAATGAGAGACTAGCTGTAGGTGTCTGCACGGGCAAATGGAATGCTCATTTCCCACCAGGAAGAGGAATTAACCAAAGGCTCAGCGTGCCCTGCCGGAAAGAGATTAGGGCCTGAAGCAATCCTGCGGTTTTGCGCCCAGCTCACAAGAAAGCGAGTTGAAGAAAGGAGCTCAGGGGCACTGTCATTCACAAACCTGCAGAGTTATGAATGACTGCTATCGTCCAAAAATATATTGAAGTAAGTCTTCGAAGAGGACTTGAAAGCGGGGCAGAATTTCAGGAAAACGATTTCAGGGGGTAGGCTGGAATTGCACTTAAAGCATAGGAAAAGAGGCAGAATGTCGACAATGATGCACTTGGCCAAAAAGGTCGTATGCGTTTTTTCCTGAATATATTCAGGAAAAAACTCATACGCACTTTTTGGCCAACCAAGCAAGCATGTAAAGGAAATCTGCACTACAATGAAGTCTCACTGCCCGCCGCTCAAAAGGGCCATCTGAAAATAGGGTAAAATCCAGAAAGGCAGGACAGGTCATGGAGAACAGGGAGCCTTGTTATGCTGATGGGTGGGATGTAAATTTCCAACAGCCACTCGGGAGAAGTGTATGGTGTTTTCTGAAACACATAGGAAAGAAAGCAACACAGCCTATGGCACTTCAACTTATTGTCCTATTGCTTATTGAAATTAAAATCAAAAACACACAGCCACCCAAAAGTTTGGGACGGCTCTGTTTACAAGAACCTTGTCTACGGTACAAGTTAAATATCCCAGAAAGCAAAAAATGGATAAAGAAGTTGTGCTACGTACGTACAATGGAATATCACACAACAATGAAATCTACGTCATCAGGCCCATAGCGGCATAATGAGTGGATTCAGGTACGATGATTCTACGAGAAATAAGTCACACAGAATATGAAACCTCATAAGATATCACTAATACACGGAATGTAAACTTGGCTACACATGAACTGAATTACAAAACCGAAAAGGGTCTCAAATTTAGAAAACCAACTTATGCTTGCTTATGGGGAAAGTTGAGTTGGGGTGCTGCATAAAACCAGAGATTGAAATTAGCACAGATACCGTTCCATAGGCCAAATATATAATAGACAAGACCTACTCCTTGCTCAACGAAATGGACTCAACACCCCATATTCAACGCCTGGGAAGACCCCTGACAAGTAAGAATCTTAAAACCCATGGATTTATATGTCTCCATAAGGAAATCAAGCGTGTGTACAGCGGCCTAAACGCAGCAGTGAAAATCTGATAAATCCCATTATCAAAATAAATTTCATAAACAAAACACAATGACAGTGAAATAGACAATAATTCTTAAATAATTCATTCAGGGCTTGTGATGCAACCTGGATTTACCACATCTACACGCAGAGCTGGGTGAGACATAAGGCTGGACACTTCGGGCTGATAGCATTGGTGAGGTTTGGTGAGCAAACGCAGACCCTTTGAAGTCATACTGCATGGTACCCGTTCCATGGGTCCCACCTCTCCAGGTTTAAGGGGTTCTTCCTTCAGGTAAAACACGCATGGGAAACCCAGAATTTGGTCCACCGTGTGACCGGGAAACCTTTTTAAAGGCATCTCAGTTTTTGTCCCGTCATACTCGGTTTTACCATTCCAGACGCTTTACTAAATCTTTCCCCACTTCGAGAGTCAGTGCCTTTAACCTCCTGTTTGGCACAGTTTGGAATTTCTGCGCAAGATGAACAGGAATAGGGAGTACCAATGAGAGATTAGCTGTAGGTGTCTGCAGGAGCAAATTTAACGCTCATTTCCCATCAGGAAGAGGAATTAGCCAAAGGCTCAAAATGCCGTGCCGGAACCAGATTAGGGCCTGAAGCAATCCTGCGGTTTTGCGGCCAGCTCACAAGAAAGCGAGCTGAAGAATGGAGCTCAGGGGCACTGTAATTCACAAACCTGCAGAGTTATAAATGACAGCTATCGTCCAAAAATATATTGAAGTAAGGCTGCAAAGAGGACTTGAACGCGGGGCAGAATTCCAGGAATACGATTTCAGGAGGTAGACGGGAAGTCCTCTGAAAGTATAGGAGAAGAGGCAGAACTTCGACAATGATGCACTTGGTCAAAAAGGGCATATGCGTTTCTTCCAGGGCCCTCATTAAAGAGGGTAGGAGGCTCCCAGCATGCTTCAGTGGCCAACAGAGGGCCTACGTCGCCAAGGCGACGTGAGCCATCCAGGCAGGAGTGACCTCACATCAGAGCGCCCACCTCACAGAAGGGTAAGGAACCCAGTCATGATCAGACTCTCACCAGAGTGCCCACATAAGCAAGGGGCTGGGAATCAGGCACGAGTGTCCTCACACCCGTGGGGCCACATCATCGAAAGTTGAGGTACCCAGCACATGTGGCCTCAAACCAGAAGACCCACATCACCATGGGTCTCAGAGCGAGGCAGGCAGGATTAACCTCACAACACATGGCCCATTGTATAAAAAGGTGAGGAATCCAGCAGTTGGAACATCCCAGCAGGCGGCCCAGAGCACCGAGGCTATGGGATCCAGGCAGTGATGAACTCACAACAGAGGGCCCTCATCGTGATACTGTAAGCAACCCAGCCGTTGTGACCTCAGAGCACAAGGCCCACATCCCCATGGGGAAGGGAACCAAGCAGGAGTGTCATCGCACCAGTGGGCACACAACAGAAAACGTGGGGAGCCCAGCAGTTAGGGCCGGACGCCAGAGGGCCCTCATCACTGAGGAGAGGAGGCTCCCAGCAAGCTCCAACTGCTACCAGAGGGCCGACGTCGCCAATGCGGGGTGTGCCAGCCAGGCAGGAGTGACCTCAGAGCAGAGGGCCAACCACACAAAAGTGTGTGGAACCCAAAGAGGATCAGACTCTCACCAGAGGGCCCACATCACCAAGGGAATGGAAAACAGGCAAGAGTGTCCTCACACCAGTGGGGCCACATCACCGAAATGTGACGGACCCAGCACACGTGGCCTCAAACTACAGGACACACATCACCAAGGGGCTGGGAGTGAGGCAGGCAGGAGGAGCCTCAAAACAGAGGGCCCATTGCGTAAAAAAGGTGAGGAATCCCGCAGTTGGAACCTCCCAGCAGGCGGCCAGGAGCAGCGAGGCTATGGGATCCAGGCCTGACTGAACTCAAAACAGAGGGCCCTCATCATGAAACTGTGAGCAACCCAGCCGTTGGGACCTTAGAGCAGAAGGCCCACATTCCCATGTGGTTGGGAACTTGGCAGAAGTGTACTCGCACCACAGGGCGCACATCAGAGAATTTTGGGAACCCAGAAATTAGGGCCTGATGCCAGAGGGCCCTCATTACCAAGGGGAGGAGACCCCAAGCAGGCACCAACTCCCTACGGAGGGACCATGTCGCCAAGGTGACGTGCAACAGCCAGGCAGGAGTGACCTCACAGCTGAGGGCCTACCTCACAGAATGGTGAGGAACCCAGCCAGGATAAGACTCTCACCAGAGGGCCCACATCACCAAGGGCATCAGAACCAGGCAGGACTGTCTTCACACCAGGGTGACCACATCATAGAAAGGTGAGGAACCCAGCACATGTGGCCTAAACCAGAGGATCCAGATCTCCAAGGGGTTCGGAGTGAGGCAGGCATGAGTAGCCTCACAACACAGGGCGAATAGAATAAAAAAGCTGAGGAATCCTGCAGTGGGAACCTCCCAGCAGGCGGCCCAGAGCACCGAGTCTATGCGATCCAGGCCACAGTGAACTCACAGCAGAGGGCCCACATCATGAAACTGTGAGCAACCCAGCCGTTTGGACCTCAGAGCAGAAGGCCCACATCACCATGGGGTTGGGAACATGGCACGAGTGTCCTCGCACAACTTAGCACGTATCAGAAAATGTGGGTACCCAGCAGTTAGGGCCTGACGCCAGAGGGCCCTCATCACCGAGGGGAGGAGGCTCCCAGTAGGCTCCAACTGCCACAAGAGGGCCGACATTGCCAAGGTGGGGTGTGCCAGCCAGGCAGGAGTGACCTCACAGCAGAGGGCCCACCTCACAGAAGGGTGAGGAACCCAGCCAGGATCAGACTCTCACCAGAGGGCCCACATCACCAAGGGGATAGGAACCAGGCAGGAGTGTCCTCACACCAGTGGGGCCACATCATCGAAAGGTGAGGGACCCAGCACACGTGGCCTCAAACCAGAGGACACACATCACCAAGGGGCTGGGAGTGAGGCAGGCAGGAGGAGTCTCAAAACAGAGGGCCCATAGAAGGAAAAAGGTGAGGAATCCCGCAGTTGGAACTTCCCCGCAGGTGGCCAGGAGCAGTGAGGCTATGGGATCCATGCTGGAGTGAACTCACACCAGAGGGCCCTCATCAAGAAACTGAGCAACCCACGGTTGGGACCTCAGAGCAGAAGGCCCACAATCCCATGGGGTTGGGAACCTGGCAGGAGTGTACTAGCACCACATGGCGCACAACAGAAAATTTGGGGAGCCCAGGAGTTAGGGTCTGACGCCAGAGGGCCCTCATTACCGAGGGGAGGAGACTCCCAGCAGGCACCAACTCCCAACTGAGGGCCCACGTCGCCAAGGTGACGTGGGCCAGCCAGGCAGGAGTGACCTCACAGCAGAGGGCCTACCTCACAGAAGGGTGAGGAACCCAGCCAGGATAAGACTCTCACCAGAGGGCCCACATCACCAAGGGGATCGGAACAAGGCAGGAGTGTCCTCACACCAGTGGGGCCACATCAGCGAAAGGTGAGGAACACAGCACATGTGGCCTCAAACAAGGGGACGCACATCACGAAAGGGCTGGGAGTGAGGCATGCAGGAGGAGACTCACAACAGAGGGCCCATAGAATAAAAAAGGTGAGGAACCCCACAGTTGGAAGCTCCAAGCAGGTGGCCCAGAGCACCGAGGCTATGGGATCCATGCCGGAGTGAACTCAGAGCAGAGGGCCCACATTCTGACACTGTGAGCAACCCAGCCGTTGGGACAACAGAGCAGAAATCTCACATCCCCTAGGGAAGGAACCCTGGCTGGAGTGTACTCGCACGACAGGGCGCACATCAGAAAATTTTGGGAGCCCATGAGTTAGGGCCTGACGCCAGAGGGCCCTCATTACCGAGAGGAGGAGACTCCCAGCAGGCACCAACTCCCAACTGAGGGCCCACATCGCCAAGGTGACGTGTGCCAGCCAGGCAGGAGTGACCTCACAGCAGAGGGCCCACCTCCCAGAAGTGTGAGGAATCCAGACAGGATCAGACTCTCACCAGAGGGCCCCCATCACCAAGGGGATGGGAACCAGGCAGGAGTGTCCTCACACCAGTGGGGCCACATCAATAAAGGTGAGGAAACCGGTACATGTGGCCTTAAACCAGAGGACCTACATCACAAAGGGGCTGGGAGTGAGTCAGGAAGTAGGAGCATAAAAACACAGGACCCAAAGAATAAAAAAGGTAAGGAATCCAGCAGTAGGAACCTCCCAGCAGTCGGCTCAGAGCACAGAGTCTATGGGATCTAGGCCTGAGTGAACTAACACCAGAGAGACAACATCAAGAAACGGTGAACAACACAGGTGTTGGGACCTTAGAGCAGAAGGCCCACATGCCCATGGGGATGGGAACCTCGCAGGAGTGTCCTCGCACCACTTAGCACGTATCAGAAAATGTGGGTACCCAGCAGTTAGGGCCTGACGATAGAGGGCCCCCATCACCGAGGGAAGGAGGCTCCCAGCAGGCTCCAAGTGCCACAAGAGGGCCGATGTTGCCCAGGTGGGGTGTGCCAGCCAGGCAGGAGTGACCTCACAGCAGAGGGCCCACCTCACAGAAGGGTGAGGAACCCAGGCAGGATCAGACTCTCACCAGAGGGCCCACATCATCAAGGGGATAGGAAGCAGGCAGGAGTGTCCTCACACCAGTGGGGCCACATCATCGAAAGGCGAGGGACCCAGCACACGTGGCCTCACACCAGAGGACACACATCACCAAGGGACTGGGAGTGAGGCAGGCAGGAGAAGTCTCAAAACAGAGGGTCCATAGAAGAAAAAAGGTGAGGAATCCCGCAGTTGGAACCTCCCAGCAGGTGGCCAGGAGCAGTGAGGCTATGGGATCCAGGCCGGAGAGAACTCACAGCAGAGGGCCCTCATCATGAAACTGAGCAACCCACGGTTGGGACCTCAGAGCAGAAGGCCCACATTCCCATGGGGTTGGGAACCTGGCAGGAGTGTACTCGAACCACAGGGCGCATATCAGAAAATATTGGGAGCCCAGGAATTAGGGCCTGACGCCAGAGGGCCCTCATTACCGAGGGCAGGAGACACCCAGCAGGCACCAAATCCCATCAGAGGGCCGACTTCGCCAAGGCGGGGTGTGCCAGCCAGGCAGGAGTGACGTCAGAGAAGAGGGCCCACCTCACAGAAGTGTGAGGAACCCAACCAGGATCAGACTCTCACCGGATGGCCCACATCACCAAGGGGATGGGAACCAGGCAGGAGTGTCCTCACACCAGTGGGGCCACATCAGCCAAAGGTGAGGAACCCAGCACATGTGGCCTCAAACCACAGGACACACATCACCAAGGGGCTGGGAGTGAGGCAGGTGTCTGGAGGGGCACATTTAAGTCTAATTTCCCACCAGGAAGAGGAATTAACCAAAGGCTCAGAGTGCCGTGCCAGACCCTGATTATGGCCTAAAGCAAACCTGCGGTTCTGTGGCCAGCTTTCAAGGAAACGAGTTAAGAAAGGAAATCACGGGCACTGTAATTCACAAACCTGCAGAGTTATAAATGACAGCTATTGGCAAAAATATACTGAAGTAAGTCTGCAAAGAGGACTTCAAAACGAGGCAGAATTGCAGGAATCATATTTCAGGAGGTAGATTGGAATTGCATTTAAAGCATGTGAAAAGCGGCAGATCTTTGACAGTGATGCACTTGGACAAAAGTGCGTAAACATTTTTTCCTGAATATATTCAGGAAAAAACACATATGCCCTTTTTGGACAACCAAGCACTCGAGAAATGGAAATCCGCACTACAATGAAGTCTCATTTCCCATTCGTCAAAAGGGCCATCTGAAAAAAGTGTAAAAACCAGAAACACAGGACAGGCCATGGAGAACAGGGAGCCTTGTTATGCTGATGGGCGGGATGTAAATTGCCAACAGACACTCTGGAGATGTTTATGGTGTATCCTGAAACATCTGAAAAACAAAGCTACAGACCCTAGGGCACTTCCACTTTTGGCCCTATAGCTTAGGAAAATTAAAATCAACAAGACACAGGCAACACAAAATTTAGGGCTGCTGTGTTTACAAGAACCTTGAGTCCAGTACAAATTAAATATCCCAGAAAGAAAAATATGGATAAAGGAGTTGTGCTACTTACGTACAATGGAATATCACTCAGCAATGAAATCAATGTCATCAGGCCTGTAGCAGCAAATTGAGTGGATTTAAGTATGATGATTCTAAGAGAAATAGGTCACACAGAGAAAGAGAATTATCATAAGATATCACTAATAGAGAGAATGTAAACTTGGCTACACATAAACTGAATTCCAAAACCGAACAGAGTCTCACATTTAGATAAAAACTTATGCTTGCTTAAGGGGAAAGTTGAGTTGCGGTGCTGTATAAAACCAGAGATTGAAATTAGCACACATACCGTTCCATAAGCCAAATATGTAATAGACAAGACCTACTCTTTGCTCAACGAAATAGACTCATCCATGGTGTATCACCTCACACCTGTTAGAATGGGCATCATCAGAAAATCTACAAACAACAAATGCTGGAAAGGGTGTGGAGATAAGGAACCCTCTTCCGTTATTGTTGGGAATGAAATTGATACAGTCACTGTGGAGAACGTTATGGAGTTTCTTATAAAACTAAGAATAGAATTACCATATGATACAGCAGTCCCACTACTGGGCATATACCCAGACAAAACCATAAATCAAAAAGAGACATTCACCGCAATGTTCATTGCATCACTATTTACAATATCCAGGTAATGGAAGCAACCTAAATGCCCACAGACAGACGAATGCATAAAGACGTGGTACATATATAAAATGGAATATTACTAAGCCATAAAAAGGAATGAAATTGGGTCATTTGTAGAGACGTTGATGGATCTAGAGACTGTCATACAGAGTGAAGTAAGTCAGAAAGAGAAAAAGAAATCTTGTCTATTAATGCTTATATGTGGAACCTAGACAAATTGTACAGATGACCCGTTTTGCAAGGCAGAAATAGAGCAACAGATGTAGACAACAAACGTATGGACACCAAGGGGGGAAAGCTGTTGGGGGGTGGTGGTGGGAGGAGTTGAGAGATTGGGATTGGCATGTATACATTTATATGTATAAAATAGATAACCAAAAAGAACCTGCTGTATAAAAAAATAAAATAAAATTCAAATTACAAAAAGTAAAACAGAAAAAATATTCTTCCCTTCACATACATGTATTTATATGAATAAATTATTTCCATGCTTATATCTGTAAATACAAAAAAGAGGAATAATATCTACCTTGAACCAAAAAAGAAAAAAAGAAAAAAAAACAGAACCCACCAGCTACATAGAGGAAAACCGTATCAGGGCACTTGCTCCAGTTGTAAACAATTCTGAAGTTGGTCAGTGGTGGGGAATCATCTCCCATTCAGCCAGCAGGCCCCACGCAACAAGCGTCCTCATTGCAAAGCTGGGGGACCATGCCGAGGCATCTGTGAGTAAACGTGGGCTGAGCCCCAGGCCAGCTGCTGCTGAAATGTTCCCACCCTTCCCAGGTAAAACACGCTGAATATGTACAAGGACTTGAAAGCCTAGAGGAAGGGCCATAGAGCCACATGAGCGACGGCATGCCAGCCGACTTGGTGCCTGCAGGCCAGCCAGGATGGTCCTGGCCCTGGGTGCTCTTCTGGAAGCTTTCCATTTCCCTGCCTGAGATACCCCTTCTGTCCCGGCCCCCACAGCTTTCTTCCTCACTCACCTCTGCCCAGGGAGAAATTCCAGCGGCAGGTATGGGTGACACATCCTCTTCTTTAGCAGGTGGCATCTTGGCAACTGCTGCAGAAAGTCCAGCAGAGCCCCACTCACACTGGGCCACCCACAAAGCCGTGGCCTCTCACTCCCTCCCACCAGTCCAGCCCCAAGACTGCTGACAGGGCAGAGAAAATGGCGTCAGGCACAGCTGCAGGGGCTCTTGCTGCCTGGAGCGGTGTTTATATTGATCTGAACCCAGGCACACCTGGGAAGGGCTGGCCGGCACGGTCAGGCTTCCCAGGCCAGCCAATAATCACCCCTCAGGGGCTCACAGTTGCAGAAACTGGAACTTGCTGAATCGGCCAGGTCCAAGGAACAGGTGTGGGCTCCTGAGAGTCAGGATAGACAAGGGGCTGCAGCTCTGGCTTGTTTTCTAATTATATTATCTGGCCCATGAGTGGGAGACAACTTCAAGAAAACCCTCTCCTAATGAGAGGAACCCAGGAGTCAGGGAGAGGAGGGGTGGCTGGTGGGTGGAGACAGAGGCCTGGGCCCCGGGTGCAGTGGAAGTCTATGGAAGACCAGGTGGAGGGAGGCCACACAGAGTGATGCCCAGGGTCACAGACCTGTCGGAGCTGCTGTTTGTTAGTTCAAGTCCTGCTCTGAGGTGCTCTGTGTCAGATCTGAGTGACAGGTGAGATGGGAGTGCTCTGCAATGAGGGCGATATGCAGGGTTCCTGTGTTCCCAACCCTGCCATGGTACCTGCAAGGGTAGCTCTGTATCCTGGGAGGGGCCTGACCACGAGAGCCCCATGGGCTGCAGTGGGACCTGCCCAGGGAACCCCATATCCTGGGAGGGTCCTGAACAAAAGAGCCCCGTGGGCTGGGGTGGGGTACCTGCCCAGGTGAGCTCCATATCCTGGGATTGGCCTGACCTCGAGAGCCCCATGGGCTGCTGGAATCCTGGTAAAGGATGTCAGGACAGTCAGTGAAGCCACCGAGGATATACCTCCAGTAGTTCCTAAACCCTACACCCTGCTGGTCATTCTACCAACCACCAGGACATGGTATTCTGTATTAGTCTTCAATGATGCCTTCTTTTGTATTCTATTAGTCCCAGAGTCACAAGAAATTTTGGCTTCTGAGTGGCAGGACTCAACATACAACTAAAACAATACTTCCGGGCCGTGTTGCCCCAAGGGTTCAAAAATTCCCACACCATCTTTGGGGAAAGCTCAGCTAAAGACCTAAAAGTTCTACCTCTGGAAAAGGAAACACTCCTTCAATATGCAGACGACATTCTGATCGCCAGCCCTACTAAGGAGACCTCTGAACTACGAAGCCAATAAAGGATACAAGTTGTCCAAGAAAAAGCTCAAATATCACAGACTACGGTGACCTGCCTGGGCTTCATTCTCACAGAAGGTCGGAGAAGCCCATCCCAGGAAAGGGAAGAAACAATTTACAGCCTTACCCATTTCTAAAACTAGAAGACAGCTTAGGGGTTCCTGGGGAGGCCAGGGTTTGCTGCTTCTGGATCCCTAACTACAGTCTACTAGCTCGGCCTCTATATGAAACACTGAAAGGAAAAGTTGATGATCCTTTTGAATAGAATGCAGAAGTGGCCTTTCAAGAATGGAAAGAGCAGTCAATTCAGACCCTTGCCCTGGAACTCCCTAATTTAGCTAAACCCTTTGACCTTTACATTCCTGGTGAACGGTGAATCGCCATTGGAGTATTAGTGCAAAACCTGGGACCACTTGAAATGGAACAATGCAAGAATGTGATCCAGGTAGGATAAACTACGGTCACCAAGGGGCTTGGCCCACCGCAACATCTGGCCAAGATACTGGCAGTATCTGATAACCTGAAAATCAGCAGCCCAAAAGGCCACCTCCCTCCTAAGGGAAAAGGAACCCTCGTGGTGATCCTAACCCCCAACCATGCCCTGAAGTTGCAGGGTTGGCTCCGTGGGCACACTGATCTTGAGTGAGGAGGCCCTCCAACTCCAAACTCCATAGAGATAACCGGGGCAAAGGGGCACCATGACGACTCATGTGAAGGTGTCTGCACGTGCAAATTTAACGCTCATTTCCCACCAGGAAAAGGAATTAACCAAAGGCTCAGCATGCCATGCCGGAACCAGATTAGGGCCTGAAGCAATCCTGTGGGTTTGCGGCCAGCTCACAAAAAAGCGAGTTGAAGAAAGGAGCTCAGGGGCACTGTAATTCACAAATCTGCAGAGTAATGAATGACAGCTATCGCCCAAAAATGTTTTGAAGTAAGTCTTCGAAGAGGCCTTGAAATCGGGGCAGAATTTCAGGAAAACGAATTCAGGGGGTAGACTGGAATTGCACTTAAAGAATAGGATTAGAGGCAGAATGTCAACAATGATGCACTTGGCCAAAAAGAGCGTATGCGTTTTTTCCTGAATATATTCAGGAAAAAACGCATACGCACTTTTTTGTCAACCAAGCAACCGTGTAAAGGAAATGTGCACTACAATGAAGTCTCACTGCCCCCCGGTCAAAAGGGCCATCTGAAAAAAGTGTAAATTCCAGAAAGGCAGGACAGGTCATGGAGAACAGGGAGCCTTGTTATGCTGATGGGCGGGATGTAAATTGCCAACATCCACTCTGGAGAAGTGTATGGTGTTTCCTGAAACACGTAGGAAACAAAGCAACAGAGCCTATGGCACTTCCACTTATGGTTCTATAGCTTAGGGAAATTAAAATTAAAAAACACACAGCCGCCCCAAAGTTTGGGACGGCTCTGTTTACAAGAACCTCGTCTACGGTACAAGTTAAATATCTGAGAAAGCAAAAAATGGATAAAGAAGTTGTGGTACGCACGTACAATGGAATATCACTCAGCAATGAAATCTACGTCATCAGGCCCGTCGCGGCATAATGAGTGGATTCAGGTACGATGATTCTACGAGAAATAAGTCACACAGAAAAAGAAACATCATAAGATAACACTAATAAACGGAATGTAAACTTGGCTACACATGAACTGAATTACAAAACAGAACAGCGTCTCAAATTTAGAAAACCAACTTATGTTTGCTTATGGGGAAAGGTGAGTTGGGGTGCTGCATAAAACCAGAGATTGAAATTAGCACAGATACCGTTCCATAAGCCAAATATATAATAGACAAGACCTACTCCTTTCTCATCGAAATGGACTCAACACTGTATATTCAACGCCTGGGAAGATACCTGACAAGTAAGAATCTTAAAACCCATGGATTTATATGTCTCCATAAGGAAATCAAGCGTGTGTACAGCGGCCTAAACGCAGCAGTGAAAATCCGATAAATCCCATTATCAAAATATATTTCAAAAACAAAACACAATGACAGTGAAATAGAGAGCAATTCTTAAATAATTCATTCAGGGCTTGTGATGCAACCTGGATTTACCACATCTACACCCAGAGCTGGGTGAGACATAAGGCTGGACACTTCGGGCTGATAGCATTGGTGAGGTTCGGTGAGCAAACGCAGACCCTTTGAAGTCATACTGCATGGTACCCATTCCATGGGTCCCAACTCTCCAGGTTTAAGGGATTCTTCCTTCAGCTAAAACATGCATGGGAAACCCAGAGTATGGTCCACCGTGTGATTGGGAAACGTTTTCAAATGCATCTCAGTTTTCGTCCCCTGGTTCTCGGGTTCACCATTCCAGACGCTTTACTAACACTCTCCCCACTTGGAGAGTCAGGGACTTTAACCTCCTGTTTGGCACAGTTTGCAATTTCTGCGCAAGATGAACAGGAATAGGGAGAACCAATGAGAGACTAGCTGTAGGTGTCTGCACGGGCAAATGGAACGCTCATTTCCCACCAGGAAGAGGAATTAACCAAAGGCTCAGCGTGCCCTGCCGGAAAGAGATTAGGGCCTGAAGCAATCCTGCGGTTTTGCGGCCAGCTCACAAGAAAGCGAGTTGAAGAAAGGAGCTCAGGGGCACTGTAAATCACAAACCTGCAGAGTTATGAATGACAGCTATCATCCAAAAATGTACTGAAGTAAGTCTTCGAAGAGGACTTGAAAGCGGGGCAGAATTTCAGGAAAACGATTTCAGGGGGTAGGCTGGAATTGCACTTAAAGCATAGGAAAAGAGGCAGAATGTCGACAATGATGCACTTGGCCAAAAAGTGCGTATGCGTTTTTTCCTGAATATATTCAGGAAAAAACGCATACGCCCTTTTTCGCCAACCAGGCCAGCGTGTAAAAGAAATCTGCAGTACAATGAAGTGTCACTGCCCCCCGGGCAAAAGGGCCATCTGAAAAACGTGTAAAATCCAGAAAGGCAGGACAGGTCATGGAGAACAGGGAGCCTTGGTATGCTGATGGGCAGGATGTAAATTTCCAACAGCCACTCTGGAGAAGTGTATGGTGTTTCCTGAAACACGTAGGAAACAAAGCAACACAGCTTATGGCACTTCCACTTATGGTCCTATAGTTTAGGGAAATTAAAATCAAAAACACACAGCCACCCCAAAGTTTGGGACGGCTCTGTTTACAAGAACCTCGTCTACGGTACAAGTTAAATATCCGAGAAAGCAAAAAATGGATAAAGAAACTGTGGTATGCACGTACAATGGAATATCACTCAGCAATGAAATCTACGTCATCAGGCCCGTAGCGGCATAACGAGTGGATCCAGGTACGATGATTCTACGAGAAATAAGTCACACAGAAAAAGAAACATCATAAGATATCACTAATACACGGAATGTAAACTTGGCTACACATGAATTGAATTACAACACAGAACAGGGTCTCAAATTTAGAAAACCAACTTATGCTTGCTTATGGGGAAAGGTGAGTTGGGGTGCTGCATAAAACCAGAGATTGAAATTAGCACAGATACCGTTCCATAAGCCAAATATATAATAGACAAGACCTACTCCTTGCTCAATGAAATGTACTCAACACCCCATATTCAACGCCTGGGAACATACCTGACAAGTAAGAATCTTAAAACCCATGGATTTATATGTCTCCATAAGGAAATCAAACGAGTGTACAGCGGACTAAACGCAGCAGTGAAAATCCGATAAATCCCATTATCAAAATAAATTTCAAAAACAAAACACAATGACAGTGAAATAGAGAGAAATTCTTAAATAATTCACTCAGGGCTTGTGATGCAACCTGGATTTACCACATCTACACCCAGAGCTGTGTGAGACATAAGGCTGGACACTTCGGGCTGATAGCATTGGTGAGGTTCGGTGAGCAAACGCAGACCCTTTGAAATCATACTGCCTGGTACCCATTCCAAGGGTCTTAAATCTCCAGGTTTAAGGGATTCTTCCTTCAGCTAAAACATGCATGGGAAACCCAGAGTATGGTCCACCGTGTGATTGGGAAACGTTTTCAAATGCATCTCAGTTTTCGTCCCCTGGTACTCGGGTTCACCATTCCAGACGCTTTACTAACATTCTCCCCACTTGGAGAGTCAGTGCCTTTAACCTCCTGTTTGGCACAGTTGGCAATTTCTGCGCAAGATG
The DNA here is from genome assembly GCF_059928025.1 of Delphinapterus leucas. Taxonomy (NCBI): domain Eukaryota; kingdom Metazoa; phylum Chordata; class Mammalia; order Artiodactyla; family Monodontidae; genus Delphinapterus; species Delphinapterus leucas. Next base: position 7,077,122 of record NW_028322237.1, read on the forward strand.
AACAGGAATAGGGAGAACCAATGAGAGACTAGCTATAGGTGCCTGCACGGGCGAATGGAACGCTCATTTCCCACCAGGAAGAGGAATTAACCAAATGGTCAGCGTGCCCTGCCGGAAACAGATTAGGGCCTGAAGCAATCCTGCGGTTTTGCGGCCAGCTCACAAGAAAGCGAGTTGAGGAAAGGAGCTCAGGGGCACTGTAATTCACAAACCTGCAGAGTTATGAATGACAGTTATCGTCCAAAAATGTATTGAAGTAAGTCTTCGAAGAGGACTTGAAAGCAGGGCAGAATTTCAGGAAAACGATTTCAGGGGGTAGACTGGAATTGCACTTAAAGCATAGGAAAAGAGGCAGAATGTCGACAATGATGCACTTGGCCAAAAAGGGCGTATGCGTTTTTTCCTGAATATATTCAGGAAAAAACGCATACGCCCTTTTTGGCCAACCAAGCAGGCGTGTAAAGGAAATCTGCACTACAATGAAGTCTCACTGCTCCCCGGTCAAAAGGGCCATCTGAAAAAAGTGTAAAATCCAGAAAGGCAGGACAGGTCATGGAGAACAGGGAGACTTGTTATGCTGATGTGCGGGATATAAATTGCCAACAGCCACTCTAGAGAAGTGTATAGTGTTTCCTGAAACACGTAGGAAACAAAGCAACACAGCCTATGGCACTTCCACTTATGGTCCTATAGCTTAGGGAAATTAAAATAAAAAACACACAGCCACCCCAAAATTTGGGACGGCTCTGTTTACAAGAACCTCGTCTATGGTACAAGTTAAATATCCGAGAAAGCAAAAAATGGATAAAGAAGTTGTGATACACACGTACAATGGAATATCACTCAGCAATGAAATCTACATCATCAGGCCCATAGCGCCATAATGAGTGGATTCAGGTACGATGATTCTACGAGAAATAAGTCACACAGAAAAGAAACATCATAAGATATGACTAATACACGGAATGTAAACTTGGCTACACATGAACTTAATTACAAAACAGAAAATGGTCTCAAATTGAGAAAATCAACTTATGCTTGCTTATGCGGAAAGGTGAGTTGGGGTGCTGCATAAAACCAGAGATTGAAATTAGCACAGATACCGTTCCATAAGCCAAATATATAATAGACAAGACCTACACCTTGCTCAACGAAACGGACGCAACGCCTGGGAATATACCTGACAAGTAAGAATCTTAAAACCCATGGATTTATATGTCTCCATAAGGAAGTCAAGCGTGTGTACAGCGGCCTAAATGCAGCAGTGAAAATCCGATAAATCCCATTATCAAAATAAATTTCAAAAACAAAACACAATGACAGTGAAATAGAGAGCAATTCTTAAATAATTCATACAGGGATTGTGATGCAACCTGGAATTACCACATCTACACGCAGAGCTGGGTGAGCCATAAGGCTGGACACTTTGGGCTGAAAGCATTGGTGAGGTTCGGTGAGCAAACGCAGACCTCTTGAAGTCATACTGCATGGTACCCATTCCAAGGGTCGCAACTCTCCAGGTTTAAGGGATTCCTCCTTCAGCTAAAACATGCATGGGAAACCCAGAGTATGGTCCACCGTGTGATTGGGAAACGTTTTCAAATGCATCTCAGTTTTCGAACCTGGTTCTCTGGTTCACCATTCTAGACGCTTTACTAACACTCTCCCCACTTGGAGAGTCAGTGCCTTTAACCTCCTGTTTGGCACAGTTTGCAAATTCTGCGCAAGATGAACAGGAATAGGGAGAACCAATGAGAGACTAGCTGTAGGTGTCTGCACGGGCAAATGGAATGCTCATTTCCCACCAGGAAGAGGAATTAACCAAAGGCTCAGCGTGCCCTGCCGGAAAGAGATTAGGGCCTGAAGCAATCCTGCGGTTTTGCGCCCAGCTCACAAGAAAGCGAGTTGAAGAAAGGAGCTCAGGGGCACTGTCATTCACAAACCTGCAGAGTTATGAATGACTGCTATCGTCCAAAAATATATTGAAGTAAGTCTTCGAAGAGGACTTGAAAGCGGGGCAGAATTTCAGGAAAACGATTTCAGGGGGTAGGCTGGAATTGCACTTAAAGCATAGGAAAAGAGGCAGAATGTCGACAATGATGCACTTGGCCAAAAAGGTCGTATGCGTTTTTTCCTGAATATATTCAGGAAAAAACTCATACGCACTTTTTGGCCAACCAAGCAAGCATGTAAAGGAAATCTGCACTACAATGAAGTCTCACTGCCCGCCGCTCAAAAGGGCCATTTGAAAATAGGGTAAAATCCAGAAAGGCAGGACAGGTCATGGAGAACAGGGAGCCTTGTTATGCTGATGGGTGGGATGTAAATTTCCAACAGCCACTCGGGAGAAGTGTATGGTGTTTCCTGAAACACATAGGAAAGAAAGCAACACAGCCTATGGCACTTCAACTTATTGTCCTATTGCTTATTGAAATTAAAATCAAAAACACACAGCCACCCAAAAGTTTGGGACGGCTCTGTTTACAAGAACCTTGTCTACGGTACAAGTTAAATATCCCAGAAAGCAAAAAATGGATAAAGAAGTTGTGCTACGTACGTACAATGGAATATCACACAACAATGAAATCTACGTCATCAGGCCCATAGCGGCATAATGAGTGGATTCAGGTACGATGATTCTACGAGAAATAAGTCACACAGAATATGAAACCTCATAAGATATCACTAATACACGGAATGTAAACTTGGCTACACATGAACTGAATTACAAAACCGAAAAGGGTCTCAAATTTAGAAAACCAACTTATGCTTGCTTATGGGGAAAGTTGAGTTGGGGTGCTGCATAAAACCAGAGATTGAAATTAGCACAGATACCGTTCCATAGGCCAAATATATAATAGACAAGACCTACTCCTTGCTCAACGAAATGGACTCAACACCCCATATTCAACGCCTGGGAAGACCCCTGACAAGTAAGAATCTTAAAACCCATGGATTTATATGTCTCCATAAGGAAATCAAGCGTGTGTACAGCGGCCTAAACGCAGCAGTGAAAATCTGATAAATCCCATTATCAAAATAAATTTCATAAACAAAACACAATGACAGTGAAATAGACAATAATTCTTAAATAATTCATTCAGGGCTTGTGATGCAACCTGGATTTACCACATCTACACGCAGAGCTGGGTGAGACATAAGGCTGGACACTTCGGGCTGATAGCATTGGTGAGGTTTGGTGAGCAAACGCAGACCCTTTGAAGTCATACTGCATGGTACCCGTTCCATGGGTCCCACCTCTCCAGGTTTAAGGGGTTCTTCCTTCAGGTAAAACACGCATGGGAAACCCAGAATTTGGTCCACCGTGTGACCGGGAAACCTTTTTAAAGGCATCTCAGTTTTTGTCCCGTCATACTCGGTTTTACCATTCCAGACGCTTTACTAAATCTTTCCCCACTTGGAGAGTCAGTGCCTTTAACCTCCTGTTTGGCACAGTTTGGAATTTCTGCGCAAGATGAACAGGAATAGGGAGTACCAATGAGAGATTAGCTGTAGGTGTCTGCAGGAGCAAATTTAACGCTCATTTCCCATCAGGAAGAGGAATTAGCCAAAGGCTCAAAATGCCGTGCCGGAACCAGATTAGGGCCTGAAGCAATCCTGCGGTTTTGCGGCCAGCTCACAAGAAAGCGAGCTGAAGAATGGAGCTCAGGGGCACTGTAATTCACAAACCTGCAGAGTTATAAATGACAGCTATCGTCCAAAAATATATTGAAGTAAGGCTGCAAAGAGGACTTGAACGCGGGGCAGAATTCCAGGAATACGATTTCAGGAGGTAGACGGGAAGTCCTCTGAAAGTATAGGAGAAGAGGCAGAACTTCGACAATGATGCACTTGGTCAAAAAGGGCATATGCGTTTCTTCCAGGGCCCTCATTAAAGAGGGTAGGAGGCTCCCAGCATGCTTCAGTGGCCAACAGAGGGCCTACGTCGCCAAGGCGACGTGAGCCATCCAGGCAGGAGTGACCTCACATCAGAGCGCCCACCTCACAGAAGGGTAAGGAACCCAGTCATGATCAGACTCTCACCAGAGTGCCCACATAAGCAAGGGGCTGGGAATCAGGCACGAGTGTCCTCACACCCGTGGGGCCACATCATCGAAAGTTGAGGTACCCAGCACATGTGGCCTCAAACCAGAAGACCCACATCACCATGGGTCTCAGAGCGAGGCAGGCAGGATTAACCTCACAACACATGGCCCATTGTATAAAAAGGTGAGGAATCCAGCAGTTGGAACATCCCAGCAGGCGGCCCAGAGCACCGAGGCTATGGGATCCAGGCAGTGATGAACTCACAACAGAGGGCCCTCATCGTGATACTGTAAGCAACCCAGCCGTTGTGACCTCAGAGCACAAGGCCCACATCCCCATGGGGAAGGGAACCAAGCAGGAGTGTCATCGCACCAGTGGGCACACAACAGAAAACGTGGGGAGCCCAGCAGTTAGGGCCGGACGCCAGAGGGCCCTCATCACTGAGGAGAGGAGGCTCCCAGCAAGCTCCAACTGCTACCAGAGGGCCGACGTCGCCAATGCGGGGTGTGCCAGCCAGGCAGGAGTGACCTCAGAGCAGAGGGCCAACCACACAAAAGTGTGTGGAACCCAAAGAGGATCAGACTCTCACCAGAGGGCCCACATCACCAAGGGAATGGAAAACAGGCAAGAGTGTCCTCACACCAGTGGGGCCACATCACCGAAATGTGACGGACCCAGCACACGTGGCCTCAAACTACAGGACACACATCACCAAGGGGCTGGGAGTGAGGCAGGCAGGAGGAGCCTCAAAACAGAGGGCCCATTGCGTAAAAAAGGTGAGGAATCCCGCAGTTGGAACCTCCCAGCAGGCGGCCAGGAGCAGCGAGGCTATGGGATCCAGGCCTGACTGAACTCAAAACAGAGGGCCCTCATCATGAAACTGTGAGCAACCCAGCCGTTGGGACCTTAGAGCAGAAGGCCCACATTCCCATGTGGTTGGGAACTTGGCAGAAGTGTACTCGCACCACAGGGCGCACATCAGAGAATTTTGGGAACCCAGAAATTAGGGCCTGATGCCAGAGGGCCCTCATTACCAAGGGGAGGAGACCCCAAGCAGGCACCAACTCCCTACGGAGGGACCATGTCGCCAAGGTGACGTGCAACAGCCAGGCAGGAGTGACCTCACAGCTGAGGGCCTACCTCACAGAATGGTGAGGAACCCAGCCAGGATAAGACTCTCACCAGAGGGCCCACATCACCAAGGGCATCAGAACCAGGCAGGACTGTCTTCACACCAGGGTGACCACATCATAGAAAGGTGAGGAACCCAGCACATGTGGCCTAAACCAGAGGATCCAGATCTCCAAGGGGTTCGGAGTGAGGCAGGCATGAGTAGCCTCACAACACAGGGCGAATAGAATAAAAAAGCTGAGGAATCCTGCAGTGGGAACCTCCCAGCAGGCGGCCCAGAGCACCGAGTCTATGCGATCCAGGCCACAGTGAACTCACAGCAGAGGGCCCACATCATGAAACTGTGAGCAACCCAGCCGTTTGGACCTCAGAGCAGAAGGCCCACATCACCATGGGGTTGGGAACATGGCACGAGTGTCCTCGCACAACTTAGCACGTATCAGAAAATGTGGGTACCCAGCAGTTAGGGCCTGACGCCAGAGGGCCCTCATCACCGAGGGGAGGAGGCTCCCAGTAGGCTCCAACTGCCACAAGAGGGCCGACATTGCCAAGGTGGGGTGTGCCAGCCAGGCAGGAGTGACCTCACAGCAGAGGGCCCACCTCACAGAAGGGTGAGGAACCCAGCCAGGATCAGACTCTCACCAGAGGGCCCACATCACCAAGGGGATAGGAACCAGGCAGGAGTGTCCTCACACCAGTGGGGCCACATCATCGAAAGGTGAGGGACCCAGCACACGTGGCCTCAAACCAGAGGACACACATCACCAAGGGGCTGGGAGTGAGGCAGGCAGGAGGAGTCTCAAAACAGAGGGCCCATAGAAGGAAAAAGGTGAGGAATCCCGCAGTTGGAACTTCCCCGCAGGTGGCCAGGAGCAGTGAGGCTATGGGATCCATGCTGGAGTGAACTCACACCAGAGGGCCCTCATCAAGAAACTGAGCAACCCACGGTTGGGACCTCAGAGCAGAAGGCCCACAATCCCATGGGGTTGGGAACCTGGCAGGAGTGTACTAGCACCACATGGCGCACAACAGAAAATTTGGGGAGCCCAGGAGTTAGGGTCTGACGCCAGAGGGCCCTCATTACCGAGGGGAGGAGACTCCCAGCAGGCACCAACTCCCAACTGAGGGCCCACGTCGCCAAGGTGACGTGGGCCAGCCAGGCAGGAGTGACCTCACAGCAGAGGGCCTACCTCACAGAAGGGTGAGGAACCCAGCCAGGATAAGACTCTCACCAGAGGGCCCACATCACCAAGGGGATCGGAACAAGGCAGGAGTGTCCTCACACCAGTGGGGCCACATCAGCGAAAGGTGAGGAACACAGCACATGTGGCCTCAAACAAGGGGACGCACATCACGAAAGGGCTGGGAGTGAGGCATGCAGGAGGAGACTCACAACAGAGGGCCCATAGAATAAAAAAGGTGAGGAACCCCACAGTTGGAAGCTCCAAGCAGGTGGCCCAGAGCACCGAGGCTATGGGATCCATGCCGGAGTGAACTCAGAGCAGAGGGCCCACATTCTGACACTGTGAGCAACCCAGCCGTTGGGACAACAGAGCAGAAATCTCACATCCCCTAGGGAAGGAACCCTGGCTGGAGTGTACTCGCACGACAGGGCGCACATCAGAAAATTTTGGGAGCCCATGAGTTAGGGCCTGACGCCAGAGGGCCCTCATTACCGAGAGGAGGAGACTCCCAGCAGGCACCAACTCCCAACTGAGGGCCCACATCGCCAAGGTGACGTGTGCCAGCCAGGCAGGAGTGACCTCACAGCAGAGGGCCCACCTCCCAGAAGTGTGAGGAATCCAGACAGGATCAGACTCTCACCAGAGGGCCCCCATCACCAAGGGGATGGGAACCAGGCAGGAGTGTCCTCACACCAGTGGGGCCACATCAATAAAGGTGAGGAAACCGGTACATGTGGCCTTAAACCAGAGGACCTACATCACAAAGGGGCTGGGAGTGAGTCAGGAAGTAGGAGCATAAAAACACAGGACCCAAAGAATAAAAAAGGTAAGGAATCCAGCAGTAGGAACCTCCCAGCAGTCGGCTCAGAGCACAGAGGCTATGGGATCTAGGCCTGAGTGAACTAACACCAGAGAGACAACATCAAGAAACGGTGAACAACACAGGTGTTGGGACCTTAGAGCAGAAGGCCCACATGCCCATGGGGATGGGAACCTCGCAGGAGTGTCCTCGCAATACTTAGCACGTATCAGAAAATGTGGGTACCCAGCAGTTAGGGCCTGAGGCAAGAGGGCCCCCATCACCGAGGGGAGGCTCCCAGCAGGCTCCAAGTGCCACAAGAGGGCCGATGTTGCCCAGGTGGGGTGTGCCAGCCAGGCAGGAGTGACCTCACAGCAGAGGGCCCACCTCACAGAAGGGTGAGGAACCCAGCCAGGATCAGACTCTCACCAGAGGGCCCACATCATCAAGGGGATGGGAACCAGGCAGGAGTGTCCTCACACCAGTGGGGCCACATCATCGAAAGGCGAGGGACCCAGCATCCATGGCCTCAAACCAGAGGACACACATCACCAAGGGGCTGGGAGTGAGGCAGGCAGGAGGAGTCTCAAAACAGAGGGTCCATAGAAGAAAAAAGGTGAGGAATCCCGCAGTTGTAACCTCCCAGCAGGTGGCCAGGAGCAGCGAGGCTATGGGATCCAGGCCGGAGAGAACTCACAGCAGAGGGACCTCATCATGAATCTGAGCAACCCACGGTTGGGACCTCAGAGCAGAAGGCCCACATTCCCATGCGGTTGGGAAACTGGCAGGAGTGTACTCGAACCACAGGGCGCATATCAGAAAATATTGGGAGCCCAGGAGTTAGGGCCTGACACCAGAGGGCCCTCATTACCGAGGGGAGGAGACACCCAGCAGGCACCAAATCCCACCAGAGAGCCGACGTCACCAAGGCGGGGTGTGCCAGCCAGGCAGGAGTGACCTCAGAGAAGAGGGCCCACCTCACAGAAGTGTGAGGAACCCAACCAGGATCAGACTCTCACCGGAGGGCCCACATCACCAAGGGGATGGGAACCAGGCAGGAGTGTCCTCACACCAGTGGGGCCACATCAGCCAAAGGTGAGGAACCCAGCACATGTGGCCTCAAACCACAGGACACACATCACCAAGGGGCTAGGAGTGAGGCAGGTGTCTGGAGGGGCACATTTAACTCTAATTTCCCACCAGGAAGTGGAATGAACCAAAGTCTCAGAGTGCCGTGCCGGACCCTGATTACGGCCTGAAGCAAACCTGTGGTTCTGTGGCCAGTTTTCAAGGAAACGAGTTAAGAAAGGAAATCACGGGCACTGTAATTCACAAACCTGCAGTGTTATAAATGACAGTTATTGGCAAAATTATGTGGAAGTAAGTCTGCAAAGAGGACTTGAAAACGAGGCAGAATTGCAGGAATCATATTTCAGGAGGTAGATTGGAATTGCATTTAAAGCATGTGAAAAGCGGCAGATCTTTGACAGTGATGCACTTGGACAAAAGTGCGTAAACATTTTTTCCTGAATATATTCAGGAAAAAACACATATGCCCTTTTTGGACAACCAAGCACTCGAGAAATGGAAATCCGCACTACAATGAAGTCTCATTTCCCATTCGTCAAAAGGGCCATCTGAAAAAAGTGTAAAAACCAGAAACACAGGACAGGCCATGGAGAACAGGGAGCCTTGTTATGCTGATGGGCGGGATGTAAATTGCCAACAGACACTCTGGAGATGTTTATGGTGTATCCTGAAACATCTGAAAAACAAAGCTACAGACCCTAGGGCACTTCCACTTTTGGCCCTATAGCTTAGGAAAATTAAAATCAACAAGACACAGCCAACACAAAATTTAGGGCTGCTGTTTTTACAAGAACCTTGAGTCCAGTACAAATTAAATATCCCAGAAAGAAAAAAATGGATAAAGGAGTTGTGCTACTTACGTACAACTGAATATCACTCAGCAATGAAATCAATGTCATCAGGCCTGTAGCAGCAAATTGAGTGGATTTAAGTATGATGATTCTAAGAGAAATAGGTCACACAGAGAAAGAGAATTATCATAAGATATCACTAATAGAGAGAGTGTAAACATGGCTACACATAAACTGAATTCCAAAACCGAACAGAGTCTCACATTTAGATAAAAACTTATGCTTGCTTAAGGGTAAAGTTGAGTTGGGGTGCTGTATAAAACCAGAGATTGAAATTAGCACACATACCGTTCCATAAGCCAAATATGTAATAGACAAGACCTACTCTTTGCTCAACGAAATAGACTCATCCATGGTGTATCACCTCACACCTGTTAGAATGGGCATCATCAGAAAATCTACAAACAACAAATGCTGGAAAGGGTGTGGAGATAAGGAACCCTCTTCCACTATTGTTGGGAATGTAAATTGATACAGTCACTGTGGAGAACATTATGGAGTTTCTTATAAAACTAAGAATAGAATTACCATATGATACAGCAATCCCACTACTGGGCATATACCCAGACAAAACCATAAATCAAAAAGAGACATTCACCGCAATGTTCATTGCATCACTATTTACAATATCCAGGTAATGGAAGCAACCTAAATGCCCACAGACAGACGAATGCATAAAGATGTGGTACATATATAAAATGGAATATTACTAAGCCATAAAAAGGAATGAAATTGGGTCATTTGTAGAGACGTTGATGGATCTAGAGACTGTCATACAGAGTGAAGTAAGTCAGAAAGAGAAAAACAAATCTTGTCTATTAATGCATATATGTGGAACCTAGAAAAATTGTACAGATGAACCGTTTTGCCAGGCAGAAATAGAGCAACAGATGTAGACAACAAACGTATGGACACCAAGGGGGGATAGCTGTTGGGGGGTGGTGGTGGGAGGAGTTGAGAGATTGGGATTGGCATGTATACATTTATATGTATAAAATAGATAACCAAAAAGAACCTGCTGTATAAAAAAATAAAATAAAATTCAAATTACAAAAAGTAAAACAGAAAAAATATTCTTCCCTTCACATACATGTATTTATATGAATAAATTATTTCCATGCTTATATCTGTAAATACAAAAAAGAGGAATAAAATCTACCTTGAACCAAAAAAGAAAAAAAGAAAAAAAAACAGAACCCACCAGTTACACAGAGGAAAACCGTATCAGGGCACTTGCTCCAGTTGTAAACAATTCTGAAGTTGGTCAGTGGTGGGGAATCATCTCCCATTCAGCCAGCAGGCCCCACGCAACAAGCGTCCTCATTGCAAAGCTGGGGGACCGTGCCGAGGCATCTGTGAGTAAACGTGGGCTGAGCCCCAGGCCAGCTGCTGCTGAAATGTTCCCACCCTTCCCAGGTAAAACACCTGAATATGTACAAGGACTTGAAAGCCTAGAGGAAGGGCCATGGAGCCACATGAGTGACAGCATGCCAGCCGACTTGGTGCCTGCAGGCCAGCCAGGATGGTCCTGGCCCTGGGTGCTCTTCTGGAAGCTTTCCATTTCCCTGCCTGAGATACCCCTGCTGTCCCGGCCCCCACTGCTTTCTTCCTCACTCACCTCTGCCCAGGGAGAAATTCCAGCGGCAGGTATGGGTGACACATCCTCTTCTTTAGCAGGTGGCATCTTGGCAACTGCTGCAGAAAGTCCAGCAGAGCCCCACTCACACTGGGCCACCCACAAAGCCGTGGCCTCTCACTCCCTCCCACCAGTCCAGCCCCAAGACTGCTGACAGGGCAGAGAAAATGGCGTCAGGCACAGCTGCAGGGGCTCTTGCTGCCTGGAGCGGTGTTTATATTGATCTGAACCCAGGCACACCTGGGGAGGGCTGGCCGGCACGGTCGTGCTTCCCAGGCCAGCCAATAATCACCCCTCAGGGGCTCACAGTTGCAGAAACTGGAACTTGCTGAATCGGCCAGGTCCAAGGAACAGGTGTGGGCTCCTGAGAGTCAGGCTAGACAAGGGGCTGCAGCTCTGGCTTGTTTTCTAATTATATTATCTGGCCCATGAGTGGGAGACAACTTCAAGAAAACCCTCTCCTAATGAGAGGAACCCAGGAGTCAGGGAGAGGAGGGGTGGCTGGTGGGTGGAGACAGAGGCCTGGTGCCCCGGGTGCAGTGGAAGTCTATGGAAGACCAGGTGGAGGGAGGCCACACAGAGTGATGCCCAGGGTCACAGACCTGTCGGAGCTGCTGTTTGTTAGTTCAAGTCCTGCTCTGAGGTGCTCTGTGTCAGATCTGAGTGACAGGTGAGCTGGGAGTGCTCTGCAATGAGGGCGATATGCACGGTTCCTGTGTTCCCAGCCCTGCCATGGTACCTGCAAGGGTAGCTCTGTATCCTGGGAGGGGCCTGACCACGAGAGCCCAATGGGCTGCAGGGGAACCTGCCCAGGGAACCCCATATCCTGGGAGGGGCCTGAACACGAGAGCCCCATGGGCTGGGGTGGGGGTGGGGTACCTGCCCAGGTGAGCTCCATATCCTGGGATTGGCCTGACCTCGAGAGCCCCATGGGCTGCTGGAGTCCTGGTAAATGATGTCAGGACAGTCAGTGAAGCCACCGAGGATATACCTCCAGTAGTTCCTAAATCCTACACCCTGCTTGTCATTCTACCAACCACCAGGACATGGTATTCTGTATTAGTCTTCAATGATGCCTTCTTTTGTATTCTATTAGTCCCAGAGTCACAAGAAATTTTGGCTTGTGAGTTACAGGACTCAACATACAACTAAAACAATACTTCCGGGCCGTGTTGCCCCAAGGGTTCAAAAATTCCCACACCATCTTTGGGGAAAGCTCAGCTAAAGAACTAAAAGTTCTACCTCTGGAAAAGGAAACACTCCTTCAATATGCAGACGACATTCTGATCGCCAGCCCTACTAAGGAGACCTCTGAACTACCAAGCCAATAAAGGATACAAGTTGTCCAAGAAAAAGCTCAAATATCACAGACTACGGTGACCTGCCTGGGCTTCATTCTCACAGAAGGTCGGAGAAGCCCATCCCAGGAAAGGGAAGAAACAATTTACAGCCTTACCCATTTCTAAAACTAGAAGACAGCTTAGGGGTTCCTGGGGAGGCCAGGGTTTGCTGCTTCTGGATCCCTAACTACAGTCTACTAGCTGGGCCTCTATATGAAACACTGAAAGGAAAAGATGATGATCCTTTTGAATAGAATGCAGAAGTGGCCTTTCAAGAATGGAAAGAGCAGTCAATTCAGACCCTTGCCCTGGAACTCCCTAATTTAGCTAAACCCTTTGACCTTTACATTCCTGGTGAACGGTGAATCGCCATTGGAGTATTAGTGCAAAACCTGGGACCACTTGAAATGGAACAATGCAAGAATGCGATCCAGGTAGGATAAACTACGGTCACCAAGGGGCTTGGCCCACCGCCACATCTGGCCAAGATACTGGCAGTATCTGAAAACCTGGAAATCAGCAGCCCAAAAGGCCACCTCCCTCCGAAGGCAAAAGGACCCCACGTGGTGATCCTAACACCCAACCATGCCCTGAAGTTGCAGGGTTGGCTCCATGGGCACACTGACCTTGAGCGAGGAGGCCCACCAACTCCAACCTCCATAGAGATAACCGGGGCAAAGTGGCACCATGAAGACTCATGTGAAGGTGTCTGCACGGGCAAATTTAACGCTCATTTCCCACCAGGAAGAGGAATTAACCTAAGGCTCAGCATGCCGTGCCGGAACCAGATTAGGGCCTGAAGCAATCCTGCGGGTTTGCGGCCAGCTCACAAGAAAGCGAGTTGAAGAAAGGAGCTCAGGGACACTGTAATTCACAAACCTGCAGAGTTATAAATGACAGCTATCACCCAAAAATATATTGAAGGAAGGCTGCGAAGAGGACTTGAAAGCGGGGCAGAATTGCAAGAAAACGATTTCAGGGGGTAGACTGGAATTGCATTTAAAGCATAGGAAAAGAGGCAGAACGTCGACAATGATGCACTTGGCCATAAAGGGCGTATGCGTTTTTTCCTGAATATATTCAGGAAAAAACGCATACGCCCTTTTTGGCCAACCAAGCAAGCATGTTAAAGAAATCTGCACTACAATGAAGTCTCACTGCCCCCCGTTCAAAAGGGCCATCTGAAAAAAGTGTAAAATCCAGAAAGGCAGCACAGGCCATGGAGAACAGGGAGCCTTGTTATGCTGATGGGCGGGATGTAAATTGCCAACAGCCACTCTGGAGATGTGTATGGTGTTTCCTCAAAAACCTAAAAAACAAAGCAACGGAGCCTACGGCATTACCACTTTTTTTCCTATAGCTTAGGGAAATTAAAATCAAAAACACACAGCCACCACAAAGTTTCTGTTTACGGCTCTGTTTACAAGAACCTCGTCTACGGTACAAGTTAAATATCCCAGAAAGCGAAAAATGGATAAAGAAGTGTGGTACGTACGTACAAAGGAATATCACTCACCAATGAAATCTATGTCATCAGGCCCGTCGCGGCATAATGAGTGGATTCAGGTACGATGATTCTAAGTGAAATAAGTCACACAGAAAATGAAACATCATAAGATATCACTAATACACGGAATGTAAACTTGGCTACACATGAACTGAATAACAGAACAGGGTCTCAAATTTAGAAAACCAACTTATGCTTGCTTAAGGGGAAAGGTGAGTTGTGGTGCTGCATAAAACCAGAGATAGAAATTAGCACAGATACCTTTCCATAAGCCAAATATGTAATAGTCAAGACCTAGCCCTTGCTCAACGAAATGGACTAAACACCCCATATTCAACGCCTAGGATTACACATGAGTAGTAAGAACCTTCAAACCCATGGATTTATATGTCTCCGTAAGAGACTCATGTGTGTGTACAGCGGCATGAATGCAGCAGAGAAAATCCGATAAAACCCATTATCAAAATGAATTACAAAAACAAACACAATGACAGTGAAATAGAGAGCAATTCTTAAATAATTCATTCAGGGCTTGTGATGCAACCTGGATTTACCACATCTACACCCAGAGCTGAGTGAGACATAAGGCTGGACACTTCGGGTTGATAGCATTGGTGAGGTTCGATGAGCAAATGCAGACCCTTTGAAGTCATACTGCATGGTACCCATTCCATGGGTCCCAACTCTCCAGGTTTAAGGGATTCTTCCTTCAGCTAAAACATGCATGGGAAACCCACAGTACAGTGCACAGTGTAACCGGGAAACGTTTTCAAATGCATCTCAGTTTTCGTCCCCTTTTACTCGGGTTCACCATTCCAGACCGTTTACTAACACTCTCCCCACTTGGAGAGTCAGTGCCTTTAACCTCCTGTTTGGCACAGTTTGCAATTTCTGCGCAAGATGAACAGAAATAGGGAGAACCAATGAGAGACTAGCTGTAGGTGTCTGGACGGGCAAATGGAACGCTCATTTCCCGCCAGGAAGAGGAATTAACCAAAGGCTCAGCATGCCGTGCCGGAACCAGATTAGGGCCTGAAGCATTCCTGCGGGTTTGCGGCCAGCTCACAAGAAAGCGAGTTGAAGAAAGGAGCTCAGGGGCACTGTAATTCACAAACCTGCAGAGTTATAAATGACAGCTATCGTCCAAAAATATATTGAAGGAAGGCTGCGAAGAGGACTGGAAAGCGGGGCAGAATTGCAGGAAAACGATTTCAGGGGGTAGACTGGAATTGCATTTAAAGCATAGGAAAAGAGGCAGAACGTCGACAATGATGCACTTGGCCAAAAAGGGCGTATGCGTTTTTTCCTGAATATATTCAGGAAAAAACGCATACGCCCTTTTTGGCCAACCAAGCCAGTATGTTAAAGAAATCTGCTCTACAAAGAAGTCTCACTGCCCCCAGGTCAAAAGGGCCATCTGAAAAAAGTGTAAAATCCAGAAAGACAGCACAGGCCATGGAGAACAGGGAGCCTTGTTATGCTGATGGGCGGGATGTAAATTGCCAACAGCCACTCTGGAGAAGTGTATGGTGTTTCCTGAAACACCTAAGAAACAAAGCAACGGAGACTACGGCACTTCCACTTATGGTCTTATAGATCACGGAAATTAAAATCAAAAACAGACAGCCACGCCAAAGTTTCAGACGGCTCTGTTTACAGGAATCTCGTCTACGGTACAAGTTAAATATCCCAGAATGTGAAAAATGGATAAAGAAGTTGTGGTACACACATTCAATGGAATATCACTCAGCAATGAAATCTATGTCATCAGGCCCATCGTGGCATAATGAGTGGATTCAGGTACGATGATTCTAAGTGAAATAAGTCACACAGAAAATGAAACATCATAAGATATCACTAATACACGGAATGTAAACTTGGCTACACATGAACTGAATTACAAAACAGAACAGGGTCTCAAATTTAGAAAACCACCTTATGCTTGCTTAAGGGGAAAAGTGAGTTGGGGTGCTGCATAAAACCAGAGATAGAAATTAGCACAGATACCTTTCCATAAGCCAAATATGTAATAGTCAAGACCTAGCCCTTGCTCAACGAAATGGACTAAACACCCCATATTCAACGCCTAGGAATACACCTGACTAGTAAGTTTCTTCAAACCCATGGATTTATATGTCTCCATAAGAGACTCAAGTGTGTGTACAGCGGCATGAATGCAGCAGAGAAAATCCGATAAATCCCATTATCAAAATGAATTACAAAAACAAACACAATGACAGTGAAATAGAGAGCAATTCTTAAATAATTCATTCAGGGCTTGTGATGCAACCTGGATTTACCACATCTACACCCCGAGCTGAGTGAGACATAAGGCTGGACACTTCGGGCTGATAGCATTGGTGACGTTCGGTGAGCAAAGGCAACCCTTTGAAGTCATACTGCGTGGTACCCATTCCATGGGTCCCAACTCTCCAGGTTGAAGGGATTCTTCCTTCAGGTAAAACATGCATGGGCAACCCAGAATATGGTCCACCGTGTGACCGGGAAAACTTTTTAAATGCGTCTCAGTTTTTGTCCCCTCGTACTCGGTTTTACCATTCCAGATGCTTTACTAACACTCTCCCCACTTGGAGAGTCAGTGCCTTTAACCTCCTGTTTGGCACAGTTTGGAATTTCTGCGCAAGATGAACAGGAATAGGGAGAACCAATGAGAGATTAGCTGTAGGTGTCTGCACGAAGAAATTTAACGCTCATTTCCCACCAGGAAGAGGAATTAGCCAAAGGCTCAGCATGCCGTGTCGGAACCAGATTAGGGCCTGAAGCAATCCTGCGGTTTTGCGGCCAGCTCACAAGAAAGCGAGTTGAAGAAAGGAGCTCAGGGGCACTGTAATTCACAAACCTGCAGAGTTATAAATGACAGCTATCGTCCAAAAATATATTGAAGTAAGGCTGCAAAGAGGACTTGAACGCGGGGCAGAATTCCAGGAATACGATTTCAGGAGGTAGACGGGAAGTCCTCTGAAAGTATAGGAGAAGAGGCAGAACCTCGACAATGATGCACTTGGTCAAAAAGGGCATATGCGTTTCTTCCAGGGCCCTTATTAAAGAGGGTAGGAGGCTCCCAGCATGCTTCAGTGGTCAACAGAGGGCCTACGTCGCCAAGGCGACATGAGCCATCCAGGCAGGAGTGACCTCACATCAGAGGGCCCACCTCACAGAAGGGTAAGGAACCCAGTCAAGATCAGACTCTCACCAGAGTGCCCACATAAGCAAGGGGCTGGGAACCAGGCAGGAGTGTCCTCACACCCGTGGGGCCACATCATCGAAAGTTGAGGTACCCAGCACATGTGGCCTCAAACCAGAGGACCCACATCCCCATTGGTCTCGGAGCAAGGCAGGCAGGATTAACCTCAAAACACATGGCCCATTGTATAAAAAAGGTGAGGAATCCAGCAGTTGGAACATCCCAGCAGGCGGCCCAGAGCACCGAGGCTATGGGATCCAGGCAGTGATGAACTCACAACAGAGGGCCCTCATCGTGATACTGTAAGCAACCCAGCCGTTGTAACCTCAGAGCACAAGGCCCACATCCCCATGGGGAAGGGAACCAAGCAGGAGTGTCATCGCACCAGTGGGCACACATCAGAAAAGGTGGGGAGCCCAGCAGTTAGGGCCGGACGCCAGAGGGCCCTCATCACTGAGGAGAGGAGGCTCCCAGCAAGCTCCAACTGCTACCAGAAGGCCGACGTCGCCAATGCAGGGTGTGCCAGCCAGGCAGGAGTGACCTCAGAGCAGAGGGCCAACCACACAAAAGTGTGAGGAACCCAAAGAGGATCAGACTCTCACCGGAGGGCCCACATCACCAAGGGAATGGAAACCAGGCAGGAGTGTTCTCACACCAGTGTGGTCACATCACCGAAATGTGACGGACCCAGCACACGTGGCCTCAAACTACAGGACACACATCACCAAGGGGCTGGGAGTGAGGCAGGCAGGAGGAGCCTCCAAACAGAGGGCCCATAGCGTAAAAAAGGTGAGGAATCCCGCAGTTGGAACCTCCCAGCAGGTGGCCAGGAGCAGCGAGGCTATGGGATCCAGGCCTGACTGAACTCAAAACAGAGGGCCCTCATTATGAAACTGTGAGCAACCCAGCCGTTGGGACCTTAGAGCAGAAGGCCCACATTCCCATTGGGTTGGGATCCTGGCAGGAGTGTACTCGCACCACAGGGCGCACATCAGAAAATTTTGGGAGCCCAGGAGTTAGGGTCTGACGCCAGAGGGCCCTCATTACCGAGGGGAGGAGACTCCCAGCAGGCACCAACTCCCAACTGAGGGCCCACGTCGCCACGTTGACGTGTGCCAGCCAGGCAGGAGTGACCTCACAGCAGAGGGCCTACCTCACAGAAGGGTGAGGAACCCAGCCAGGTTAAGACTCTCACCAGAGGGCCCACATCACCAAGGGGATCGGAACAAGGCAGGAGTGTCCTCACACCAGTGTGGCCACATTATAGAAAGGTGAGGAACCCAGCACATGTGGCCTAAACCAGAGGACCCACATTTCCAAGGTGCTCCGAGTGAGGCAGGCAGGAGTAGCCTAACAACACAGGGCCCACAGAATAAAAAATGTGAGGAATCCAGCAGTTTGAACCTCCCAGCAGGTGGCCCAGAGCATGGAGTCTATGGGATCCAGGCCACAGTGAACTCACAGCAGAGGGCCCACATCATGAAACTGTGAGCAACCCAGCCAGTGGGACCTCAGAGCAGAAGGCCCACATCCCCATGGGGATGGGAACCTCGCAGGAGTGTCCTCGCACAACTTAGCACGGATCAGAAAATGTGGGAACCCAGCAGTTATGGCCTGGTGCCAGAGGGCCCTCATCACGGAGGAGAGGAGGCTACCAGCAGGCTCCAAATGCCACCAGAGGTCCGACGTTACCAAGGCAATGGGAGCAAGCCAGGCAGGAGTTACCTCACAGCAGAGGGCCCACCTCACAGAAGTGTGAGGAATCCAGACAGGATCAGACTCTCACCAGAGGGCCCACATCACCAAGGGGATGGGAACCAGGCAGGAGTGTCCTCACACCAGTGGGGCCACATCAATAAAGGTGAGGAAACTGGTACATGTGGCCTTAAACAAGAGGACCTACATCACAAATGGGCTGGGAGTGAGTCAGGAAGTAGGAGCATGAAAACACAGGACCCAAAGAATAAAAAAAGAAAGGAATCCAGCAGTAGGAACCTCCCAGCAGGCCGCTCAGAGCACAGAGGCTATGGGATCTAGGCCTGGGTGAACTAACACCAGAGAGCCAACATCATGAAACGGTGAACAACACAGGTGTTGGGACCTTAGAGCAGAAGGCCCACATGCCCATGGGGATGGGAACCTCGCAGGAGTGTCCTCGCACCACTTAGCACGTATCAGAAAATGTGGGTACCCAGCAGTTAGGGCCTGACGCTAGAGGGCCCCCATCACCGAGGGGAGGAGGCTCCCAGCAGGCTCCAAGTGCCACAAGAGGGCCGATGTTGCCCAGGTGGGGTGTGCCAGCCAGGCAGGAGTGACCTCACAGCAGAGGGCCCACCTCACAGAAGGGTGAGGAACCCAGGCAGGATCAGACTCTCACCAGAGGGCCCACATCATCAAGGGGATAGGAAGCAGGCAGGAGTGTCCTCACACCAGTGGGGCCACATCATCGAAAGGCGAGGGACCCAGCACACGTGGCCTCACACCAGAGGACACACATCACCAAGGGACTGGGAGTGAGGCAGGCAGGAGAAGTCTCAAAACAGAGGGTCCATAGAAGAAAAAAGGTGAGGAATCCCGCAGTTGGAACCTCCCAGCAGGTGGCCAGGAGCAGTGAGGCTATGGGATCCAGGCCGGAGAGAACTCACAGCAGAGGGCCCTCATCATGAAACTGAGCAACCCACGGTTGGGACCTCAGAGCAGAAGGCCCACATTCCCATGGGGTTGGGAACCTGGCAGGAGTGTACTCGAACCACAGGGCGCATATCAGAAAATATTGGGAGCCCAGGAATTAGGGCCTGACGCCAGAGGGCCCTCATTACCGAGGGCAGGAGACACCCAGCAGGCACCAAATCCCATCAGAGGGCCGACTTCGCCAAGGCGGGGTGTGCCAGCCAGGCAGGAGTGACGTCAGAGAAGAGGGCCCACCTCACAGAAGTGTGAGGAACCCAACCAGGATCAGACTCTCACCGGATGGCCCACATCACCAAGGGGATGGGAACCAGGCAGGAGTGTCCTCACACCAGTGGGGCCACATCAGCCAAAGGTGAGGAACACAGCACATGTGGCCTCAAACCACAGGACACACATCACCAAGGGGCTGGGAGTGAGGCAGGTGTCTGGAGGAGCACATTTAAGTCTAATTTCCCACCAGGAAGAGGAATTAACCAAAGGCTCAGAGTGCCGTGCCAGACCCTGATTATGGCCTAAAGCAAACCTGCGGTTCTGTGGCCAGCTTTCAAGGAAACGAGTTAAGAAAGGAAATCACGGGCACTGTAATTCACAAACCTGCAGAGTTATAAATGACAGCTATTGGCAAAAATATACTGAAGTAAGTCTGCAAAGAGGACTTCAAAACGAGGCAGAATTGCAGGAATCATATTTCAGGAGGTAGATTGGAATTGCATTTAAAGCATGTGAAAAGCGGCAGATCTTTGACAGTGATGCACTTGGACAAAAGTGCGTAAACATTTTTTCCTGAATATATTCAGGAAAAAACAC
This sequence comes from Delphinapterus leucas, assembly GCF_059928025.1. Lineage (NCBI taxonomy): Eukaryota > Metazoa > Chordata > Mammalia > Artiodactyla > Monodontidae > Delphinapterus > Delphinapterus leucas. Next base: position 7,097,409 of record NW_028322237.1, read on the forward strand.
ATATGCCCTTTTTGGACAACCAAGCACTCGAGAAATGGAAATCCGCACTACAATGAAGTCTCATTTCCCATTCGTCAAAAGGGCCATCTGAAAAAAGTGTAAAAACCAGAAACACAGGACAGGCCATGGAGAACAGGGAGCCTTGTTATGCTGATGGGCGGGATGTAAATTGCCAACAGACACTCTGGAGATGTTTATGGTGTATCCTGAAACATCTGAAAAACAAAGCTACAGACCCTAGGGCACTTCCACTTTTGGCCCTATAGCTTAGGAAAATTAAAATCAACAAGACACAGGCAACACAAAATTTAGGGCTGCTGTGTTTACAAGAACCTTGAGTCCAGTACAAATTAAATATCCCAGAAAGAAAAATATGGATAAAGGAGTTGTGCTACTTACGTACAATGGAATATCACTCAGCAATGAAATCAATGTCATCAGGCCTGTAGCAGCAAATTGAGTGGATTTAAGTATGATGATTCTAAGAGAAATAGGTCACACAGAGAAAGAGAATTATCATAAGATATCACTAATAGAGAGAATGTAAACTTGGCTACACATAAACTGAATTCCAAAACCGAACAGAGTCTCACATTTAGATAAAAACTTATGCTTGCTTAAGGGGAAAGTTGAGTTGCGGTGCTGTATAAAACCAGAGATTGAAATTAGCACACATACCGTTCCATAAGCCAAATATGTAATAGACAAGACCTACTCTTTGCTCAACGAAATAGACTCATCCATGGTGTATCACCTCACACCTGTTAGAATGGGCATCATCAGAAAATCTACAAACAACAAATGCTGGAAAGGGTGTGGAGATAAGGAACCCTCTTCCGTTATTGTTGGGAATGAAATTGATACAGTCACTGTGGAGAACGTTATGGAGTTTCTTATAAAACTAAGAATAGAATTACCATATGATACAGCAGTCCCACTACTGGGCATATACCCAGACAAAACCATAAATCAAAAAGAGACATTCACCACAATGTTCATTGCATCACTATTTACAATATCCAGGTAATGGAAGCAACCTAAATGCCCACAGACAGACGAATGCATAAAGATGTGGTACATATATAAAATGGAATATTACTAAGCCATAAAAAGGAATGAAATTGGGTCATTTGTAGAGACGTTGATGGATTTAGAGACTGTCATACAGAGTGAAGTAAGTCAGAAAGAGAAAAAGAAATCTTGTCTATTAATGCTTATATGTGGAACCTAGACAAATTGTACAGATGACCCGTTTTGCAAGGCAGAAATAGAGCAACAGATGTAGACAACAAACGTATGGACACCAAGGGGGGAAAGCTGTTGGGGGGTGGTGGTGGGAGGAGTTGAGAGATTGGGATTGGCATGTATACATTTATATGTATAAAATAGATAACCAAAAAGAACCTGCTGTATAAAAAAATAAAATAAAATTCAAATTACAAAAAGTAAAACAGAAAAAATATTCTTCCCTTCACATACATGTATTTATATGAATAAATTATTTCCATGCTTATATCTGTAAATACAAAAAAGAGGAATAATATCTACCTTGAACCAAAAAAGAAAAAAAGAAAAAAATACAGAACCCACCAGCTACATAGAGGAAAACCGTATCAGGACACTTGCTCCAGTTGTAAACAATTCTGAAGTTGGTCAGTGGTGGGGAATCATCTCCCATTCAGCCAGCAGGCCCCATGCAACAAGCGTCCTCATTGCAAAGCTGGGGGACCATGCCGAGGCATCTGTGAGTAAACGTGGGCTGAGCCCCAGGCCAGCTGCTGCTGAAATGTTCCCACCCTTCCCAGGTAAAACACGCTGAATATGTACAAGGACTTGAAAGCCTAGAGGAAGGGCCATGGAGCCACATGAGCGACGGCATGCCAGCCGACTTGGTGCCTGCAGGCCAGCCAGGATGGTCCTGGCCCTGGGTGCTCTTCTGGAAGCTTTCCATTTCCCTGCCTGAGATACCCCTGCTGTCCCGGCCCCCACAGCTTTCTTCCTCACTCACCTCTGCCCAGGGAGAAATTCCAGCGGCAGGTATGGGTGACACATCCTCTTCTTTAGCAGGTGGCATCTTGGCAACTGCTGCAGAAAGTCCAGCAGAGCCCCACTCACACTGGGCCACCCACAAAGCCGTGGCTTCTCACTCCCTCCCACCAGTCCAGCCCCAAGACTGCTGACAGGGCAGAGAAAATGGCGTCAGGCACAGCTGCAGGGGCTCTTGCTGCCTGGAGCGGTGTTTATATTGATCTGAACCCAGGCACACCTGGGGAGGGCTGGCCGGCACGGTCAGGCTTCCCAGGCCAGCCAATAATCACCCCTCAGGGGCTCACAGTTGCAGAAACTGGAACTTGCTGAATCGGCCAGGTCCAAGGAACAGGTGTGGGCTCCTGAGAGTCAGGATAGACAAGGGGCTGCAGCTCTGGCTTGTTTTCTAATTATATTATCTGGCCCATGAGTGGGAGACAACTTCAAGAAAACCCTCTCCTAATGAGAGGAACCCAGGAGTCAGGGAGAGGAGGGGTGGCTGGTGGGTGGAGACAGAGGCCTGGGCCCCGGGTGCAGTGGAAGTCTATGGAAGACCAGGTGGAGGGAGGCCACACAGAGTGATGCCCAGGGTCACAGACCTGTCAGAGCTGCTGTTTGTTAGTTCAAGTCCTGCTCTGAGGTGCTCTGTGTCAGATCTGAGTGACAGGTGAGCTGGGAGTGCTCTGCAATGAGGGCGATATGCAGGGTTCCTGTGTTCCCAGCCCTGCCATGGTACCTGCAAGGGTAGCTCTGTATCCTGGGAGGGGCCTGACCACGAGAGCCCCATGGGCTGCAGTGGGACCTGCCCAGGGAACCCCATATCCTGGGAGGGTCCTGAACACGAGAGCCCCGTGGGCTGGGGTGGGGTACCTGCCCAGGTGAGCTCCATATCCTGGGATTGGCCTGACCTCGAGAGCCCCATGGGCTGCTGGAATCCTGGTAAAGGATGTCAGGACAGTCAGTGAAGCCACCGAGGATATACCTCCAGTAGTTCCTAAACCCTACACCCTGCTGGTCATTCTACCAACCACCAGGACATGGTATTCTGTATTAGTCTTCAATGATGCCTTCTTTTGTATTCTATTAGTCCCAGAGTCACAAGAAATTTTGGCTTCTGAGTGGCAGGACTCAACATACAACTAAAACAATACTTCCGGGCCGTGTTGCCCCAAGGGTTCAAAAATTCCCACACCATCTTTGGGGTAAGCTCAGCTAAAGACCTAAAAGTTCTACCTCTGGAAAAGGAAACACTCCTTCAATATGCAGACGACATTCTGATCGCCAGCCCTACTAAGGAGACCTCTGAACTACGAAGCCAATAAAGGATACAAGTTGTCCAAGAAAAAGCTCAAATATCACAGACTACGGTGACCTGCCTGGGCTTCATTCTCACAGAAGGTCGGAGAAGCCCATCCCAGGAAAGGGAAGAAACAATTTACAGCCTTACCCATTTCTAAAACTAGAAGACAGCTTAGGGGTTCCTGGGGAGGCCAGGGTTTGCTGCTTCTGGATCCCTAACTACAGTCTACTAGCTCGGCCTCTATATGAAACACTGAAAGGAAAAGGTGATGATCCTTTTGAATAGAATGCAGAAGTGGCCTTTCAAGAATGGAAAGAGCAGTCAATTCAGACCCTTGCCCTGGAACTCCCTAATTTAGCTAAACCCTTTGACCTTTACATTCCTGGTGAACGGTGAATCGCCATTGGAGTATTAGTGCAAAACCTGGGACCACTTGAAATGGAACAATGCAAGAATGTGATCCAGGTAGGATAAACTACGGTCACCAAGGGGCTTGGCCCACCGCAACATCTGGCCAAGATACTGGCAGTATCTGATAACCTGAAAATCAGCAGCCCAAAAGGCCACCTCCCTCCTAAGGGAAAAGGAACCCTCGTGGTGATCCTAACCCCCAACCATGCCCTGAAGTTGCAGGGTTGGCTCCGTGGGCACACTGATCTTGAGTGAGGAGGCCCTCCAACACCAAACTCCATAGAGATAACCGGGGCAAAGGGGCACCATGACGACTCATGTGAAGGTGTCTGTACGTGCAAATTTAACGCTCATTTCCCACCAGGAAGAGGAATTAACCAAAGGCTCAGCATGCCATGCCGGAACCAGATTAGGGCCTGAAGCAATCCTGCGGGTTTGCGGCCAGCTCACAAAAAAGCGAGTTGAAGAAAGGAGCTCAGGGGCACTGTAATTCACAAATCTGCAGAGTAATGAATGACAGCTATCGCCCAAAAATGTTTTGAAGTAAGTCTTCGAAGAGGCCTTGAAATCGGGGCAGAATTTCAGGAAAACGAATTCAGGGGGTAGACTGGAATTGCACTTAAAGAATAGGATTAGAGGCAGAATGTCGACAATGATGCACTTGGCCAAAAAGAGCGTATGCGTTTTTTCCTGAATATATTCAGGAAAAAACGCATACGCACTTTTTTGTCAACCAAGCAACCGTGTAAAGGAAATGTGCACTACAATGAAGTCTCACTGCCCCCCGGTCAAAAGGGCCATCTGAAAAAAGTGTAAATTCCAGAAAGGCAGGACAGGTCATGGAGAACAGGGAGCCTTGTTATGCTGATGGGCGGGATGTAAATTGCCAACATCCACTCTGGAGAAGTGTATGGTGTTTCCTGAAACACGTAGGAAACAAAGCAACAGAGCCTATGGCACTTCCACTTATGGTCCTATAGCTTAGGGAAATTAAAATTAAAAAACACACAGCCGCCCCAAAGTTTGGGACGGCTCTGTTTACAAGAACCTCGTCTACGGTACAAGTTAAATATCTGAGAAAGCAAAAAATGGATAAAGAAGTTGTGGTACGCACGTACAATGGAATATCACTCAGCAATGAAATCTACGTCTTCAGGCCCGTCGCGGCATAATGAGTGGATTCAGGTACGATGATTCTACGAGAAATAAGTCACACAGAAAAAGAAACATCATAAGATAACACTAATAAACGGAATGTAAACTTGGCTACACATGAACTGAATTACAAAACAGAACAGCGTCTCAAATTTAGAAAACCAACTTATGTTTGCTTATGGGGAAAGGTGAGTTGGGGTGCTGCATAAAACCAGAGATTGAAATTAGCACAGATACCGTTCCATAAGCCAAATATATAATAGACAAGACCTACTCCTTTCTCATCGAAATGGACTCAACACTGTATATTCAACGCCTGGGAAGATACCTGACAAGTAAGAATCTTAAAACCCATGGATTTATATGTCTCCATAAGGAAATCAAGCGTGTGTACAGCGGCCTAAACGCAGCAGTGAAAATCCGATAAATCCCATTATCAAAATATATTTCAAAAACAAAACACAATGACAGTGAAATAGAGAGCAATTCTTAAATAATTCATTCAGGGCTTGTGATGCAACCTGGATTTACCACATCTACACCCAGAGCTGGGTGAGACATAAGGCTGGACACTTCGGGCTGATAGCATTGGTGAGGTTCGGTGAGCAAACGCAGACCCTTTGAAGTCATACTGCATGGTACCCATTCCATGGGTCCCAACTCTCCAGGTTTAAGGGATTCTTCCTTCAGCTAAAACATGCATGGGAAACCCAGAGTATGGTCCACCGTGTGATTGGGAAACGTTTTCAAATGCATCTCAGTTTTCGTCCCCTGGTACTCGGGTTCACCATTCCAGACGCTTTACTAACACTCTCCCCACTTGGAGAGTCAGGGACTTTAACCTCCTGTTTGGCACAGTTTGCAATTTCTGCGCAAGATGAACAGGAATAGGGAGAACCAATGAGAGACTAGCTGTAGGTGTCTGCACGGGCAAATGGAACGCTCATTTCCCACCAGGAAGAGGAATTAACCAAAGGCTCAGTGTGCCCTGCCGGAAAGAGATTAGGGCCTGAAGCAATCCTGCGGTTTTGCGGCCAGCTCACAAGAAAGCGAGTTGAAGAAAGGAGCTCAGGGGCACTGTAAATCACAAACCTGCAGAGTTATGAATGACAGCTATCATCCAAAAATGTACTGAAGTAAGTCTTCGAAGAGGACTTGAAAGCGGGGCAGAATTTCAGGAAAACGATTTCAGGGGGTAGGCTGGAATTGCACTTAAAGCATAGGAAAAGAGGCAGAATGTCGACAATGATGCACTTGGCCAAAAAGTGCGTATGCGTTTTTTCCTGAATATATTCAGGAAAAAACGCATACGCCCTTTTTCGCCAACCAGGCCAGCGTGTAAAAGAAATCTGCAGTACAATGAAGTCTCACTGCCCCCCGGGCAAAAGGGCCATCTGAAAAACGTGTAAAATCCAGAAAGGCAGGACAGGTCATGGAGAACAGGGAGCCTTGGTATGCTGATGGGCAGGATGTAAATTTCCAACAGCCACTCTGGAGAAGTGTATGGTGTTTCCTGAAACACGTAGGAAACAAAGCAACACAGCTTATGGCACTTCCACTTATGGTCCTATAGTTTAGGGAAATTAAAATCAAAAACACACAGCCACCCCAAAGTTTGGGACGGCTCTGTTTACAAGAACCTCGTCTACGGTACAAGTTAAATATCCGAGAAAGCAAAAAATGGATAAAGAAACTGTGGTATGCACGTACAATGGAATATCACTCAGCAATGAAATCTACGTCATCAAGCCCGTAGCGGCATAACGAGTGGATCCAGGTACGATGATTCTACGAGAAATAAGTCACACAGAAAAAGAAACATCATAAGATATCACTAATACACGGAATGTAAACTTGGCTACACATGAATTGAATTACAACACAGAACAGGGTCTCAAATTTAGAAAACCAACTTATGCTTGCTTATGGGGAAAGGTGAGTTGGGGTGCTGCATAAAACCAGAGATTGAAATTAGCACAGATACCGTTCCATAAGCCAAATATATAATAGACAAGACCTACTCCTTGCTCAATGAAATGTACTCAACACCCCATATTCAACGCCTGGGAACATACCTGACAAGTAAGAATCTTAAAACCCATGGATTTATATGTCTCCATAAGGAAATCAAACGAGTGTACAGCGGACTAAATGCAGCAGTGAAAATCCGATAAATCCCATTATCAAAATAAATTTCAAAAACAAAACACAATGACAGTGAAATAGAGAGAAATTCTTAAATAATTCACTCAGGGCTTGTGATGCAACCTGGATTTGCCACATCTACACCCAGAGCTGTGTGAGACATAAGGCTGGACACTTCGGGCTGATAGCATTGGTGAGGTTCGGTGAGCAAACGCAGACCCTTTGAAATCATACTGCCTGGTACCCATTCCAAGGGTCTTAAATCTCCAGGTTTAAGGGATTCTTCCTTCAGCTAAAACATGCATGGGAAACCCAGAGTATGGTCCACCGTGTGATTGGGAAACGTTTTCAAATGCATCTCAGTTTTCGTCCCCTGGTACTCGGGTTCACCATTCCAGACGCTTTACTAACATTCTCCCCACTTGGAGAGTCAGTGCCTTTAACCTCCTGTTTGGCACAGTTGGCAATTTCTGCGCAAGATGAACAGGAATAGGGAGAACCAATGAGAGACTAGCTATAGGTGTCTGCACGGGCAAATGGAACGCTCATTTCCCACCAGGAAGAGGAATTAACCAAATGGTCAGCGTGCCCTGCCGGAAACAGATTAGGGCCTGAAGCAATCCTGCGGTTTTGCGGCCAGCTCACAAGAAAGCGAGTTGAGGAAAGGAGCTCAGGGGCACTGTAATTCACAAACCTGCAGAGTTATGAATGACAGTTATCGTCCAAAAATGTATTGAAGTAAGTCTTCGAAGAGGACTTGAAAGCAGGGCAGAATTTCAGGAAAACGATTTCAGGGGGTAGGCTGGAATTGCACTTAAAGCATAGGAAAAGAGGCAGAATGTCGACAATGATGCACTTGGCCAAAAAGGTCGTATGCGTTTTTTCCTGAATATATTCAGGAAAAAATGCATACGCCCTTTTTGGCCAACCAAGCAGGCGTGTAAAGGAAATCTGCACTACAATGAAGTCTCACTGCTCCACGGTCAAAAGGGCCATCTGAAAAAAGTGTAAAATCCAGAAAGGCAGGACAGGTCATGGAGAACAGGGAGACTTGTTATGCTGATGTGCGGGATATAAATTGCCAACAGCCACTCTAGAGAAGTGTATAGTGTTTCCTGAAACACGTAGGAAACAAAGCAACACAGCCTATGGCACTTCCACTTATGGTCCTATAGCTTAGGGAAATTAAAATAAAAAACACACAGCCACCCCAAAATTTGGGACGGCTCTGTTTACAAGAACCTCGTCTATGGTACAAGTTAAATATCCGAGAAAGCAAAAAATGGATAAAGAAGTTGTGATACACACGTACAATGGAATATCACTCAGCAATGAAATCTACATCATCAGGCCCATAGCGCCATAATGAGTGGATTCAGGTACGATGATTCTACGAGAAATAAGTCACACAGAAAAGAAACATCATAAGATATGACTAATACACGGAATGTAAACTTGGCTACACATGAACTTAATTACAAAACAGAAAATGGTCTCAAATTTAGAAAACCAACTTATGCTTGCTTATGGGGAAAGTTGAGTTGGGGTGCTGCATAAAACCAGAGATTGAAATTAGCACAGATACCGTTCCATAAGCCAAATATATAATAGACAAGACCTACACCTTGCTCAACGAAACGGACGCAACGCCTGGGAATATACCTGACAAGTAAGAATCTTAAAACCCATGGATTTATATGTCTCCATAAGGAAGTCAAGCGTGTGTACAGCGGCCTAAATGCAGCAGTGAAAATCCGATAAATCCCATTATCAAAATAAATTTCAAAAACAAAACACAATGACAGTGAAATAGAGAGCAATTCTTAAATAATTCATACAGGGATTGTGATGCAACCTGGAATTACCACATCTACACGCAGAGCTGGGTGAGACATAAGGCTGGACACTTTGGGCTGAAAGCATTGGTGAGGTTCGGTGAGCAAACGCAGACCTCTTGAAGTCATACTGCATGGTACCCATTCCAAGGGTCGCAACTCTCCAGGTTTAAGGGATTCCTCCTTCAGCTAAAACATGCATGGGAAACCCAGAGTATGGTCCACCGTGTGATTGGGAAACGTTTTCAAATGCATCTCAGTTTTCGAACCTGGTTCTCTGGTTCACCATTCTAGACGCTTTACTAACACTCTCCCCACTTGGAGAGTCAGTGCCTTTAACCTCCTGTTTGGCACAGTTTGCAAATTCTGCGCAAGATGAACAGGAATAGGGAGAACCAATGAGAGACTAGCTGTAGGTGTCTGCACGGGCAAATGGAATGCTCATTTCCCACCAGGAAGAGGAATTAACCAAAGGCTCAGCGTGCCCTGCCGGAAACAGATTAGGGCCTGAAGCAATCCTGCGGTTTTGCGGCCAGCTCACAAGAAAGCGAGTTGAAGAAAGGAGCTCAGGGGCACTGTCATTCACAAACCTGCAGAGTTATGAATGACTGCTATCGTCCAAAAATATATTGAAGTAAGTCTTCGAAGAGGACTTGAAAGCGGGGCAGAATTTCAGGAAAACGATTTCAGGGGGTAGGCTGGAATTGCACTTAAAGCATAGGAAAAGAGGCAGAATGTCGACAATGATGCACTTGGCCAAAAAGGTCGTATGCGTTTTTTCCTGAATATATTCAGGAAAAAACTCATACGCACTTTTTGGCCAACCAAGCAAGCATGTAAAGGAAATCTGCACTACAATGAAGTCTCACTTCCCCCCGGTCAAAAGGGCCATCTGAAAAAGTGTAAATTCCAGAAAGGCAGGACAGGTCATGGAGAACAGGGAGCCTTGTTATGCTGATGGGCGGGATGTAAATTGCCAACATCCACTCTGGAGAAGTGTATGGTGTTTCCTGAAACACGTAGGAAACAAAGCAACAGAGCCTATGGCACTTCCACTTCTGGTCCTATAGCTTAGGGAAATTAAAATTAAAAAACACACAGCCGCCCCAAAGTTTGGGACGGCTCTGTTTACAAGAACCTCGTCTACGGTACAAGTTAAATATCCCAGAAAGCAAAAAATGGATAAAGAAGTTGTGCTACGTACGTACAATGGAATATCACACAACAATGAAATCTACGTCATCAGGCCCATAGCGGCATAATGAGTGGATTCAGGTACGATGATTCTACGAGAAATAAGTCACACAGAATATGAAACCTCATAAGATATCACTAATACACGGAATGTAAACTTGGCTACACATGAACTGAATTACAAAACCGAAAAGGGTCTCAAATTTAGAAAACCAACTTATGCTTGCTTATGGGGAAAGTTGAGTTGGGGTGCTGCATAAAACCAGAGATTGAAATTAGCACAGATACCGTTCCATAGGCCAAATATATAATAGACAAGACCTACTCCTTGCTCAACGAAATGGACTCAACACCCCATATTCAACGCCTGGGAAGACCCCTGACAAGTAAGAATCTTAAAACCCATGGATTTATATGTCTCCATAAGGAAATCAAGCGTGTGTACAGCGGCCTAAACGCAGCAGTGAAAATCTGATAAATCCCATTATCAAAATAAATTTCATAAACAAAACACAATGACAGTGAAATAGACAATAATTCTTAAATAATTCATTCAGGGCTTGTGATGCAACCTGGATTTACCACATCTACACCCAGAGCTGGGTGAGACATAAGGCTGGACACTTCGGGCTGATAGCATTGGTGAGGTTTGGTGAGCAAACGCAGACCCTTTGAAGTCATACTGCCTGGTACCCGTTCCATGGGTCTCACCTCTCCAGGTTTAAGGGATTCTTCCTTCAGGTAAAACACGCATGGGAAACCCAGAATTTGGTCCACCATGTGACCGGGAAACCTTTTTAAAGGCATCGCAGTTTTCGTCCCGTCATACTCGGTTTTACCATTCCAGACGCTTTACTAACTCTTTCCCCACTTGGAGAGTCAGTGCCTTTAACCTCCTGTTTGGCACAGTTTGGAATTTCTGCGCAAGATGAACAGGAATAGAGAGTACCAATGAGAGATTAGCTGTAGGTGTCTGCAGGAGCAAATTTAACGCTCATTTCCCATCAGGAAGAGGAATTAGCCAAAGGCTCAAAATGCCGTGCCGGAACCAGATTAGGGCCTGAAGCAATCCTGCGGTTTTGCGGCCAGCTCACAAGAAAGCGAGCTGAAGAATGGAGCTCAGGGGCACTGTAATTCACAAACCTGCAGAGTTATAAATGACAGCTATCGTCCAAAAATATATTGAAGTAAGGCTGCAAAGAGGACTTGAACACGGGGCAGAATTCCAGGAATACGATTTCAGGAGGTAGACGGGAAGTCCTCTGAAAGTATAGGAGAAGAGGCAGAACTTCGACAATGATGCACTTGGTCAAAAAGGGCATATGCGTTTCTTCCAGGGCCCTCATTAAAGAGGGTAGGAGGCTCCCAGCATGCTTCAGTGGCCAACAGAGGGCCTACGTCGCCAAGGCGACGTGAGCCATCCAGGCAGGAGTGACCTCACATCAGAGCGCCCACCTCACAGAAGGGTAAGGAACCCAGTCATGATCAGACTCTCACCAGAGTGCCCACATAAGCAAGGGGCTGGGAATCAGGCACGAGTGTCCTCACACCCGTGGGGCCACATCATCGAAAGTTGAGGTACCCAGCACATGTGGCCTCAAACCAGAAGACCCACATCACCATGGGTCTCAGAGCGAGGCAGGCAGGATTAACCTCACAACACATGGCCCATTGTATAAAAAGGTGAGGAATCCAGCAGTTGGAACATCCCAGCAGGCGGCCCAGAGCACCGAGGCTATGGGATCCAGGCAGTGATGAACTCACAACAGAGGGCCCTCATCGTGATACTGTAAGCAACCCAGCCGTTGTGACCTCAGAGCACAAGGCCCACATCCCCATGGGGAAGGGAACCAAGCAGGAGTGTCATCGCACCAGTGGGCACACAACAGAAAATGTGGGGAGCCCAGCAGTTAGGGCCGGACGCCAGAGGGCCCTCATCACTGAGGAGAGGAGGCTCCCAGCAAGCTCCAACTGCTACCAGAGGGCCGACGTCGCCAATGCGGGGTGTGCCAGCCAGGCAGGAGTGACCTCAGAGCAGAGGGCCAACCACACAAAAGTGTGTGGAACCCAAAGAGGATCAGACTCTCACCAGAGGGCCCACATCACCAAGGGAATGGAAAACAGGCAAGAGTGTCCTCACACCAGTGGGGCCACATCACCGAAATGTGACGGACCCAGCACACGTGGCCTCAAACTACAGGACACACATCACCAAGGGGCTGGGAGTGAGGCAGGCAGGAGGAGACTCAAAACAGAGGGCCCATTGCGTAAAAAAGGTGAGGAATCCCGCAGTTGGAACCTCCCAGCAGGCGGCCAGGAGCAGCGAGGCTATGGGATCCAGGCCTGACTGAACTCAAAACAGAGGGCCCTCATCATGAAACTGTGAGCAACCCAGCCGTTGGGACCTTAGAGCAGAAGGCCCACATTCCCATGTGGTTGGGAACTTGGCAGAAGTGTACTCGCACCACAGGGCGCACATCAGAGAATTTTGGGAACCCAGAAATTAGGGCCTGATGCCAGAGGGCCCTCATTACCAAGGGGAGGAGACCCCAAGCAGGCACCAACTCCCTACGGAGGGACCATGTCGCCAAGGTGACGTGCAACAGCCAGGCAGGAGTGACCTCACAGCTGAGGGCCTACCTCACAGAATGGTGAGGAACCCAGCCAGGATAAGACTCTCACCAGAGGGCCCACATCACCAAGGGCATCAGAACCAGGCAGGACTGTCTTCACACCAGGGTGACCACATCATAGAAAGGTGAGGAACCCAGCACATGTGGCCTAAACCAGAGGATCCAGATCTCCAAGGGGTTCGGAGTGAGGCAGGCATGAGTAGCCTCACAACACAGGGCGAATAGAATAAAAAAGCTGAGGAATCCTGCAGTGGGAACCTCCCAGCAGGCGGCCCAGAGCACCGAGTCTATGCGATCCAGGCCACAGTGAACTCACAGCAGAGGGCCCACATCATGAAACTGTGAGCAACCCAGCCGTTTGGACCTCAGAGCAGAAGGCCCACATCACCATGGGGTTGGGAACATGGCACGAGTGTCCTCGCACAACTTAGCACGTATCAGAAAATGTGGGTACCCAGCAGTTAGGGCCTGACGCCAGAGGGCCCTCATCACCGAGGGGAGGAGGCTCCCAGTAGGCTCCAACTGCCACAAGAGGGCCGACATTGCCAAGGTGGGGTGTGCCAGCCAGGCAGGAGTGACCTCACAGCAGAGGGCCCCCCTCACAGAAGGGTGAGGAACCCAGCCAGGATCAGACTCTCACCAGAGGGCCCACATCACCAAGGGGATAGGAACCAGGCAGGAGTGTCCTCACACCAGTGGGGCCACATCATCGAAAGGTGAGGGACCCAGCACACGTGGCCTCAAACCAGAGGACACACATCACCAAGGGGCTGGGAGTGAGGCAGGCAGGAGGAGTCTCAAAACAGAGGGCCCATAGAAGGAAAAAGGTGAGGAATCCCGCAGTTGGAACTTCCCCGCAGGTGGCCAGGAGCAGCGAGGCTATGGGATCCATGCTGGAGTGAACTCACACCAGAGGGCCCTCATCAAGAAACTGAGCAACCCACGGTTGGGACCTCAGAGCAGAAGGCCCACAATCCCATGGGGTTGGGAACCTGGCAGGAGTGTACTAGCACCACAGGGCGCACAACAGAAAATTTGGGGAGCCCAGGAGTTAGGGTCTGACGCCAGAGGGCCCTCATTACCGAGGGGAGGAGACTCCCAGCAGGCACCAACTCCCAACTGAGGGCCCACGTCGCCAAGGTGACGTGGGACAGCCAGGCAGGAGTGACCTCACAGCAGAGGGCCTACCTCACAGAAGGGTGAGGAACCCAGCCAGGATAAGACTCTCACCAGAGGGCCCACATCACCAAGGGGATCGGAACAAGGCAGGAGTGTCCTCACACCAGTGGGGCCACATCAGCGAAAGGTGAGGAACACAGCACATGTGGCCTCAAACAAGGGGACGCACATCACGAAAGGGCTGGGAGTGAGGCATGCAGGAGGAGACTCAGAACAGAGGGCCCATAGAATAAAAAAGGTGAGGAACCCCACAGTTGGAAGCTCCAAGCAGGTGGCCCAGAGCACCGAGGCTATGGGATCCATGCCGGAGTGAACTCAGAGCAGAGGGCCCACATTCTGACACTGTGAGCAACCCAGCCGTTGGGACAACAGAGCAGAAATCTCACATCCCCTAGGGAAGGGACCCTGGCTGGAGTGTACTCGCACGACAGGGCGCACATCAGAAAATTTTGGGAGCCCATGAGTTAGGGCCTGACGCCAGAGGGCCCTCATTACCGAGGGGAGGAGACTCCCAGCAGGCACCAACTCCCAACTGAGGGCCCACATCGCCAACGTGACGTGTGCCAGCCAGGCAGGAGTGACCTCACAGCAGAGGGCCCACCTCCCAGAAGTGTGAGGAATCCAGACAGGATCAGACTCTCACCAGAGGGCCCCCATCACCAAGGGGATGGGAACCAGGCAGGAGTGTCCTCACACCAGTGGGGCCACATCAATAAAGGTGAGGAAACCGGTACATGTGGCCTTAAACCAGAGGACCTACATCACAAAGGGGCTGGGAGTGAGTCAGGAAGTAGGAGCATAAAAACACAGGACCCAAAGAATAAAAAAGGTAAGGAATCCAGCAGTAGGAACCTCCCAGCAGTCGGCTCAGAGCACAGAGTCTATGGGATCTAGGCCTGAGTGAACTAACACCAGAGAGACAACATCAAGAAACGGTGAACAACACAGGTGTTGGGACCTTAGAGCAGAAGGCCCACATGCCCATGGGGATGGGAACCTCGCAGGAGTGTCCTCGCACCACTTAGCACGTATCAGAAAATGTGGGTACCCAGCAGTTAGGGCCTGACGATAGAGGGCCCCCATCACCGAGGGAAGGAGGCTCCCAGCAGGCTCCAAGTGCCACAAGAGGGCCGATGTTGCCCAGGTGGGGTGTGCCAGCCAGGCAGGAGTGACCTCACAGCAGAGGGCCCACCTCACAGAAGGGTGAGGAACCCAGGCAGGATCAGACTCTCACCAGAGGGCCCACATCATCAAGGGGATAGGAAGCAGGCAGGAGTGTCCTCACACCAGTGGGGCCACATCATCGAAAGGCGAGGGACCCAGCACACGTGGCCTCACACCAGAGGACACACATCACCAAGGGACTGGGAGTGAGGCAGGCAGGAGAAGTCTCAAAACAGAGGGTCCATAGAAGAAAAAAGGTGAGGAATCCCGCAGTTGGAACCTCCCAGCAGGTGGCCAGGAGCAGTGAGGCTATGGGATCCAGGCCGGAGAGAACTCACAGCAGAGGGCCCTCATCATGAAACTGAGCAACCCACGGTTGGGACCTCAGAGCAGAAGGCCCACATTCCCATGGGGTTGGGAACCTGGCAGGAGTGTACTCGAACCACAGGGCGCATATCAGAAAATATTGGGAGCCCAGGAATTAGGGCCTGACGCCAGAGGGCCCTCATTACCGAGGGCAGGAGACACCCAGCAGGCACCAAATCCCATCAGAGGGCCGACTTCGCCAAGGCGGGGTGTGCCAGCCAGGCAGGAGTGACGTCAGAGAAGAGGGCCCACCTCACAGAAGTGTGAGGAACCCAACCAGGATCAGACTCTCACCGGATGGCCCACATCACCAAGGGGATGGGAACCAGGCAGGAGTGTCCTCACACCAGTGGGGCCACATCAGCCAAAGGTGAGGAACCCAGCACATGTGGCCTCAAACCACAGGACACACATCACCAAGGGGCTGGGAGTGAGGCAGGTGTCTGGAGGGGCACATTTAAGTCTAATTTCCCACCAGGAAGAGGAATTAACCAAAGGCTCAGAGTGCCGTGCCAGACCCTGATTATGGCCTAAAGCAAACCTGCGGTTCTGTGGCCAGCTTTCAAGGAAACGAGTTAAGAAAGGAAATCACGGGCACTGTAATTCACAAACCTGCAGAGTTATAAATGACAGCTATTGGCAAAAATATACTGAAGTAAGTCTGCAAAGAGGACTTCAAAACGAGGCAGAATTGCAGGAATCATATTTCAGGAGGTAGATTGGAATTGCATTTAAAGCATGTGAAAAGCGGCAGATCTTTGACAGTGATGCACTTGGACAAAAGTGCGTAAACATTTTTTCCTGAATATATTCAGGAAAAAACACATATGCCCTTTTTGGACAACCAAGCACTCGAGAAATGGAAATCCGCACTACAATGAAGTCTCATTTCCCATTCGTCAAAAGGGCCATCTGAAAAAAGTGTAAAAACCAGAAACACAGGACAGGCCATGGAGAACAGGGAGCCTTGTTATGCTGATGGGCGGGATGTAAATTGCCAACAGACACTCTGGAGATGTTTATGGTGTATCCTGAAACATCTGAAAAACAAAGCTACAGACCCTAGGGCACTTCCACTTTTGGCCCTATAGCTTAGGAAAATTAAAATCAACAAGACACAGGCAACACAAAATTTAGGGCTGCTGTGTTTACAAGAACCTTGAGTCCAGTACAAATTAAATATCCCAGAAAGAAAAATATGGATAAAGGAGTTGTGCTACTTACGTACAATGGAATATCACTCAGCAATGAAATCAATGTCATCAGGCCTGTAGCAGCAAATTGAGTGGATTTAAGTATGATGATTCTAAGAGAAATAGGTCACACAGAGAAAGAGAATTATCATAAGATATCACTAATAGAGAGAATGTAAACTTGGCTACACATAAACTGAATTCCAAAACCGAACAGAGTCTCACATTTAGATAAAAACTTATGCTTGCTTAAGGGGAAAGTTGAGTTGCGGTGCTGTATAAAACCAGAGATTGAAATTAGCACACATACCGTTCCATAAGCCAAATATGTAATAGACAAGACCTACTCTTTGCTCAACGAAATAGACTCATCCATGGTGTATCACCTCACACCTGTTAGAATGGGCATCATCAGAAAATCTACAAACAACAAATGCTGGAAAGGGTGTGGAGATAAGGAACCCTCTTCCGTTATTGTTGGGAATGAAATTGATACAGTCACTGTGGAGAACGTTATGGAGTTTCTTATAAAACTAAGAATAGAATTACCATATGATACAGCAGTCCCACTACTGGGCATATACCCAGACAAAACCATAAATCAAAAAGAGACATTCACCGCAATGTTCATTGCATCACTATTTACAATATCCAGGTAATGGAAGCAACCTAAATGCCCACAGACAGACGAATGCATAAAGACGTGGTACATATATAAAATGGAATATTACTAAGCCATAAAAAGGAATGAAATTGGGTCATTTGTAGAGACGTTGATGGATCTAGAGACTGTCATACAGAGTGAAGTAAGTCAGAAAGAGAAAAAGAAATCTTGTCTATTAATGCTTATATGTGGAACCTAGACAAATTGTACAGATGACCCGTTTTGCAAGGCAGAAATAGAGCAACAGATGTAGACAACAAACGTATGGACACCAAGGGGGGAAAGCTGTTGGGGGGTGGTGGTGGGAGGAGTTGAGAGATTGGGATTGGCATGTATACATTTATATGTATAAAATAGATAACCAAAAAGAACCTGCTGTATAAAAAAATAAAATAAAATTCAAATTACAAAAAGTAAAACAGAAAAAATATTCTTCCCTTCACATACATGTATTTATATGAATAAATTATTTCCATGCTTATATCTGTAAATACAAAAAAGAGGAATAATATCTACCTTGAACCAAAAAAGAAAAAAAGAAAAAAAAACAGAACCCACCAGCTACATAGAGGAAAACCGTATCAGGGCACTTGCTCCAGTTGTAAACAATTCTGAAGTTGGTCAGTGGTGGGGAATCATCTCCCATTCAGCCAGCAGGCCCCACGCAACAAGCGTCCTCATTGCAAAGCTGGGGGACCATGCCGAGGCATCTGTGAGTAAACGTGGGCTGAGCCCCAGGCCAGCTGCTGCTGAAATGTTCCCACCCTTCCCAGGTAAAACACGCTGAATATGTACAAGGACTTGAAAGCCTAGAGGAAGGGCCATGGAGCCACATGAGCGACGGCATGCCAGCCGACTTGGTGCCTGCAGGCCAGCCAGGATGGTCCTGGCCCTGGGTGCTCTTCTGGAAGCTTTCCATTTCCCTGCCTGAGATACCCCTGCTGTCCCGGCCCCCACAGCTTTCTTCCTCACTCACCTCTGCCCAGGGAGAAATTCCAGCGGCAGGTATGGGTGACACATCCTCTTCTTTAGCAGGTGGCATCTTGGCAACTGCTGCAGAAAGTCCAGCAGAGCCCCACTCACACTGGGCCACCCACAAAGCCGTGGCCTCTCACTCCCTCCCACCAGTCCAGCCCCAAGACTGCTGACAGGGCAGAGAAAATGGCGTCAGGCACAGCTGCAGGGGCTCTTGCTGCCTGGAGCGGTGTTTATATTGATCTGAACCCAGGCACACCTGGGGAGGGCTGGCCGGCACGGTCAGGCTTCCCAGGCCAGCCAATAATCACCCCTCAGGGGCTCACAGTTGCAGAAACTGGAACTTGCTG
This sequence comes from Delphinapterus leucas, assembly GCF_059928025.1. Lineage (NCBI taxonomy): Eukaryota > Metazoa > Chordata > Mammalia > Artiodactyla > Monodontidae > Delphinapterus > Delphinapterus leucas. Next base: position 7,116,001 of record NW_028322237.1, read on the forward strand.
AATCGGCCAGGTCCAAGGAACAGGTGTGGGCTCCTGAGAGTCAGGATAGACAAGGGGCTGCAGCTCTGGCTTGTTTTCTAATTATATTATCTGGCCCATGAGTGGGAGACAACTTCAAGAAAACCCTCTCCTAATGAGAGGAACCCAGGAGTCAGGGAGAGGAGGGGTGGCTGGTGGGTGGAGACAGAGGCCTGGGCCCCGGGTGCAGTGGAAGTCTATGGAAGACCAGGTGGAGGGAGGCCACACAGAGTGATGCCCAGGGTCACAGACCTGTCGGAGCTGCTGTTTGTTAGTTCAAGTCCTGCTCTGAGGTGCTCTGTGTCAGATCTGAGTGACAGGTGAGATGGGAGTGCTCTGCAATGAGGGCGATATGCAGGGTTCCTGTGTTCCCAACCCTGCCATGGTACCTGCAAGGGTAGCTCTGTATCCTGGGAGGGGCCTGACCACGAGAGCCCCATGGGCTGCAGTGGGACCTGCCCAGGGAACCCCATATCCTGGGAGGGTCCTGAACACGAGAGCCCCGTGGGCTGGGGTGGGGTACCTGCCCAGGTGAGCTCCATATCCTGGGATTGGCCTGACCTCGAGAGCCCCATGGGCTGCTGGAATCCTGGTAAAGGATGTCAGGACAGTCAGTGAAGCCACCGAGGATATACCTCCAGTAGTTCCTAAACCCTACACCCTGCTGGTCATTCTACCAACCACCAGGACATGGTATTCTGTATTAGTCTTCAATGATGCCTTCTTTTGTATTCTATTAGTCCCAGAGTCACAAGAAATTTTGGCTTCTGAGTGGCAGGACTCAACATACAACTAAAACAATACTTCCGGGCCGTGTTGCCCCAAGGGTTCAAAAATTCCCACACCATCTTTGGGGAAAGCTCAGCTAAAGACCTAAAAGTTCTACCTCTGGAAAAGGAAACACTCCTTCAATATGCAGACGACATTCTGATCGCCAGCCCTACTAAGGAGACCTCTGAACTACGAAGCCAATAAAGGATACAAGTTGTCCAAGAAAAAGCTCAAATATCACAGACTACGGTGACCTGCCTGGGCTTCATTCTCACAGAAGGTCGGAGAAGCCCATCCCAGGAAAGGGAAGAAACAATTTACAGCCTTACCCATTTCTAAAACTAGAAGACAGCTTAGGGGTTCCTGGGGAGGCCAGGGTTTGCTGCTTCTGGATCCCTAACTACAGTCTACTAGCTCGGCCTCTATATGAAACACTGAAAGGAAAAGGTGATGATCCTTTTGAATAGAATGCAGAAGTGGCCTTTCAAGAATGGAAAGAGCAGTCAATTCAGACCCTTGCCCTGGAACTCCCTAATTTAGCTAAACCCTTTGACCTTTACATTCCTGGTGAACGGTGAATCGCCATTGGAGTATTAGTGCAAAACCTGGGACCACTTGAAATGGAACAATGCAAGAATGCGATCCAGGTAGGATAAACTACGGTCACCAAGGGGCTTGGCCCACCGCAACATCTGGCCAAGATACTGGCAGTATCTGATAACCTGAAAATCAGCAGCCCAAAAGGCCACCTCCCTCCTAAGGGAAAAGGAACCCTCGTGGTGATCCTAACCCCCAACCATGCCCTGAAGTTGCAGGGTTGGCTCCGTGGGCACACTGATCTTGAGTGAGGAGGTCCTCCAACTCCAAACTCCATAGAGATAACCGGGGCAAAGGGGCACCATGACGACTCATGTGAAGGTGTCTGCACGTGCAAATTTAACGCTCATTTCCCACCAGGAAGAGGAATTAACCAAAGGCTCAGCATGCCATGCCGGAACCAGATTAGGGCCTGAAGCAATCCTGTGGGTTTGCGGCCAGCTCACAAAAAAGCGAGTTGAAGAAAGGAGCTCAGGGGCACTGTAATTCACAAATCTGCAGAGTAATGAATGACAGCTATCGCCCAAAAATGTTTTGAAGTAAGTCTTCGAAGAGGCCTTGAAATCGGGGCAGAATTTCAGGAAAACGAATTCAGGGGGTAGACTGGAATTGCACTTAAAGAATAGGATTAGAGGCAGAATGTCGACAATGATGCACTTGGCCAAAAAGAGCGTATGCGTTTTTTCCTGAATATATTCAGGAAAAAACGCATACGCACTTTTTTGTCAACCAAGCAACCGTGTAAAGGAAATGTGCACTACAATGAAGTCTCACTGCCCCCCGGTCAAAAGGGCCATCTGAAAAAAGTGTAAATTCCAGAAAGGCAGGACAGGTCATGGAGAACAGGGAGCCTTGTTATGCTGATGGGCGGGATGTAAATTGCCAACATCCACTCTGGAGAAGTGTATGGTGTTTCCTGAAACACGTAGGAAACAAAGCAACAGAGCCTATGGCACTTCCACTTATGGTCCTATAGCTTAGGGAAATTAAAATTAAAAAACACACAGCCGCCCCAAAGTTTGGGACGGCTCTGTTTACAAGAACCTCGTCTACGGTACAAGTTAAATATCTGAGAAAGCAAAAAATGGATAAAGAAGTTGTGGTACGCACGTACAATGGAATATCACTCAGCAATGAAATCTACGTCTTCAGGCCCGTCGCGGCATAATGAGTGGATTCAGGTACGATGATTCTACGAGAAATAAGTCACACAGAAAAAGAAACATCATAAGATAACACTAATAAACGGAATGTAAACTTGGCTACACATGAACTGAATTACAAAACAGAACAGCGTCTCAAATTTAGAAAACCAACTTATGTTTGCTTATGGGGAAAGGTGAGTTGGGGTGCTGCATAAAACCAGAGATTGAAATTAGCACAGATACCGTTCCATAAGCCAAATATATAATAGACAAGACCTACTCCTTTCTCATCGAAATGGACTCAACACTGTATATTCAACGCCTGGGAAGATACCTGACAAGTAAGAATCTTAAAACCCATGGATTTATATGTCTCCATAAGGAAATCAAGCGTGTGTACAGCGGCCTAAACGCAGCAGTGAAAATCCGATAAATCCCATTATCAAAATATATTTCAAAAACAAAACACAATGACAGTGAAATAGAGAGCAATTCTTAAATAATTCATTCAGGGCTTGTGATGCAACCTGGATTTACCACATCTACACCCAGAGCTGGGTGAGACATAAGGCTGGACACTTCGGGCTGATAGCATTGGTGAGGTTCGGTGAGCAAACGCAGACCCTTTGAAGTCATACTGCATGGTACCCATTCCATGGGTCCCAACTCTCCAGGTTTAAGGGATTCTTCCTTCAGCTAAAACATGCATGGGAAACCCAGAGTATGGTCCACCGTGTGATTGGGAAACGTTTTCAAATGCATCTCAGTTTTCGTCCCCTGGTTCTCGGGTTCACCATTCCAGACGCTTTACTAACACTCTCCCCACTTGGAGAGTCAGGGACTTTAACCTCCTGTTTGGCACAGTTTGCAATTTCTGCGCAAGATGAACAGGAATAGGGAGAACCAATGAGAGACTAGCTGTAGGTGTCTGCACGGGCAAATGGAACGCTCATTTCCCACCAGGAAGAGGAATTAACCAAAGGCTCAGCGTGCCCTGCCGGAAAGAGATTAGGGCCTGAAGCAATCCTGCGGTTTTGCGGCCAGCTCACAAGAAAGCGAGTTGAAGAAAGGAGCTCAGGGGCACTGTAAATCACAAACCTGCAGAGTTATGAATGACAGCTATCATCCAAAAATGTACTGAAGTAAGTCTTCGAAGAGGACTTGAAAGCGGGGCAGAATTTCAGGAAAACGATTTCAGGGGGTAGGCTGGAATTGCACTTAAAGCATAGGAAAAGAGGCAGAATGTCGACAATGATGCACTTGGCCAAAAAGTGCGTATGCGTTTTTTCCTGAATATATTCAGGAAAAAACGCATACGCCCTTTTTCGCCAACCAGGCCAGCGTGTAAAAGAAATCTGCAGTACAATGAAGTCTCACTGCCCCCCGGGCAAAAGGGCCATCTGAAAAACGTGTAAAATCCAGAAAGGCAGGACAGGTCATGGAGAACAGGGAGCCTTGGTATGCTGATGGGCAGGATGTAAATTTCCAACAGCCACTCTGGAGAAGTGTATGGTGTTTCCTGAAACACGTAGGAAACAAAGCAACACAGCTTATGGCACTTCCACTTATGGTCCTATAGTTTAGGGAAATTAAAATCAAAAACACACAGCCACCCCAAAGTTTGGGACGGCTCTGTTTACAAGAACCTCGTCTACGGTACAAGTTAAATATCCGAGAAAGCAAAAAATGGATAAAGAAACTGTGGTATGCACGTACAATGGAATATCACTCAGCAATGAAATCTACGTCATCAGGCCCGTAGCGGCATAACGAGTGGATCCAGGTACGATGATTCTACGAGAAATAAGTCACACAGAAAAAGAAACATCATAAGATATCACTAATACACGGAATGTAAACTTGGCTACACATGAATTGAATTACAACACAGAACAGGGTCTCAAATTTAGAAAACCAACTTATGCTTGCTTATGGGGAAAGGTGAGTTGGGGTGCTGCATAAAACCAGAGATTGAAATTAGCACAGATACCGTTTCATAAGCCAAATATATAATAGACAAGACCTACTCCTTGCTCAATGAAATGTACTCAACACCCCATATTCAACGCCTGGGAACATACCTGACAAGTAAGAATCTTAAAACCCATGGATTTATATGTCTCCATAAGGAAATCAAACGAGTGTACAGCGGACTAAACGCAGCAGTGAAAATCCGATAAATCCCATTATCAAAATAAATTTCAAAAACAAAACACAATGACAGTGAAATAGAGAGAAATTCTTAAATAATTCACTCAGGGCTTGTGATGCAACCTGGATTTACCACATCTACACCCAGAGCTGTGTGAGACATAAGGCTGGACACTTCGGGCTGATAGCATTGGTGAGGTTCGGTGAGCAAACGCAGACCCTTTGAAATCATACTGCCTGGTACCCATTCCAAGGGTCTTAAATCTCCAGGTTTAAGGGATTCTTCCTTCAGCTAAAACATGCATGGGAAACCCAGAGTATGGTCCACCGTGTGATTGGGAAACGTTTTCAAATGCATCTCAGTTTTCGTCCCCTGGTACTCGGGTTCACCATTCCAGACGCTTTACTAACATTCTCCCCACTTGGAGAGTCAGTGCCTTTAACCTCCTGTTTGGCACAGTTGGCAATTTCTGCGCAAGATGAACAGGAATAGGGAGAACCAATGAGAGACTAGCTATAGGTGCCTGCACGGGCGAATGGAACGCTCATTTCCCACCAGGAAGAGGAATTAACCAAATGGTCAGCGTGCCCTGCCGGAAACAGATTAGGGCCTGAAGCAATCCTGCGGTTTTGCGGCCAGCTCACAAGAAAGCGAGTTGAGGAAAGGAGCTCAGGGGCACTGTAATTCACAAACCTGCAGAGTTATGAATGACAGTTATCGTCCAAAAATGTATTGAAGTAAGTCTTCGAAGAGGACTTGAAAGCAGGGCAGAATTTCAGGAAAACGATTTCAGGGGGTAGACTGGAATTGCACTTAAAGCATAGGAAAAGAGGCAGAATGTCGACAATGATGCACTTGGCCAAAAAGGGCGTATGCGTTTTTTCCTGAATATATTCAGGAAAAAACGCATACGCCCTTTTTGGCCAACCAAGCAGGCGTGTAAAGGAAATCTGCACTACAATGAAGTCTCACTGCTCCCCGGTCAAAAGGGCCATCTGAAAAAAGTGTAAAATCCAGAAAGGCAGGACAGGTCATGGAGAACAGGGAGACTTGTTATGCTGATGTGCGGGATATAAATTGCCAACAGCCACTCTAGAGAAGTGTATAGTGTTTCCTGAAACACGTAGGAAACAAAGCAACACAGCCTATGGCACTTCCACTTATGGTCCTATAGCTTAGGGAAATTAAAATAAAAAACACACAGCCACCCCAAAATTTGGGACGGCTCTGTTTACAAGAACCTCGTCTATGGTACAAGTTAAATATCCGAGAAAGCAAAAAATGGATAAAGAAGTTGTGATACACACGTACAATGGAATATCACTCAGCAATGAAATCTACATCATCAGGCCCATAGCGGCATAATGAGTGGATTCAGGTACGATGATTCTACGAGAAATAAGTCACACAGAAAAGAAACATCATAAGATATGACTAATACACGGAATGTAAACTTGGCTACACATGAACTTAATTACAAAACAGAAAATGGTCTCAAATTGAGAAAATCAACTTATGCTTGCTTATGCGGAAAGGTGAGTTGGGGTGCTGCATAAAACCAGAGATTGAAATTAGCACAGATACCGTTCCATAAGCCAAATATATAATAGACAAGACCTACACCTTGCTCAACGAAACGGACGCAACGCCTGGGAATATACCTGACAAGTAAGAATCTTAAAACCCATGGATTTATATGTCTCCATAAGGAAGTCAAGCGTGTGTACAGCGGCCTAAATGCAGCAGTGAAAATCCGATAAATCCCATTATCAAAATAAATTTCAAAAACAAAACACAATGACAGTGAAATAGAGAGCAATTCTTAAATAATTCATACAGGGATTGTGATGCAACCTGGAATTACCACATCTACACGCAGAGCTGGGTGAGCCATAAGGCTGGACACTTTGGGCTGAAAGCATTGGTGAGGTTCGGTGAGCAAACGCAGACCTCTTGAAGTCATACTGCATGGTACCCATTCCAAGGGTCGCAACTCTCCAGGTTTAAGGGATTCCTCCTTCAGCTAAAACATGCATGGGAAACCCAGAGTATGGTCCACCGTGTGATTGGGAAACGTTTTCAAATGCATCTCAGTTTTCGAACCTGGTTCTCTGGTTCACCATTCTAGACGCTTTACTAACACTCTCCCCACTTGGAGAGTCAGTGCCTTTAACCTCCTGTTTGGCACAGTTTGCAAATTCTGCGCAAGATGAACAGGAATAGGGAGAACCAATGAGAGACTAGCTGTAGGTGTCTGCACGGGCAAATGGAATGCTCATTTCCCACCAGGAAGAGGAATTAACCAAAGGCTCAGCGTGCCCTGCCGGAAAGAGATTAGGGCCTGAAGCAATCCTGCGGTTTTGCGCCCAGCTCACAAGAAAGCGAGTTGAAGAAAGGAGCTCAGGGGCACTGTCATTCACAAACCTGCAGAGTTATGAATGACTGCTATCGTCCAAAAATATATTGAAGTAAGTCTTCGAAGAGGACTTGAAAGCGGGGCAGAATTTCAGGAAAACGATTTCAGGGGGTAGGCTGGAATTGCACTTAAAGCATAGGAAAAGAGGCAGAATGTCGACAATGATGCACTTGGCCAAAAAGGTCATATGCGTTTTTTCCTGAATATATTCAGGAAAAAACTCATACGCACTTTTTGGCCAACCAAGCAAGCATGTAAAGGAAATCTGCACTACAATGAAGTCTCACTTCCCCCCGGTCAAAAGGGCCATCTGAAAAAAGTGTAAATTCCAGAAAGGCAGGACAGGTCATGGAGAACAGGGAGCCTTGTTATGCTGATGGGCGGGATGTAAATTGCCAACATCCACTCTGGAGAAGTGTATGGTGTTTCCTGAAACACGTAGGAAACAAAGCAACAGAGCCTATGGCACTTCCACTTCTGGTCCTATAGCTTAGGGAAATTAAAATTAAAAAACACACAGCCGCCCCAAAGTTTGGGACGGCTCTGTTTACAAGAACCTCGTCTACGGTACAAGTTAAATATCTGAGAAAGCAAAAAATGGATAAAGAAGTTGTGGTACGCACGTACAATGGAATATCACTCAGCAATGAAATCTACGTCATCAGGCCCGTCGCGGCATAATGAGTGGATTCAGGTACGATGATTCTACGAGAAATAAGTCACACAGAAAAAGAAACATCATAAGATAACACTAATAAACGGAATGTAAACTTGGCTACACATGAACTGAATTACAAAACAGAACAGCGTCTCAAATTTAGAAAACCAACTTATGTTTGCTTATGGGGAAAGGTGAGTTGGGGTGCTGCATAAAACCAGAGATTGAAATTAGCACAGATACCGTTCCATAAGCCAAATATATAATAGACAAGACCTACTCCTTTCTCATCGAAATGGACTCAACACTGTATATTCAATGCCTGGGAAGATACCTGACAAGTAAGAATCTTAAAACCCATGGATTTATATGTCTCCATAAGGAAATCAAGCGTGTGTACAGCGGCCTAAACGCAGCAGTGAAAATCCGATAAATCCCATTATCAAAATAAATTTCAAAAACAAAACACAATGACAGTGAAATAGAGAGCAATTCTTAAATAATTCATTCAGGGCTTGTGATGCAACCTGGATTTACCACATCTACACCCAGAGCTGGGTGAGACATAAGGCTGGACACTTCGGGCTGATAGCATTGGTGAGGTTCGGTGAGCAAACGCAGACCCTTTGAAGTCATACTGCATGGTACCCATTCCATGGGTCCCAACTCTCCAGGTTTAAGGGATTCTTCCTTCAGCTAAAACATGCATGGGAAACCCAGAGTATGGTCCACCGTGTGATTGGGAAACGTTTTCAAATGCATCTCAGTTTTCGTCCCCTGGTACTCGGGTTCACCATTCCAGACGCTTTACTAACACTCTCCCCACTTGGAGAGTCAGGGACTTTAACCTCCTGTTTGGCACAGTTTGCAATTTCTGCGCAAGATGAACAGGAATAGGGAGAACCAATGAGAGACTAGCTGTAGGTGTCTGCACGGGCAAATGGAACGCTCATTTCCCACCAGGAAGAGGAATTAACCAAAGGCTCAGCGTGCCCTGCCGGAAAGAGATTAGGGCCTGAAGCAATCCTGCGGTTTTGCGGCCAGCTCACAAGAAAGCGAGTTGAAGAAAGGAGCTCAGGGGCACTGTAAATCACAAACCTGCAGAGTTATGAATGACAGCTATCATCCAAAAATGTACTGAAGTAAGTCTTCGAAGAGGACTTGAAAGCGGGGCAGAATTTCAGGAAAACGATTTCAGGGGGTAGGCTGGAATTGCACTTAAAGCATAGGAAAAGAGGCAGAATGTCGACAATGATGCACTTGGCCAAAAAGTGCGTATGCGTTTTTTCCTGAATATATTCAGGAAAAAACGCATACGCCCTTTTTCGCCAACCAGGCCAGCGTGTAAAAGAAATCTGCAGTACAATGAAGTCTCACTGCCCCCCGGGCAAAAGGGCCATCTGAAAAACGTGTAAAATCCAGAAAGGCAGGACAGGTCATGGAGAACAGGGAGCCTTGGTATGCTGATGGGCAGGATGTAAATTTCCAACAGCCACTCTGGAGAAGTGTATGGTGTTTCCTGAAACACGTAGGAAACAAAGCAACACAGCTTATGGCACTTCCACTTATGGTCCTATAGTTTAGGGAAATTAAAATCAAAAACACACAGCCACCCCAAAGTTTGGGACGGCTCTGTTTACAAGAACCTCGTCTACGGTACAAGTTAAATATCCGAGAAAGCAAAAAATGGATAAAGAAACTGTGGTATGCACGTACAATGGAATATCACTCAGCAATGAAATCTACGTCATCAGGCCCGTAGCGGCATAACGAGTGGATCCAGGTACGATGATTCTACGAGAAATAAGTCACACAGAAAAAGAAACATCATAAGATATCACTAATACACGGAATGTAAACTTGGCTACACATGAATTGAATTACAACACAGAACAGGGTCTCAAATTTAGAAAACCAACTTATGCTTGCTTATGGGGAAAGGTGAGTTGGGGTGCTGCATAAAACCAGAGATTGAAATTAGCACAGATACCGTTCCATAAGCCAAATATATAATAGACAAGACCTACTCCTTGCTCAATGAAATGTACTCAACACCCCATATTCAACGCCTGGGAACATACCTGACAAGTAAGAATCTTAAAACCCATGGATTTATATGTCTCCATAAGGAAATCAAACGAGTGTACAGCGGACTAAACGCAGCAGTGAAAATCCGATAAATCCCATTATCAAAATAAATTTCAAAAACAAAACACAATGACAGTGAAATAGAGAGAAATTCTTAAATAATTCACTCAGGGCTTGTGATGCAACCTGGATTTACCACATCTACACCCAGAGCTGTGTGAGACATAAGGCTGGACACTTCGGGCTGATAGCATTGGTGAGGTTCGGTGAGCAAACGCAGACCCTTTGAAATCATACTGCCTGGTACCCATTCCAAGGGTCTTAAATCTCCAGGTTTAAGGGATTCTTCCTTCAGCTAAAACATGCATGGGAAACCCAGAGTATGGTCCACCGTGTGATTGGGAAACGTTTTCAAATGCATCTCAGTTTTCGTCCCCTGGTACTCGGGTTCACCATTCCAGACGCTTTACTAACATTCTCCCCACTTGGAGAGTCAGTGCCTTTAACCTCCTGTTTGGCACAGTTGGCAATTTCTGCGCAAGATGAACAGGAATAGGGAGAACCAATGAGAGACTAGCTATAGGTGTCTGCACGGGCAAATGGAACGCTCATTTCCCACCAGGAAGAGGAATTAACCAAATGGTCAGCGTGCCCTGCCGGAAACAGATTAGGGCCTGAAGCAATCCTGCGGTTTTGCGGCCAGCTCACAAGAAAGCGAGTTGAGGAAAGGAGCTCAGGGGCACTGTAATTCACAAACCTGCAGAGTTATGAATGACAGTTATCGTCCAAAAATGTATTGAAGTAAGTCTTCGAAGAGGACTTGAAAGCAGGGCAGAATTTCAGGAAAACGATTTCAGGGGGTAGACTGGAATTGCACTTAAAGCATAGGAAAAGAGGCAGAATGTCGACAATGATGCACTTGGCCAAAAAGGGCGTATGCGTTTTTTCCTGAATATATTCAGGAAAAAACGCATACGCCCTTTTTGGCCAACCAAGCAGGCGTGTAAAGGAAATCTGCACTACAATGAAGTCTCACTGCTCCCCGGTCAAAAGGGCCATCTGAAAAAAGTGTAAAATCCAGAAAGGCAGGACAGGTCATGGAGAACAGGGAGACTAGTTATGCTGATGTGCGGGATATAAATTGCCAACAGCCACTCTGGAGAAATGTATGGTGTTTCCTGAAACACGTAGGAAACAAAACAACACAGCCTATGGCACTTCCACTTATGGATCTAGAGCTTAGGGAAATTAAAATCAAAAACACACAGCCACCCCAAAGTTTGGGACGGCTCCGTTTACAGGAACCTCGTCTACGGTACAAGTTAAATATCCGAGAAAGCAAAAAATGGATAAAGAAGTTGTGATACACACGTACAATGGAATATCACTCAGCAATGAAATCTACATCATCAGGCCCATAGCGCCATAATGAGTGGATTCAGGTACGATGATTCTACGAGAAATAAGTCACACAGAAAAGAAACATCATAAGATATGACTAATACACGGAATGTAAACTTGGCTACACATGAACTTAATTACAAAACAGAAAATGGTCTCAAATTGAGAAAATCAACTTACGCTTGCTTATGCGGAAAGGTGAGTTGGGGTGCTGCATAAAACCAGAGATTGAAATTAGCACAGATACCGTTCCATAAGCCAAATATATAATAGACAAGACCTACACCTTGCTCAACGAAACGGACGCAACGCCTGGGAATATACCTGACAAGTAAGAATCTTAAAACCCATGGATTTATATGTCTCCATAAGGAAGTCAAGCGTGTGTACAGCGGCCTAAATGCAGCAGTGAAAATCCGATAAATCCCATTATCAAAATAAATTTCAAAAACAAAACACAATGACAGTGAAATAGAGAGCAATTCTTAAATAATTCATACAGGGATTGTGATGCAACCTGGAATTACCACATCTACACGCAGAGCTGGGTGAGCCATAAGGCTGGACACTTTGGGCTGAAAGCATTGGTGAGGTTCGGTGAGCAAACGCAGACCTCTTGAAGTCATACTGCATGGTACCCATTCCAAGGGTCGCAACTCTCCAGGTTTAAGGGATTCCTCCTTCAGCTAAAACATGCATGGGAAACCCAGAGTATGGTCCACCGTGTGATTGGGAAACGTTTTCAAATGCATCTCAGTTTTCGAACCTGGTTCTCTGGTTCACCATTCTAGACGCTTTACTAACACTCTCCCCACTTGGAGAGTCAGTGCCTTTAACCTCCTGTTTGGCACAGTTTGCAAATTCTGCGCAAGATGAACAGGAATAGGGAGAACCAATGAGAGACTAGCTGTAGGTGTCTGCACGGGCAAATGGAATGCTCATTTCCCACCAGGAAGAGGAATTAACCAAAGGCTCAGCGTGCCCTGCCGGAAAGAGATTAGGGCCTGAAGCAATCCTGCGGTTTTGCGCCCAGCTCACAAGAAAGCGAGTTGAAGAAAGGAGCTCAGGGGCACTGTCATTCACAAACCTGCAGAGTTATGAATGACTGCTATCGTCCAAAAATATATTGAAGTAAGTCTTCGAAGAGGACTTGAAAGCGGGGCAGAATTTCAGGAAAACGATTTCAGGGGGTAGGCTGGAATTGCACTTAAAGCATAGGAAAAGAGGCAGAATGTCGACAATGATGCACTTGGCCAAAAAGGTCGTATGCGTTTTTTCCTGAATATATTCAGGAAAAAACTCATACGCACTTTTTGGCCAACCAAGCAAGCATGTAAAGGAAATCTGCACTACAATGAAGTCTCACTACCCGCCGCTCAAAAGGGCCATCTGAAAATAGGGTAAAATCCAGAAAGGCAGGACAGGTCATGGAGAACAGGGAGCCTTGTTATGCTGATGGGTGGGATGTAAATTTCCAACAGCCACTCTGGAGAAGTGTATGGTGTTTCCTGAAACACATAGGAAAGAAAGCAACACAGCCTATGGCACTTCAACTTATTGTCCTATTGCTTATTGAAATTAAAATCAAAAACACACAGCCACCCAAAAGTTTGGGACGGCTCTGTTTACAAGAACCTTGTCTACGGTACAAGTTAAATATCCCAGAAAGCAAAAAATGGATAAAGAAGTTGTGCTACGTACGTACAATGGAATATCACACAACAATGAAATCTACGTCATCAGGCCCATAGCGGCATAATGAGTGGATTCAGGTACGATGATTCTACGAGAAATAAGTCACACAGAATATGAAACCTCATAAGATATCACTAATACACGGAATGTAAACTTGGCTACACATGAACTGAATTACAAAACCGAAAAGGGTCTCAAATTTAGAAAACCAACTTATACTTGCTTATGGGGAAAGTTGAGTTGGGGTGCTGCATAAAACCAGAGATTGAAATTAGCACAGATACCGTTCCATAGGCCAAATATATAATAGACAAGACCTACTCCTTGCTCAACGAAATGGACTCAACACCCCATATTCAACGCCTGGGAAGACCCCTGACAAGTAAGAATCTTAAAACCCATGGATTTATATGTCTCCATAAGGAAATCAAGCGTGTGTACAGCGGCCTAAACGCAGCAGTGAAAATCTGATAAATCCCATTATCAAAATAAATTTCATAAACAAAACACAATGACAGTGAAATAGACAATAATTCTTAAATAATTCATTCAGGGCTTGTGATGCAACCTGGATTTACCACATCTACACGCAGAGCTGGGTGAGACATAAGGCTGGACACTTCGGGCTGATAGCATTGGTGAGGTTTGGTGAGCAAACGCAGACCCTTTGAAGTCATACTGCATGGTACCCGTTCCATGGGTCCCACCTCTCCAGGTTTAAGGGGTTCTTCCTTCAGGTAAAACACGCATGGGAAACCCAGAATTTGGTCCACCGTGTGACCGGGAAACCTTTTTAAAGGCATCTCAGTTTTTGTCCCGTCATACTCGGTTTTACCATTCCAGACGCTTTACTAAATCTTTCCCCACTTGGAGAGTCAGTGCCTTTAACCTCCTGTTTGGCACAGTTTGGAATTTCTGCGCAAGATGAACAGGAATAGGGAGTACCAATGAGAGATTAGCTGTAGGTGTCTGCAGGAGCAAATTTAACGCTCATTTCCCATCAGGAAGAGGAATTAGCCAAAGGCTCAAAATGCCGTGCCGGAACCAGATTAGGGCCTGAAGCAATCCTGCGGTTTTGCGGCCAGCTCACAAGAAAGCGAGCTGAAGAATGGAGCTCAGGGGCACTGTAATTCACAAACCTGCAGAGTTATAAATGACAGCTATCGTCCAAAAATATATTGAAGTAAGGCTGCAAAGAGGACTTGAACGCGGGGCAGAATTCCAGGAATACGATTTCAGGAGGTAGACGGGAAGTCCTCTGAAAGTATAGGAGAAGAGGCAGAACTTCGACAATGATGCACTTGGTCAAAAAGGGCATATGCGTTTCTTCCAGGGCCCTCATTAAAGAGGGTAGGAGGCTCCCAGCATGCTTCAGTGGCCAACAGAGGGCCTATGTCGCCAAGGCGACGTGAGCCATCCAGGCAGGAGTGACCTCACATCAGAGCGCCCACCTCACAGAAGGGTAAGGAACCCAGTCATGATCAGACTCTCACCAGAGTGCCCACATAAGCAAGGGGCTGGGAATCAGGCACGAGTGTCCTCACACCCGTGGGGCCACATCATCGAAAGTTGAGGTACCCAGCACATGTGGCCTCAAACCAGAAGACCCACATCACCATGGGTCTCAGAGCGAGGCAGGCAGGATTAACCTCACAACACATGGCCCATTGTATAAAAAGGTGAGGAATCCAGCAGTTGGAACATCCCAGCAGGCGGCCCAGAGCACCGAGGCTATGGGATCCAGGCAGTGATGAACTCACAACAGAGGGCCCTCATCGTGATACTGTAAGCAACCCAGCCGTTGTGACCTCAGAGCACAAGGCCCACATCCCCATGGGGAAGGGAACCAAGCAGGAGTGTCATCGCACCAGTGGGCACACAACAGAAAACGTGGGGAGCCCAGCAGTTAGGGCCGGACGCCAGAGGGCCCTCATCACTGAGGAGAGGAGGCTCCCAGCAAGCTCCAACTGCTACCAGAGGGCCGACGTCGCCAATGCGGGGTGTGCCAGCCAGGCAGGAGTGACCTCAGAGCAGAGGGCCAACCACACAAAAGTGTGTGGAACCCAAAGAGGATCAGACTCTCACCAGAGGGCCCACATCACCAAGGGAATGGAAAACAGGCAAGAGTGTCCTCACACCAGTGGGGCCACATCACCGAAATGTGACGGACCCAGCACACGTGGCCTCAAACTACAGGACACACATCACCAAGGGGCTGGGAGTGAGGCAGGCAGGAGGAGCCTCAAAACAGAGGGCCCATTGCGTAAAAAAGGTGAGGAATCCCGCAGTTGGAACCTCCCAGCAGGCGGCCAGGAGCAGCGAGGCTATGGGATCCAGGCCTGACTGAACTCAAAACAGAGGGCCCTCATCATGAAACTGTGAGCAACCCAGCCGTTGGGACCTTAGAGCAGAAGGCCCACATTCCCATGTGGTTGGGAACTTGGCAGAAGTGTACTCGCACCACAGGGCGCACATCAGAGAATTTTGGGAACCCAGAAATTAGGGCCTGATGCCAGAGGGCCCTCATTACCAAGGGGAGGAGACCCCAAGCAGGCACCAACTCCCTACGGAGGGACCATGTCGCCAAGGTGACGTGCAACAGCCAGGCAGGAGTGACCTCACAGCTGAGGGCCTACCTCACAGAATGGTGAGGAACCCAGCCAGGATAAGACTCTCACCAGAGGGCCCACATCACCAAGGGCATCAGAACCAGGCAGGACTGTCTTCACACCAGGGTGACCACATCATAGAAAGGTGAGGAACCCAGCACATGTGGCCTAAACCAGAGGATCCAGATCTCCAAGGGGTTCGGAGTGAGGCAGGCATGAGTAGCCTCACAACACAGGGCGAATAGAATAAAAAAGCTGAGGAATCCTGCAGTGGGAACCTCCCAGCAGGCGGCCCAGAGCACCGAGTCTATGCGATCCAGGCCACAGTGAACTCACAGCAGAGGGCCCACATCATGAAACTGTGAGCAACCCAGCCGTTTGGACCTCAGAGCAGAAGGCCCACATCACCATGGGGTTGGGAACATGGCACGAGTGTCCTCGCACAACTTAGCACGTATCAGAAAATGTGGGTACCCAGCAGTTAGGGCCTGACGCCAGAGGGCCCTCATCACCGAGGGGAGGAGGCTCCCAGTAGGCTCCAACTGCCACAAGAGGGCCGACATTGCCAAGGTGGGGTGTGCCAGCCAGGCAGGAGTGACCTCACAGCAGAGGGCCCACCTCACAGAAGGGTGAGGAACCCAGCCAGGATCAGACTCTCACCAGAGGGCCCACATCACCAAGGGGATAGGAACCAGGCAGGAGTGTCCTCACACCAGTGGGGCCACATCATCGAAAGGTGAGGGACCCAGCACACGTGGCCTCAAACCAGAGGACACACATCACCAAGGGGCTGGGAGTGAGGCAGGCAGGAGGAGTCTCAAAACAGAGGGCCCATAGAAGGAAAAAGGTGAGGAATCCCGCAGTTGGAACTTCCCCGCAGGTGGCCAGGAGCAGTGAGGCTATGGGATCCATGCTGGAGTGAACTCACACCAGAGGGCCCTCATCAAGAAACTGAGCAACCCACGGTTGGGACCTCAGAGCAGAAGGCCCACAATCCCATGGGGTTGGGAACCTGGCAGGAGTGTACTAGCACCACAGGGCGCACAACAGAAAATTTGGGGAGCCCAGGAGTTAGGGTCTGACGCCAGAGGGCCCTCATTACCGAGGGGAGGAGACTCCCAGCAGGCACCAACTCCCAACTGAGGGCCCACGTCGCCAAGGTGACGTGGGCCAGCCAGGCAGGAGTGACCTCACAGCAGAGGGCCTACCTCACAGAAGGGTGAGGAACCCAGCCAGGGTAAGACTCTCACCAGAGGGCCCACATCACCAAGGGGATCGGAACAAGGCAGGAGTGTCCTCACACCAGTGGGGCCACATCAGCGAAAGGTGAGGAACACAGCACATGTGGCCTCAAACAAGGGGACGCACATCACGAAAGGGCTGGGAGTGAGGCATGCAGGAGGAGACTCACAACAGAGGGCCCATAGAATAAAAAAGGTGAGGAACCCCACAGTTGGAAGCTCCAAGCAGGTGGCCCAGAGCACCGAGGCTATGGGATCCATGCCGGAGTGAACTCACAGCAGAGGGCCCACATTCTGACACTGTGAGCAACCCAGCCGTTGGGACAACAGAGCAGAAATCTCACATCCCCTAGGGAAGGGACCCTGGCTGGAGTGTACTCGCACGACAGGGCGCACATCAGAAAATTTTGGGAGCCCATGAGTTAGGGTCTGACGCCAGAGGGCCCTCATTACCGAGGGGAGGAGACTCCCAGCAGGCACCAACTCCCAACTGAGGGCCCACATCGCCAAGGTGACGTGTGCCAGCCAGGCAGGAGTGACCTCACAGCAGAGGGCCCACCTCCCAGAAGTGTGAGGAATCCAGACAGGATCAGACTCTCACCAGAGGGCCCCCATCACCAAGGGGATGGGAACCAGGCAGGAGTGTCCTCACACCAGTGGGGCCACATCAATAAAGGTGAGGAAACCGGTACATGTGGCCTTAAACCAGAGGACCTACATCACAAAGGGGCTGGGAGTGAGTCAGGAAGTAGGAGCATAAAAACACAGGACCCAAAGAATAAAAAAGGTAAGGAATCCAGCAGTAGGAACCTCCCAGCAGTCGGCTCAGAGCACAGAGGCTATGGGATCTAGGCCTGAGTGAACTAACACCAGAGAGACAACATCAAGAAACGGTGAACAACACAGGTGTTGGGACCTTAGAGCAGAAGGCCCACATGCCCATGGGGATGGAAATCTCGCAGGAGTGTCCTCGCAATACTTAGCACGTATCAGAAAATGTGGGTACCCAGCAGTTAGGGCCTGAGGCAAGAGGGCCCCCATCACCGAGGGGAGGCTCCCAGCAGGCTCCAAGTGCCACAAGAGGGCCGATGTTGCCCAGGTGGGGTGTGCCAGCCAGGCAGGAGTGACCTCACAGCAGAGGGCCCACCTCACAGAAGGGTGAGGAACCCAGCCAGGATCAGACTCTCACCAGAGGGCCCACATCATCAAGGGGATGGGAACCAGGCAGGAGTGTCCTCACACCAGTGGGGCCACATCATCGAAAGGCGAGGGACCCAGCATCCATGGCCTCAAACCAGAGGACACACATCACCAAGGGGCTGGGAGTGAGGCAGGCAGGAGGAGTCTCAAAACAGAGGGTCCATAGAAGAAAAAAGGTGAGGAATCCCGCAGTTGTAACCTCCCAGCAGGTGGCCAGGAGCAGCGAGGCTATGGGATCCAGGCCGGAGAGAACTCACAGCAGAGGGACCTCATCATGAATCTGAGCAACCCACGGTTGGGACCTCAGAGCAGAAGGCCCACATTCCCATGCGGTTGGGAAACTGGCAGGAGTGTACTCGAACCACAGGGCGCATATCAGAAAATATTGGGAGCCCAGGAGTTAGGGCCTGACACCAGAGGGCCCTCATTACCGAGGGGAGGAGACACCCAGCAGGCACCAAATCCCACCAGAGAGCCGACGTCACCAAGGCGGGGTGTGCCAGCCAGGCAGGAGTGACCTCAGAGAAGAGGGCCCACCTCACAGAAGTGTGAGGAACCCAACCAGGATCAGACTCTCACCGGAGGGCCCACATCACCAAGGGGATGGGAACCAGGCAGGAGTGTCCTCACACCAGTGGGGCCACATCAGCCAAAGGTGAGGAACCCAGCACATGTGGCCTCAAACCACAGGACACACATCACCAAGGGGCTAGGAGTGAGGCAGGTGTCTGGAGGGGCACATTTAACTCTAATTTCCCACCAGGAAGTGGAATGAACCAAAGTCTCAGAGTGCCGTGCCGGACCCTGATTACGGCCTGAAGCAAACCTGTGGTTCTGTGGCCAGTTTTCAAGGAAACGAGTTAAGAAAGGAAATCACGGGCACTGTAATTCACAAACCTGCAGTGTTATAAATGACAGTTATTGGCAAAATTATGTGGAAGTAAGTCTGCAAAGAGGACTTGAAAACGAGGCAGAATTGCAGGAATCATATTTCAGGAGGTAGATTGGAATTGCATTTAAAGCATGTGAAAAGCGGCAGATCTTTGACAGTGATGCACTTGGACAAAAGTGCGTAAACATTTTTTCCTGAATATATTCAGGAAAAAACACATATGCCCTTTTTGGACAACCAAGCACTCGAGAAATGGAAATCCGCACTACAATGAAGTCTCATTTCCCATTCGTCAAAAGGGCCATCTGAAAAAAGTGTAAAAACCAGAAACACAGGACAGGCCATGGAGAACAGGGAGCCTTGTTATGCTGATGGGCGGGATGTAAATTGCCAACAGACACTCTGGAGATGTTTATGGTGTATCCTGAAACATCTGAAAAACAAAGCTACAGACCCTAGGGCACTTCCACTTTTGGCCCTATAGCTTAGGAAAATTAAAATCAACAAGACACAGCCAACACAAAATTTAGGGCTGCTGTTTTTACAAGAACCTTGAGTCCAGTACAAATTAAATATCCCAGAAAGAAAAAAATGGATAAAGGAGTTGTGCTACTTACGTACAACTGAATATCACTCAGCAATGAAATCAATGTCATCAGGCCTGTAGCAGCAAATTGAGTGGATTTAAGTATGATGATTCTAAGAGAAATAGGTCACACAGAGAAAGAGAATTATCATAAGATATCACTAATAGAGAGAGTGTAAACATGGCTACACATAAACTGAATTCCAAAACCGAACAGAGTCTCACATTTAGATAAAAACTTATGCTTGCTTAAGGGTAAAGTTGAGTTGGGGTGCTGTATAAAACCAGAGATTGAAATTAGCACACATACCGTTCCATAAGCCAAATATGTAATAGACAAGACCTACTCTTTGCTCAACGAAATAGACTCATCCATGGTGTATCACCTCACACCTGTTAGAATGGGCATCATCAGAAAATCTACAAACAACAAATGCTGGAAAGGGTGTGGAGATAAGGAACCCTCTTCCACTATTGTTGGGAATGTAAATTGATACAGTCACTGTGGAGAACATTATGGAGTTTCTTATAAAACTAAGAATAGAATTACCATATGATACAGCAATCCCACTACTGGGCATATACCCAGACAAAACCATAAATCAAAAAGAGACATTCACCGCAATGTTCATTGCATCACTATTTACAATATCCAGGTAATGGAAGCAACCTAAATGCCCACAGACAGACGAATGCATAAAGATGTGGTACATATATAAAATGGAATATTACTAAGCCATAAAAAGGAATGAAATTGGGTCATTTGTAGAGACGTTGATGGATCTAGAGACTGTCATACAGAGTGAAGTAAGTCAGAAAGAGAAAAACAAATCTTGTCTATTAATGCATATATGTGGAACCTAGAAAAATTGTACAGATGAACCGTTTTGCCAGGCAGAAATAGAGCAACAGATGTAGACAACAAACGTATGGACACCAAGGGGGGAAAGCTGTTGGGGGGTGGTGGTGGGAGGAGTTGAGAGATTGGGATTGGCATGTATACATTTATATGTATAAAATAGATAACCAAAAAGAACCTGCTGTATAAAAAAATAAAATAAAATTCAAATTACAAAAAGTAAAACAGAAAAAATATTCTTCCCTTCACATACATGTATTTATATGAATAAATTATTTCCATGCTTATATCTGTAAATACAAAAAAGAGGAATAAAATCTACCTTGAACCAAAAAAGAAAAAAAGAAAAAAAAACAGAACCCACCAGTTACACAGAGGAAAACCGTATCAGGGCACTTGCTCCAGTTGTAAACAATTCTGAAGTTGGTCAGTGGTGGGGAATCATCTCCCATTCAGCCAGCAGGCCCCACGCAACAAGCGTCCTCATTGCAAAGCTGGGGGACCGTGCCGAGGCATCTGTGAGTAAACGTGGGCTGAGCCCCAGGCCAGCTGCTGCTGAAATGTTCCCACCCTTCCCAGGTAAAACACCTGAATATGTACAAGGACTTGAAAGCCTAGAGGAAGGGCCATGGAGCCACATGAGTGACAGCATGCCAGCCGACTTGGTGCCTGCAGGCCAGCCAGGATGGTCCTGGCCCTGGGTGCTCTTCTGGAAGCTTTCCATTTCCCTGCCTGAGATACCCCTGCTGTCCCGGCCCCCACTGCTTTCTTCCTCACTCACCTCTGCCCAGGGAGAAATTCCAGCGGCAGGTATGGGTGACACATCCTCTTCTTTAGCAGGTGGCATCTTGGCAACTGCTGCAGAAAGTCCAGCAGAGCCCCACTCACACTGGGCCACCCACAAAGCCGTGGCCTCTCACTCCCTCCCACCAGTCCAGCCCCAAGACTGCTGACAGGGCAGAGAAAATGGCGTCAGGCACAGCTGCAGGGGCTCTTGCTGCCTGGAGCGGTGTTTATATTGATCTGAACCCAGGCACACCTGGGGAGGGCTGGCCGGCATGGTCGTGCTTCCCAGGCCAGCCAATAATCACCCCTCAGGGGCTCACAGTTGCAGAAACTGGAACTTGCTGAATCGGCCAGGTCCAAGGAACAGGTGTGGGCTCCTGAGAGTCAGGATAGACAAGGGGCTGCAGCTCTGGCTTGTTTTCTAATTATATTATCTGGCCCATGAGTGGGAGACAACTTCAAGAAAACCCTCTCCTAATGAGAGGAACCCAGGAGTCAGGGAGAGGAGGGGTGGCTGGTGGGTGGAGACAGAGGCCTGGTGCCCCGGGTGCAGTGGAAGTCTATGGAAGACCAGGTGGAGGGAGGCCACACAGAGTGATGCCCAGGGTCACAGACCTGTCGGAGCTGCTGTTTGTTAGTTCAAGTCCTGCTCTGAGGTGCTCTGTGTCAGATCTGAGTGACAGGTGAGCTGGGAGTGCTCTGCAATGAGGGCGATATGCACGGTTCCTGTGTTCCCAGCCCTGCCATGGTACCTGCAAGGGTAGCTCTGTATCCTGGGAGGGGCCTGACCACGAGAGCCCAATGGGCTGCAGGGGAACCTGCCCAGGGAACCCCATATCCTGGGAGGGGCCTGAACACGAGAGCCCCATGGGCTGGGGTGGGGGTGGGGTACCTGCCCAGGTGAGCTCCATATCCTGGGATTGGCCTGACCTCGAGAGCCCCATGGGCTGCTGGAGTCCTGGTAAATGATGTCAGGACAGTCAGTGAAGCCACCGAGGATATACCTCCAGTAGTTCCTAAATCCTACACCCTGCTTGTCATTCTACCAACCACCAGGACATGGTATTCTGTATTAGTCTTCAATGATGCCTTCTTTTGTATTCTATTAGTCCCAGAGTCACAAGAAATTTTGGCTTGTGAGTTACAGGACTCAACATACAACTAAAACAATACTTCCGGGCCGTGTTGCCCCAAGGGTTCAAAAATTCCCACACCATCTTTGGGGAAAGCTCAGCTAAAGAACTAAAAGTTCTACCTCTGGAAAAGGAAACACTCCTTCAATATGCAGACGACATTCTGATCGCCAGCCCTACTAAGGAGACCTCTGAACTACCAAGCCAATAAAGGATACAAGTTGTCCAAGAAAAAGCTCAAATATCACAGACTACGGTGACCTGCCTGGGCTTCATTCTCACAGAAGGTCGGAGAAGCCCATCCCAGGAAAGGGAAGAAACAATTTACAGCCTTACCCATTTCTAAAACTAGAAGACAGCTTAGGGGTTCCTGGGGAGGCCAGGGTTTGCTGCTTCTGGATCCCTAACTACAGTCTACTAGCTGGGCCTCTATATGAAACACTGAAAGGAAAAGATGATGATCCTTTTGAATAGAATGCAGAAGTGGCCTTTCAAGAATGGAAAGAGCAGTCAATTCAGACCCTTGCCCTGGAACTCCCTAATTTAGCTAAACCCTTTGACCTTTACATTCCTGGTGAACGGTGAATCGCCATTGGAGTATTAGTGCAAAACCTGGGACCACTTGAAATGGAACAATGCAAGAATGCGATCCAGGTAGGATAAACTACGGTCACCAAGGGGCTTGGCCCACCGCCACATCTGGCCAAGATACTGGCAGTATCTGAAAACCTGGAAATCAGCAGCCCAAAAGGCCACCTCCCTCCGAAGGCAAAAGGACCCCACGTGGTGATCCTAACACCCAACCATGCCCTGAAGTTGCAGGGTTGGCTCCATGGGCACACTGACCTTGAGCGAGGAGGCCCACCAACTCCAACCTCCATAGAGATAACCGGGGCAAAGTGGCACCATGAAGACTCATGTGAAGGTGTCTGCACGGGCAAATTTAACGCTCATTTCCCACCAGGAAGAGGAATTAACCTAAGGCTCAGCATGCCGTGCCGGAACCAGATTAGGGCCTGAAGCAATCCTGCGGGTTTGCGGCCAGCTCACAAGAAAGCGAGTTGAAGAAAGGAGCTCAGGGACACTGTAATTCACAAACCTGCAGAGTTATAAATGACAGCTATCACCCAAAAATATATTGAAGGAAGGCTGCGAAGAGGACTTGAAAGCGGGGCAGAATTGCAAGAAAACGATTTCAGGGGGTAGACTGGAATTGCATTTAAAGCATAGGAAAAGAGGCAGAACGTCGACAATGATGCACTTGGCCATAAAGGGCATATGCGTTTTTTCCTGAATATATTCAGGAAAAAACGCATACGCCCTTTTTGGCCAACCAAGCAAGCATGTTAAAGAAATCTGCACTACAATGAAGTCTCACTGCCCCCCGTTCAAAAGGGCCATCTGAAAAAAGTGTAAAATCCAGAAAGGCAGCACAGGCCATGGAGAACAGGGAGCCTTGTTATGCTGATGGGCGGGATGTAAATTGCCAACAGCCACTCTGGAGATGTGTATGGTGTTTCCTCAAAAACCTAAAAAACAAAGCAACGGAGCCTAAGGCATTACCACTTTTTTTCCTATAGCTTAGGGAAATTAAAATCAAAAACACACAGCCACCACAAAGTTTCTGTTTACGGCTCTGTTTACAAGAACCTCGTCTACGGTACAAGTTAAATATCCCAGAAAGCGAAAAATGGATAAAGAAGTGTGGTACGTACGTACAAAGGAATATCACTCACCAATGAAATCTATGTCATCAGGCCCGTCGCGGCATAATGAGTGGATTCAGGTACGATGATTCTAAGTGAAATAAGTCACACAGAAAATGAAACATCATAAGATATCACTAATACACGGAATGTAAACTTGGCTACACATGAACTGAATAACAGAACAGGGTCTCAAATTTAGAAAACCAACTTATGCTTGCTTAAGGGGAAAGGTGAGTTGTGGTGCTGCATAAAACCAGAGATAGAAATTAGCACAGATACCTTTCCATAAGCCAAATATGTAATAGTCAAGACCTAGCCCTTGCTCAACGAAATGGACTAAACACCCCATATTCAACGCCTAGGATTACACATGAGTAGTAAGAACCTTCAAACCCATGGATTTATATGTCTCCGTAAGAGACTCATGTGTGTGTACAGCGGCATGAATGCAGCAGAGAAAATCCGATAAAACCCATTATCAAAATGAATTACAAAAACAAACACAATGACAGTGAAATAGAGAGCAATTCTTAAATAATTCATTCAGGGCTTGTGATGCAACCTGGATTTACCACATCTACACCCAGAGCTGAGTGAGACATAAGGCTGGACACTTCGGGTTGATAGCATTGGTGAGGTTCGATGAGCAAATGCAGACCCTTTGAAGTCATACTGCATGGTACCCATTCCATGGGTCCCAACTCTCCAGGTTTAAGGGATTCTTCCTTCAGCTAAAACATGCATGGGAAACCCACAGTACAGTGCACAGTGTGACCGGGAAACGTTTTCAAATGCATCTCAGTTTTCGTCCCCTTTTACTCGGGTTCACCATTCCAGACCGTTTACTAACACTCTCCCCACTTGGAGAGTCAGTGTCTTTAACCTCCTGTTTGGCACAGTTTGCAATTTCTGCGCAAGATGAACAGAAATAGGGAGAACCAATGAGAGACTAGCTGTAGGTGTCTGGACGGGCAAATGGAACGCTCATTTCCCACCAGGAAGAGGAATTAACCAAAGGCTCAGCATGCCGTGCCGGAACCAGATTAGGGCCTGAAGCATTCCTGCGGGTTTGCGGCCAGCTCACAAGAAAGCGAGTTGAAGAAAGGAGCTCAGGGGCACTGTAATTCACAAACCTGCAGAGTTATAAATGACAGCTATCGTCCAAAAATATATTGAAGGAAGGCTGCGAAGAGGACTGGAAAGCGGGGCAGAATTGCAGGAAAACGATTTCAGGGGGTAGACTGGAATTGCATTTAAAGCATAGGAAAAGAGGCAGAACGTCGACAATGATGCACTTGGCCAAAAAGGGCGTATGCGTTTTTTCCTGAATATATTCAGGAAAAAACGCATACGCCCTTTTTGGCCAACCAAGCCAGTATGTTAAAGAAATCTGCTCTACAAAGAAGTCTCACTGCCCCCAGGTCAAAAGGGCCATCTGAAAAAAGTGTAAAATCCAGAAAGACAGCACAGGCCATGGAGAACAGGGAGCCTTGTTATGCTGATGGGCGGGATGTAAATTGCCAACAGCCACTCTGGAGAAGTGTATGGTGTTTCCTGAAACACCTAAGAAACAAAGCAACGGAGACTACGGCACTTCCACTTATGGTCTTATAGATCACGGAAATTAAAATCAAAAACAGACAGCCACCCCAAAGTTTCAGACGGCTCTGTTTACAGGAATCTCGTCTACGGTACAAGTTAAATATCCCAGAATGTGAAAAATGGATAAAGAAGTTGTGGTACACACATTCAATGGAATATCACTCAGCAATGAAATCTATGTCATCAGGCCCATCGTGGCATAATGAGTGGATTCAGGTACGATGATTCTAAGTGAAATAAGTCACACAGAAAATGAAACATCATAAGATATCACTAATACACGGAATGTAAACTTGGCTACACATGAACTGAATTACAAAACAGAACAGGGTCTCAAATTTAGAAAACCACCTTATGCTTGCTTAAGGGGAAAAGTGAGTTGGGGTGCTGCATAAAACCAGAGATAGAAATTAGCACAGATACCTTTCCATAAGCCAAATATGTAATAGTCAAGACCTAGCCCTTGCTCAACGAAATGGACTAAACACCCCATATTCAACGCCTAGGAATACACCTGACTAGTAAGTATCTTCAAACCCATGGATTTATATGTCTCCATAAGAGACTCAAGTGTGTGTACAGCGGCATGAATGCAGCAGAGAAAATCCGATAAATCCCATTATCAAAATGAATTACAAAAACAAACACAATGACAGTGAAATAGAGAGCAATTCTTAAATAATTCATTCAGGGCTTGTGATGCAACCTGGATTTACCACATCTACACCCCGAGCTGAGTGAGACATAAGGCTGGACACTTCGGGCTGATAGCATTGGTGACGTTCGGTGAGCAAAGGCAACCCTTTGAAGTCATACTGCGTGGTACCCATTCCATGGGTCCCAACTCTCCAGGTTGAAGGGATTCTTCCTTCAGGTAAAACATGCATGGGCAACCCAGAATATGGTCCACCGTGTGACCGGGAAAACTTTTTAAATGCGTCTCAGTTTTTGTCCCCTCGTACTCGGTTTTACCATTCCAGATGCTTTACTAACACTCTCCCCACTTGGAGAGTCAGTGCCTTTAACCTCCTGTTTGGCACAGTTTGGAATTTCTGCGCAAGATGAACAGGAATAGGGAGAACCAATGAGAGATTAGCTGTAGGTGTCTGCACGAACAAATTTAACGCTCATTTCCCACCAGGAAGAGGAATTAGCCAAAGGCTCAGCATGCCGTGTCGGAACCAGATTAGGGCCTGAAGCAATCCTGCGGTTTTGCGGCCAGCTCACAAGAAAGCGAGTTGAAGAAAGGAGCTCAGGGGCACTGTAATTCACAAACCTGCAGAGTTATAAATGACAGCTATCGTCCAAAAATATATTGAAGTAAGGCTGCAAAGAGGACTTGAACGCGGGGCAGAATTCCAGGAATACGATTTCAGGAGGTAGACGGGAAGTCCTCTGAAAGTATAGGAGAAGAGGCAGAACCTCGACAATGATGCACTTGGTCAAAAAGGGCATATGCGTTTCTTCCAGGGCCCTTATTAAAGAGGGTAGGAGGCTCCCAGCATGCTTCAGTGGTCAACAGAGGGCCTACGTCGCCAAGGCGACATGAGCCATCCAGGCAGGAGTGACCTCACATCAGAGGGCCCACCTCACAGAAGGGTAAGGAACCCAGTCAAGATCAGACTCTCACCAGAGTGCCCACATAAGCAAGGGGCTGGGAACCAGGCAGGAGTGTCCTCACACCCGTGGGGCCACATCATCGAAAGTTGAGGTACCCAGCACATGTGGCCTCAAACCAGAGGACCCACATCCCCATTGGTCTCGGAGCAAGGCAGGCAGGATTAACCTCAAAACACATGGCCCATTGTATAAAAAAGGTGAGGAATCCAGCAGTTGGAACATCCCAGCAGGCGGCCCAGAGCACCGAGGCTATGGGATCCAGGCAGTGATGAACTCACAACAGAGGGCCCTCATCGTGATACTGTAAGCAACCCAGCCGTTGTAACCTCAGAGCACAAGGCCCACATCCCCATGGGGAAGGGAACCAAGCAGGAGTGTCATCGCACCAGTGGGCACACATCAGAAAAGGTGGGGAGCCCAGCAGTTAGGGCCGGACGCCAGAGGGCCCTCATCACTGAGGAGAGGAGGCTCCCAGCAAGCTCCAACTGCTACCAGAAGGCCGACGTCGCCAATGCAGGGTGTGCCAGCCAGGCAGGAGTGACCTCAGAGCAGAGGGCCAACCACACAAAAGTGTGAGGAACCCAAAGAGGATCAGACTCTCACCGGAGGGCCCACATCACCAAGGGAATGGAAACCAGGCAGGAGTGTTCTCACACCAGTGTGGTCACATCACCGAAATGTGACGGACCCAGCACACGTGGCCTCAAACTACAGGACACACATCACCAAGGGGCTGGGAGTGAGGCAGGCAGGAGGAGCCTCCAAACAGAGGGCCCATAGCGTAAAAAAGGTGAGGAATCCCGCAGTTGGAACCTCCCAGCAGGTGGCCAGGAGCAGCGAGGCTATGGGATCCAGGCCTGACTGAACTCAAAACAGAGGGCCCTCATTATGAAACTGTGAGCAACCCAGCCGTTGTGACCTTAGAGCAGAAGGCCCACATTCCCATTGGGTTGGGATCCTGGCAGGAGTGTACTCGCACCACAGGGCGCACATCAGAAAATTTTGGGAGCCCAGGAGTTAGGGTCTGACGCCAGAGGGCCCTCATTACCGAGGGGAGGAGACTCCCAGCAGGCACCAACTCCCAACTGAGGGCCCACGTCGCCACGTTGACGTGTGCCAGCCAGGCAGGAGTGACCTCACAGCAGAGGGCCTACCTCACAGAAGGGTGAGGAACCCAGCCAGGATAAGACTCTCACCAGAGGGCCCACATCACCAAGGGGATCGGAACAAGGCAGGAGTGTCCTCACACCAGTGTGGCCACATTATAGAAAGGTGAGGAACCCAGCACATGTGGCCTAAACCAGAGGACCCACATTTCCAAGGTGCTCCGAGTGAGGCAGGCAGGAGTAGCCTAACAACACAGGGCCCACAGAATAAAAAATGTGAGGAATCCAGCAGTTTGAACCTCCCAGCAGGTGGCCCAGAGCATGGAGTCTATGGGATCCAGGCCACAGTGAACTCACAGCAGAGGGCCCACATCATGAAACTGTGAGCAACCCAGCCAGTGGGACCTCAGAGCAGAAGGCCCACATCCCCATGGGGATGGGAACCTCGCAGGAGTGTCCTCGCACAACTTAGCACGGATCAGAAAATGTGGGAACCCAGCAGTTATGGCCTGGTGCCAGAGGGCCCTCATCACGGAGGAGAGGAGGCTACCAGCAGGCTCCAAATGCCACCAGAGGTCCGACGTTACCAAGGCAATGGGAGCAAGCCAGGCAGGAGTTACCTCACAGCAGAGGGCCCACCTCACAGAAGTGTGAGGAATCCAGACAGGATCAGACTCTCACCAGAGGGCCCACATCACCAAGGGGATGGGAACCAGGCAGGAGTGTCCTCACACCAGTGGGGCCACATCAATAAAGGTGAGGAAACTGGTACATGTGGCCTTAAACAAGAGGACCTACATCACAAATGGGCTGGGAGTGAGTCAGGAAGTAGGAGCATGAAAACACAGGACCCAAAGAATAAAAAAAGAAAGGAATCCAGCAGTAGGAACCTCCCAGCAGGCCGCTCAGAGCACAGAGGCTATGGGATCTAGGCCTGGGTGAACTAACACCAGAGAGCCAACATCATGAAACGGTGAACAACACAGGTGTTGGGACCTTAGAGCAGAAGGCCCACATGCCCATGGGGATGGGAACCTCGCAGGAGTGTCCTCGCACCACTTAGCACGTATCAGAAAATGTGGGTACCCAGCAGTTAGGGCCTGACGATAGAGGGCCCCCATCACCGAGGGGAGGAGGCTCCCAGCAGGCTCCAAGTGCCACAAGAGGGCCGATGTTGCCCAGGTGGGGTGTGCCAGCCAGGCAGGAGTGACCTCACAGCAGAGGGCCCACCTCACAGAAGGGTGAGGAACCCAGGCAGGATCAGACTCTCACCAGAGGGCCCACATCATCAAGGGGATAGGAAGCAGGCAGGAGTGTCCTCACACCAGTGGGGCCACATCATCGAAAGGCGAGGGACCCAGCACACGTGGCCTCACACCAGAGGACACACATCACCAAGGGACTGGGAGTGAGGCAGGCAGGAGAAGTCTCAAAACAGAGGGTCCATAGAAGAAAAAAGGTGAGGAATCCCGCAGTTGGAACCTCCCAGCAGGTGGCCAGGAGCAGTGAGGCTATGGGATCCAGGCCGGAGAGAACTCACAGCAGAGGGCCCTCATCATGAAACTGAGCAACCCACGGTTGGGACCTCAGAGCAGAAGGCCCACATTCCCATGGGGTTGGGAACCTGGCAGGAGTGTACTCGAACCACAGGGCGCATATCAGAAAATATTGGGAGCCCAGGAATTAGGGCCTGACGCCAGAGGGCCCTCATTACCGAGGGCAGGAGACACCCAGCAGGCACCAAATCCCATCAGAGGGCCGACTTCGCCAAGGCGGGGTGTGCCAGCCAGGCAGGAGTGACGTCAGAGAAGAGGGCCCACCTCACAGAAGTGTGAGGAACCCAACCAGGATCAGACTCTCACCGGATGGCCCACATCACCAAGGGGATGGGAACCAGGCAGGAGTGTCCTCACACCAGTGGGGCCACATCAGCCAAAGGTGAGGAACCCAGCACATGTGGCCTCAAACCACAGGACACACATCACCAAGGGGCTGGGAGTGAGGCAGGTGTCTGGAGGAGCACATTTAAGTCTAATTTCCCACCAGGAAGAGGAATTAACCAAAGGCTCAGAGTGCCGTGCCAGACCCTGATTATGGCCTAAAGCAAACCTGCGGTTCTGTGGCCAGCTTTCAAGGAAACGAGTTAAGAAAGGAAATCACGGGCACTGTAATTCACAAACCTGCAGAGTTATAAATGACAGCTATTGGCAAAAATATACTGAAGTAAGTCTGCAAAGAGGACTTCAAAACGAGGCAGAATTGCAGGAATCATATTTCAGGAGGTAGATTGGAATTGCATTTAAAGCATGTGAAAAGCGGCAGATCTTTGACAGTGATGCACTTGGACAAAAGTGCGTAAACATTTTTTCCTGAATATATTCAGGAAAAAACACATATGCCCTTTTTGGACAACCAAGCACTCGAGAAATGGAAATCCGCACTACAATGAAGTCTCATTTCCCATTCGTCAAAAGGGCCATCTGAAAAAAGTGTAAAAACCAGAAACACAGGACAGGCCATGGAGAACAGGGAGCCTTGTTATGCTGATGGGCGGGATGTAAATTGCCAACAGACACTCTGGAGATGTTTATGGTGTATCCTGAAACATCTGAAAAACAAAGCTACAGACCCTAGGGCACTTCCACTTTTGGCCCTATAGCTTAGGAAAATTAAAATCAACAAGACACAGGCAACACAAAATTTAGGGCTGCTGTGTTTACAAGAACCTTGAGTCCAGTACAAATTAAATATCCCAGAAAGAAAAATATGGATAAAGGAGTTGTGCTACTTACGTACAATGGAATATCACTCAGCAATGAAATCAATGTCATCAGGCCTGTAGCAGCAAATTGAGTGGATTTAAGTATGATGATTCTAAGAGAAATAGGTCACACAGAGAAAGAGAATTATCATAAGATATCACTAATAGAGAGAATGTAAACTTGGCTACACATAAACTGAATTCCAAAACCGAACAGAGTCTCACATTTAGATAAAAACTTATGCTTGCTTAAGGGGAAAGTTGAGTTGCGGTGCTGTATAAAACCAGAGATTGAAATTAGCACACATACCGTTCCATAAGCCAAATATGTAATAGACAAGACCTACTCTTTGCTCAACGAAATAGACTCATCCATGGTGTATCACCTCACACCTGTTAGAATGGGCATCATCAGAAAATCTACAAACAACAAATGCTGGAAAGGGTGTGGAGATAAGGAACCCTCTTCCGTTATTGTTGGGAATGAAATTGATACAGTCACTGTGGAGAACGTTATGGAGTTTCTTATAAAACTAAGAATAGAATTACCATATGATACAGCAGTCCCACTACTGGGCATATACCCAGACAAAACCATAAATCAAAAAGAGACATTCACCACAATGTTCATTGCATCACTATTTACAATATCCAGGTAATGGAAGCAACCTAAATGCCCACAGACAGACGAATGCATAAAGACGTGGTACATATATAAAATGGAATATTACTAAGCCATAAAAAGGAATGAAATTGGGTCATTTGTAGAGACGTTGATGGATCTAGAGACTGTCATACAGAGTGAAGTAAGTCAGAAAGAGAAAAAGAAATCTTGTCTATTAATGCTTATATGTGGAACCTAGACAAATTGTACAGATGACCCGTTTTGCAAGGCAGAAATAGAGCAACAGATGTAGACAACAAACGTATGGACACCAAGGGGGGAAAGCTGTTGGGGGGTGGTGGTGGGAGGAGTTGAGAGATTGGGATTGGCATGTATACATTTATATGTATAAAATAGATAACCAAAAAGAACCTGCTGTATAAAAAAATAAAATAAAATTCAAATTACAAAAAGTAAAACAGAAAAAATATTCTTCCCTTCACATACATGTATTTATATGAATAAATTATTTCCATGCTTATATCTGTAAATACAAAAAAGAGGAATAATATCTACCTTGAACCAAAAAAGAAAAAAAGAAAAAAAAACAGAACCCACCAGCTACATAGAGGAAAACCGTATCAGGGCACTTGCTCCAGTTGTAAACAATTCTGAAGTTGGTCAGTGGTGGGGAATCATCTCCCATTCAGCCAGCAGGCCCCACGCAACAAGCGTCCTCATTGCAAAGCTGGGGGACCATGCCGAGGCATCTGTGAGTAAACGTGGGCTGAGCCCCAGGCCAGCTGCTGCTGAAATGTTCCCACCCTTCCCAGGTAAAACACGCTGAATATGTACAAGGACTTGAAAGCCTAGAGGAAGGGCCATGGAGCCACATGAGCGACGGCATGCCAGCCGACTTGGTGCCTGCAGGCCAGCCAGGATGGTCCTGGCCCTGGGTGCTCTTCTGGAAGCTTTCCATTTCCCTGCCTGAGATACCCCTTCTGTCCCGGCCCCCACAGCTTTCTTCCTCACTCACCTCTGCCCAGGGAGAAATTCCAGCGGCAGGTATGGGTGACACATCCTCTTCTTTAGCAGGTGGCATCTTGGCAACTGCTGCAGAAAGTCCAGCAGAGCCCCACTCACACTGGGCCACCCACAAAGCCGTGGCCTCTCACTCCCTCCCACCAGTCCAGCCCCAAGACTGCTGACAGGGCAGAGAAAATGGCGTCAGGCACAGCTGCAGGGGCTCTTGCTGCCTGGAGCGGTGTTTATATTGATCTGAACCCAGGCACACCTGGGGAGGGCTGGCCGGCACGGTCAGGCTTCCCAGGCCAGCCAATAATCACCCCTCAGGGGCTCACAGTTGCAGAAACTGGAACTTGCTGAATCGGCCAGGTCCAAGGAACAGGTGTGGGCTCCTGAGAGTCAGGATAGACAAGGGGCTGCAGCTCTGGCTTGTTTTCTAATTATATTATCTGGCCCATGAGTGGGAGACAACTTCAAGAAAACCCTCTCCTAATGAGAGGAACCCAGGAGTCAGGGAGAGGAGGGGTGGCTGGTGGGTGGAGACAGAGGCCTGGGCCCCGGGTGCAGTGGAAGTCTATGGAAGACCAGGTGGAGGGAGGCCACACAGAGTGATGCCCAGGGTCACAGACCTGTCGGAGCTGCTGTTTGTTAGTTCAAGTCCTGCTCTGAGGTGCTCTGTGTCAGATCTGAGTGACAGGTGAGATGGGAGTGCTCTGCAATGAGGGCGATATGCAGGGTTCCTGTGTTCCCAACCCTGCCATGGTACCTGCAAGGGTAGCTCTGTATCCTGGGAGGGGCCTGACCACGAGAGCCCCATGGGCTGCAGTGGGACCTGCCCAGGGAACCCCATATCCTGGGAGGGTCCTGAACACGAGAGCCCCGTGGGCTGGGGTGGGGTACCTGCCCAGGTGAGCTCCATATCCTGGGATTGGCCTGACCTCGAGAGCCCCATGGGCTGCTGGAATCCTGGTAAAGGATGTCAGGACAGTCAGTGAAGCCACCGAGGATATACCTCCAGTAGTTCCTAAACCCTACACCCTGCTGGTCATTCTACCAACCACCAGGACATGGTATTCTGTATTAGTCTTCAATGATGCCTTCTTTTGTATTCTATTAGTCCCAGAGTCACAAGAAATTTTGGCTTCTGAGTGGCAGGACTCAACATACAACTAAAACAATACTTCCGGGCCGTGTTGCCCCAAGGGTTCAAAAATTCCCACACCATCTTTGGGGAAAGCTCAGCTAAAGACCTAAAAGTTCTACCTCTGGAAAAGGAAACACTCCTTCAATATGCAGACGACATTCTGATCGCCAGCCCTACTAAGGAGACCTCTGAACTACGAAGCCAATAAAGGATACAAGTTGTCCAAGAAAAAGCTCAAATATCACAGACTACGGTGACCTGCCTGGGCTTCATTCTCACAGAAGGTCGGAGAAGCCCATCCCAGGAAAGGGAAGAAACAATTTACAGCCTTACCCATTTCTAAAACTAGAAGACAGCTTAGGGGTTCCTGGGGAGGCCAGGGTTTGCTGCTTCTGGATCCCTAACTACAGTCTACTAGCTCGGCCTCTATATGAAACACTGAAAGGAAAAGTTGATGATCCTTTTGAATAGAATGCAGAAGTGGCCTTTCAAGAATGGAAAGAGCAGTCAATTCAGACCCTTGCCCTGGAACTCCCTAATTTAGCTAAACCCTTTGACCTTTACATTCCTGGTGAACGGTGAATCGCCATTGGAGTATTAGTGCAAAACCTGGGACCACTTGAAATGGAACAATGCAAGAATGTGATCCAGGTAGGATAAACTACGGTCACCAAGGGGCTTGGCCCACCGCAACATCTGGCCAAGATACTGGCAGTATCTGATAACCTGAAAATCAGCAGCCCAAAAGGCCACCTCCCTCCTAAGGGAAAAGGAACCCTCGTGGTGATCCTAACCCCCAACCATGCCCTGAAGTTGCAGGGTTGGCTCCGTGGGCACACTGATCTTGAGTGAGGAGGTCCTCCAACTCCAAACTCCATAGAGATAACCGGGGCAAAAGGGCACCATGACGACTCATGTGAAGGTGTCTGCACGTGCAAATTTAACGCTCATTTCCCACCAGGAAGAGGAATTAACCAAAGGCTCAGCATGCCATGCCGGAACCAGATTAGGGCCTGAAGCAATCCTGTGGGTTTGCGGCCAGCTCACAAAAAAGCGAGTTGAAGAAAGGAGCTCAGGGGCACTGTAATTCACAAATCTGCAGAGTAATGAATGACAGCTATCGCCCAAAAATGTTTTGAAGTAAGTCTTCGAAGAGGCCTTGAAATCGGGGCAGAATTTCAGGAAAACGAATTCAGGGGGTAGACTGGAATTGCACTTAAAGAATAGGATTAGAGGCAGAATGTCGACAATGATGCACTTGGCCAAAAAGAGCGTATGCGTTTTTTCCTGAATATATTCAGGAAAAAACGCATACGCACTTTTTTGTCAACCAAGCAACCGTGTAAAGGAAATGTGCACTACAATGAAGTCTCACTGCCCCCCGGTCAAAAGGGCCATCTGAAAAAAGTGTAAATTCCAGAAAGGCAGGACAGGTCATGGAGAACAGGGAGCCTTGTTATGCTGATGGGCGGGATGTAAATTGCCAACA
This sequence comes from Delphinapterus leucas, assembly GCF_059928025.1. NCBI lineage: Eukaryota > Metazoa > Chordata > Mammalia > Artiodactyla > Monodontidae > Delphinapterus > Delphinapterus leucas. Next base: position 7,151,309 of record NW_028322237.1, read on the forward strand.
TCCACTCTGGAGAAGTGTATGGTGTTTCCTGAAACACGTAGGAAACAAAGCAACAGAGCCTATGGCACTTCCACTTATGGTCCTATAGCTTAGGGAAATTAAAATTAAAAAACACACAGCCGCCCCAAAGTTTGGGACGGCTCTGTTTACAAGAACCTCGTCTACGGTACAAGTTAAATATCTGAGAAAGCAAAAAATGGATAAAGAAGTTGTGGTACGCACGTACAATGGAATATCACTCAGCAATGAAATCTACGTCTTCAGGCCCGTCGCGGCATAATGAGTGGATTCAGGTACGATGATTCTACGAGAAATAAGTCACACAGAAAAAGAAACATCATAAGATAACACTAATAAACGGAATGTAAACTTGGCTACACATGAACTGAATTACAAAACAGAACAGCGTCTCAAATTTAGAAAACCAACTTATGTTTGCTTATGGGGAAAGGTGAGTTGGGGTGCTGCATAAAACCAGAGATTGAAATTAGCACAGATACCGTTCCATAAGCCAAATATATAATAGACAAGACCTACTCCTTTCTCATCGAAATGGACTCAACACTGTATATTCAACGCCTGGGAAGATACCTGACAAGTAAGAATCTTAAAACCCATGGATTTATATGTCTCCATAAGGAAATCAAGCGTGTGTACAGCGGCCTAAACGCAGCAGTGAAAATCCGATAAATCCCATTATCAAAATATATTTCAAAAACAAAACACAATGACAGTGAAATAGAGAGCAATTCTTAAATAATTCATTCAGGGCTTGTGATGCAACCTGGATTTACCACATCTACACCCAGAGCTGGGTGAGACATAAGGCTGGACACTTCGGGCTGATAGCATTGGTGAGGTTCGGTGAGCAAACGCAGACCCTTTGAAGTCATACTGCATGGTACCCATTCCATGGGTCCCAACTCTCCAGGTTTAAGGGATTCTTCCTTCAGCTAAAACATGCATGGGAAACCCAGAGTATGGTCCACCGTGTGATTGGGAAACGTTTTCAAATGCATCTCAGTTTTCGTCCCCTGGTTCTCGGGTTCACCATTCCAGACGCTTTACTAAAACTCTCCCCACTTGGAGAGTCAGGGACTTTAACCTCCTGTTTGGCACAGTTTGCAATTTCTGCGCAAGATGAACAGGAATAGGGAGAACCAATGAGAGACTAGCTGTAGGTGTCTGCACGGGCAAATGGAACGCTCATTTCCCACCAGGAAGAGGAATTAACCAAAGGCTCAGCGTGCCCTGCCGGAAAGAGATTAGGGCCTGAAGCAATCCTGCGGTTTTGCGGCCAGCTCACAAGAAAGCGAGTTGAAGAAAGGAGCTCAGGGGCACTGTAAATCACAAACCTGCAGAGTTATGAATGACAGCTATCATCCAAAAATGTACTGAAGTAAGTCTTCGAAGAGGACTTGAAAGCGGGGCAGAATTTCAGGAAAACGATTTCAGGGGGTAGGCTGGAATTGCACTTAAAGCATAGGAAAAGAGGCAGAATGTCGACAATGATGCACTTGGCCAAAAAGTGCGTATGCGTTTTTTCCTGAATATATTCAGGAAAAAACGCATACGCCCTTTTTCGCCAACCAGGCCAGCGTGTAAAAGAAATCTGCAGTACAATGAAGTCTCACTGCCCCCCGGGCAAAAGGGCCATCTGAAAAACGTGTAAAATCCAGAAAGGCAGGACAGGTCATGGAGAACAGGGAGCCTTGGTATGCTGATGGGCAGGATGTAAATTTCCAACAGCCACTCTGGAGAAGTGTATGGTGTTTCCTGAAACACGTAGGAAACAAAGCAACACAGCTTATGGCACTTCCACTTATGGTCCTATAGTTTAGGGAAATTAAAATCAAAAACACACAGCCACCCCAAAGTTTGGGACGGCTCTGTTTACAAGAACCTCGTCTACGGTACAAGTTAAATATCCGAGAAAGCAAAAAATGGATAAAGAAACTGTGGTATGCACGTACAATGGAATATCACTCAGCAATGAAATCTACGTCATCAGGCCCGTAGCGGCATAACGAGTGGATCCAGGTACGATGATTCTACGAGAAATAAGTCACACAGAAAAAGAAACATCATAAGATATCACTAATACACGGAATGTAAACTTGGCTACACATGAATTGAATTACAACACAGAACAGGGTCTCAAATTTAGAAAACCAACTTATGCTTGCTTATGGGGAAAGGTGAGTTGGGGTGCTGCATAAAACCAGAGATTGAAATTAGCACAGATACCGTTCCATAAGCCAAATATATAATAGACAAGACCTACTCCTTGCTCAATGAAATGTACTCAACACCCCATATTCAACGCCTGGGAACATACCTGACAAGTAAGAATCTTAAAACCCATGGATTTATATGTCTCCATAAGGAAATCAAACGAGTGTACAGCGGACTAAACGCAGCAGTGAAAATCCGATAAATCCCATTATCAAAATAAATTTCAAAAACAAAACACAATGACAGTGAAATAGAGAGAAATTCTTAAATAATTCACTCAGGGCTTGTGATGCAACCTGGATTTACCACATCTACACCCAGAGCTGTGTGAGACATAAGGCTGGACACTTCGGGCTGATAGCATTGGTGAGGTTCGGTGAGCAAACGCAGACCCTTTGAAATCATACTGCCTGGTACCCATTCCAAGGGTCTTAAATCTCCAGGTTTAAGGGATTCTTCCTTCAGCTAAAACATGCATGGGAAACCCAGAGTATGGTCCACCGTGTGATTGGGAAACGTTTTCAAATGCATCTCAGTTTTCGTCCCCTGGTACTCGGGTTCACCATTCCAGACGCTTTACTAACATTCTCCCCACTTGGAGAGTCAGTGCCTTTAACCTCCTGTTTGGCACAGTTGGCAATTTCTGCGCAAGATGAACAGGAATAGGGAGAACCAATGAGAGACTAGCTATAGGTGCCTGCACGGGCGAATGGAACGCTCATTTCCCACCAGGAAGAGGAATTAACCAAATGGTCAGCGTGCCCTGCCGGAAACAGATTAGGGCCTGAAGCAATCCTGCGGTTTTGCGGCCAGCTCACAAGAAAGCGAGTTGAGGAAAGGAGCTCAGGGGCACTGTAATTCACAAACCTGCAGAGTTATGAATGACAGTTATCATCCAAAAATGTATTGAAGTAAGTCTTCGAAGAGGACTTGAAAGCAGGGCAGAATTTCAGGAAAACGATTTCAGGGGGTAGACTGGAATTGCACTTAAAGCATAGGAAAAGAGGCAGAATGTCGACAATGATGCACTTGGCCAAAAAGGGCGTATGCGTTTTTTCCTGAATATATTCAGGAAAAAACGCATACGCCCTTTTTGGCCAACCAAGCAGGCGTGTAAAGGAAATCTGCACTACAATGAAGTCTCACTGCTCCCCGGTCAAAAGGGCCATCTGAAAAAAGTGTAAAATCCAGAAAGGCAGGACAGGTCATGGAGAACAGGGAGACTTGTTATGCTGATGTGCGGGATATAAATTGCCAACAGCCACTCTAGAGAAGTGTATAGTGTTTCCTGAAACACGTAGGAAACAAAGCAACACAGCCTATGGCACTTCCACTTATGGTCCTATAGCTTAGGGAAATTAAAATAAAAAACACACAGCCACCCCAAAATTTGGGACGGCTCTGTTTACAAGAACCTCGTCTATGGTACAAGTTAAATATCCGAGAAAGCAAAAAATGGATAAAGAAGTTGTGATACACACGTACAATGGAATATCACTCAGCAATGAAATCTACATCATCAGGCCCATAGCGCCATAATGAGTGGATTCAGGTACGATGATTCTACGAGAAATAAGTCACACAGAAAAGAAACATCATAAGATATGACTAATACACGGAATGTAAACTTGGCTACACATGAACTTAATTACAAAACAGAAAATGGTCTCAAATTGAGAAAATCAACTTATGCTTGCTTATGCGGAAAGGTGAGTTGGGGTGCTGCATAAAACCAGAGATTGAAATTAGCACAGATACCGTTCCATAAGCCAAATATATAATAGACAAGACCTACACCTTGCTCAACGAAACGGACGCAACGCCTGGGAATATACCTGACAAGTAAGAATCTTAAAACCCATGGATTTATATGTCTCCATAAGGAAGTCAAGCGTGTGTACAGCGGCCTAAATGCAGCAGTGAAAATCCGATAAATCCCATTATCAAAATAAATTTCAAAAACAAAACACAATGACAGTGAAATAGAGAGCAATTCTTAAATAATTCATACAGGGATTGTGATGCAACCTGGAATTACCACATCTACACGCAGAGCTGGGTGAGCCATAAGGCTGGACACTTTGGGCTGAAAGCATTGGTGAGGTTCGGTGAGCAAACGCAGACCTCTTGAAGTCATACTGCATGGTACCCATTCCAAGGGTCGCAACTCTCCAGGTTTAAGGGATTCCTCCTTCAGCTAAAACATGCATGGGAAACCCAGAGTATGGTCCACCGTGTGATTGGGAAACGTTTTCAAATGCATCTCAGTTTTCGAACCTGGTTCTCTGGTTCACCATTCTAGACGCTTTACTAACACTCTCCCCACTTGGAGAGTCAGTGCCTTTAACCTCCTGTTTGGCACAGTTTGCAAATTCTGCGCAAGATGAACAGGAATAGGGAGAACCAATGAGAGACTAGCTGTAGGTGTCTGCACGGGCAAATGGAATGCTCATTTCCCACCAGGAAGAGGAATTAACCAAAGGCTCAGCGTGCCCTGCCGGAAACAGATTAGGGCCTGAAGAAATCCTGCGGTTTTGCGGCCAGCTCACAAGAAAGCGAGTTGAAGAAAGGAGCTCAGGGGCACTGTCATTCACAAACCTGCAGAGTTATGAATGACTGCTATCGTCCAAAAATATATTGAAGTAAGTCTTCGAAGAGGACTTGAAAGCGGGGCAGAATTTCAGGAAAACGATTTCAGGGGGTAGGCTGGAATTGCACTTAAAGCATAGGAAAAGAGGCAGAATGTCGACAATGATGCACTTGGCCAAAAAGGTCGTATGCGTTTTTTCCTGAATATATTCAGGAAAAAACTCATACGCACTTTTTGGCCAACCAAGCAAGCATGTAAAGGAAATCTGCACTACAATGAAGTCTCACTTCCCCCCGGTCAAAAGGGCCATCTGAAAAAAGTGTAAATTCCAGAAAGGCAGGACAGGTCATGGAGAACAGGGAGCCTTGTTATGCTGATGGGCGGGATGTAAATTGCCAACATCCACTCTGGAGAAGTGTATGGTGTTTCCTGAAACACGTAGGAAACAAAGCAACAGAGCCTATGGCACTTCCACTTCTGGTCCTATAGCTTAGGGAAATTAAAATTGAAAAACACACAGCCGCCCCAAAGTTTGGGACGGCTCTGTTTACAAGAACCTCGTCTACGGTACAAGTTAAATATCTGAGAAAGCAAAAAATGGATAAAGAAGTTGTGGTACGCACGTACAATGGAATATCACTCAGCAATAAAATCTACGTCATCAGGCCCGTCGCGGCATAATGAGTGGATTCAGGTACGATGATTCTACGAGAAATAAGTCACACAGAAAAAGAAACATCATAAGATAACACTAATAAACGGAATGTAAACTTGGCTACACATGAACTGAATTACAAAACAGAACAGCGTCTCAAATTTAGAAAACCAACTTATGTTTGCTTATGGGGAAAGGTGAGTTGGGGTGCTGCATAAAACCAGAGATTGAAATTAGCACAGATACCGTTCCATAAGCCAAATATATAATAGACAAGACCTACTCCTTTCTCATCGAAATGGACTCAACACTGTATATTCAATGCCTGGGAAGATACCTGACAAGTAAGAATCTTAAAACCCATGGATTTATATGTCTCCATAAGGAAATCAAGCGTGTGTACAGCGGCCTAAACGCAGCAGTGAAAATCCGATAAATCCCATTATCAAAATAAATTTCAAAAACAAAACACAATGACAGTGAAATAGAGAGCAATTCTTAAATAATTCATTCAGGGCTTGTGATGCAACCTGGATTTACCACATCTACACCCAGAGCTGGGTGAGACATAAGGCTGGACACTTCGGGCTGATAGCATTGGTGAGGTTCGGTGAGCAAACGCAGACCCTTTGAAGTCATACTGCATGGTACCCATTCCATGGGTCCCAACTCTCCAGGTTTAAGGGATTCTTCCTTCAGCTAAAACATGCATGGGAAACCCAGAGTATGGTCCACCGTGTGATTGGGAAACGTTTTCAAATGCATCTCAGTTTTCGTCCCCTGGTACTCGGGTTCACCATTCCAGACGCTTTACTAACACTCTCCCCACTTGGAGAGTCAGGGACTTTAACCTCCTGTTTGGCACAGTTTGCAATTTCTGCGCAAGATGAACAGGAATAGGGAGAACCAATGAGAGACTAGTTGTAGGTGTCTGCACGGGCAAATGGAACGCTCATTTCCCACCAGGAAGAGGAATTAACCAAAGGCTCAGCGTGCCCTGCCGGAAAGAGATTAGGGCCTGAAGCAATCCTGCGGTTTTGCGGCCAGCTCACAAGAAAGCGAGTTGAAGAAAGGAGCTCAGGGGCACTGTAAATCACAAACCTGCAGAGTTATGAATGACAGCTATCATCCAAAAATGTACTGAAGTAAGTCTTCGAAGAGGACTTGAAAGCGGGGCAGAATTTCAGGAAAACGATTTCAGGGGGTAGGCTGGAATTGCACTTAAAGCATAGGAAAAGAGGCAGAATGTCGACAATGATGCACTTGGCCAAAAAGTGCGTATGCGTTTTTTCCTGAATATATTCAGGAAAAAACGCATACGCCCTTTTTCGCCAACCAGGCCAGCGTGTAAAAGAAATCTGCAGTACAATGAAGTCTCACTGCCCCCCGGGCAAAAGGGCCATCTGAAAAACGTGTAAAATCCAGAAAGGCAGGACAGGTCATGGAGAACAGGGAGCCTTGGTATGCTGATGGGCAGGATGTAAATTTCCAACAGCCACTCTGGAGAAGTGTATGGTGTTTCCTGTAACACGTAGGAAACAAAGCAACACAGCTTATGGCACTTCCACTTATGGTCCTATAGTTTAGGGAAATTAAAATCAAAAACAGCCACCCCAAAGTTTGGGACGGCTCTGTTTACAAGAACCTCGTCTACGGTACAAGTTAAATATCCGAGAAAGCAAAAAATGGATAAAGAAACTGTGGTATGCACGTACAATGGAATATCACTCAGCAATGAAATCTACGTCATCAGGCCCGTAGCGGCATAACGAGTGGATCCAGGTACGATGATTCTACGAGAAATAAGTCACACAGAAAAAGAAACATCATAAGATATCACTAATACACGGAATGTAAACTTGGCTACACATGAATTGAATTACAACACAGAACAGGGTCTCAAATTTAGAAAACCAACTTATGCTTGCTTATGGGGAAAGGTGAGTTGGGGTGCTGCATAAAACCAGAGATTGAAATTAGCACAGATACCGTTCCATAAGCCAAATATATAATAGACAAGACCTACTCCTTGCTCAATGAAATGTACTCAACACCCCATATTCAACGCCTGGGAACATACCTGACAAGTAAGAATCTTAAAACCCATGGATTTATATGTCTCCATAAGGAAATCAAACGAGTGTACAGCGGACTAAACGCAGCAGTGAAAATCCGATAAATCCCATTATCAAAATAAATTTCAAAAACAAAACACAATGACAGTGAAATAGAGAGAAATTCTTAAATAATTCACTCAGGGCTTGTGATGCAACCTGGATTTGCCACATCTACACCCAGAGCTGTGTGAGACATAAGGCTGGACACTTCGGGCTGATAGCATTGGTGAGGTTCGGTGAGCAAACGCAGACCCTTTGAAATCATACTGCCTGGTACCCATTCCAAGGGTCTTAAATCTCCAGGTTTAAGGGATTCTTCCTTCAGCTAAAACATGCATGGGAAACCCAGAGTATGGTCCACCGTGTGATTGGGAAACGTTTTCAAATGCATCTCAGTTTTCGTCCCCTGGTACTCGGGTTCACCATTCCAGACGCTTTACTAACATTCTCCCCACTTGGAGAGTCAGTGCCTTTAACCTCCTGTTTGGCACAGTTGGCAATTTCTGTGCAAGATGAACAGGAATAGGGAGAACCAATGAGAGACTAGCTATAGGTGTCTGCACGGGCAAATGGAACGCTCATTTCCCACCAGGAAGAGGAATTAACCAAATGGTCAGCGTGCCCTGCCGGAAACAGATTAGGGCCTGAAGCAATCCTGCGGTTTTGCGGCCAGCTCACAAGAAAGCGAGTTGAGGAAAGGAGCTCAGGGGCACTGTAATTCACAAACCTGCAGAGTTATGAATGACAGTTATCGTCCAAAAATGTATTGAAGTAAGTCTTCGAAGAGGACTTGAAAGCAGGGCAGAATTTCAGGAAAACGATTTCGGGGGTAGACTGGAATTGCACTTAAAGCATAGGAAAAGAGGCAGAATGTCGACAATGATGCACTTGGCCAAAAAGGGCGTATGCGTTTTTTCCTGAATATATTCAGGAAAAAACGCATACGCCCTTTTTGGCCAACCAAGCAGGCGTGTAAAGGAAATCTGCACTACAATGAAGTCTCACTGCTCCCCGGTCAAAAGGGCCATCTGAAAAAAGTGTAAAATCCAGAAAGGCAGGACAGGTCATGGAGAACAGGGAGACTAGTTATGCTGATGTGCGGGATATAAATTGCCAACAGCCACTCTGGAGAAATGTATGGTGTTTCCTGAAACACGTAGGAAACAAAGCAACACAGCCTATGGCACTTCCACTTATGGATCTAGAGCTTAGGGAAATTAAAATCAAAAACACACAGCCACCCCAAAGTTTGGGACGGCTCCGTTTACAGGAACCTCGTCTACGGTACAAGTTAAATATCCGAGAAAGCAAAAAATGGATAAAGAAGTTGTGATACACACGTACAATGGAATATCACTCAGCAATGAAATCTACATCATCAGGCCCATAGCGCCATAATGAGTGGATTCAGGTACGATGATTCTACGAGAAATAAGTCACACAGAAAAGAAACATCATAAGATATGACTAATACACGGAATGTAAACTTGGCTACACATGAACTTAATTACAAAACAGAAAATGGTCTCAAATTGAGAAAATCAACTTACGCTTGCTTATGCGGAAAGGTGAGTTGGGGTGCTGCATAAAACCAGAGATTGAAATTAGCACAGATACCGTTCCATAAGCCAAATATATAATAGACAAGACCTACACCTTGCTCAACGAAATGGACGCAACGCCTGGGAATATACCTGACAAGTAAGAATCTTAAAACCCATGGATTTATATGTCTCCATAAGGAAGTCAAGCGTGTGTACAGCGGCCTAAATGCAGCAGTGAAAATCCGATAAATCCCATTATCAAAATAAATTTCAAAAACAAAACACAATGACAGTGAAATAGAGAGCAATTCTTAAATAATTCATACAGGGATTGTGATGCAACCTGGAATTACCACATCTACACGCAGAGCTGGGTGAGCCATAAGGCTGGACACTTTGGGCTGAAAGCATTGGTGAGGTTCGGTGAGCAAACGCAGACCTCTTGAAGTCATACTGCATGGTACCCATTCCAAGGGTCGCAACTCTCCAGGTTTAAGGGATTCCTCCTTCAGCTAAAACATGCATGGGAAACCCAGAGTATGGTCCACCGTGTGATTGGGAAACGTTTTCAAATGCATCTCAGTTTTCGAACCTGGTTCTCTGGTTCACCATTCTAGACGCTTTACTAACACTCTCCCCACTTGGAGAGTCAGTGCCTTTAACCTCCTGTTTGGCACAGTTTGCAAATTCTGCGCAAGATGAACAGGAATAGGGAGAACCAATGAGAGACTAGCTGTAGGTGTCTGCACGGGCAAATGGAATGCTCATTTCCCACCAGGAAGAGGAATTAACCAAAGGCTCAGCGTGCTCTGCCGGAAACAGATTAGGGCCTGAAGCAATCCTGCGGTTTTGCGGCCAGCTCACAAGAAAGCGAGTTGAAGAAAGGAGCTCAGGGGCACTGTCATTCACAAACCTGCAGAGTTATGAATGACTGCTATCGTCCAAAAATATATTGAAGTAAGTCTTCGAAGAGGACTTGAAAGCGGGGCAGAATTTCAGGAAAACGATTTCAGGGGGTAGGCTGGAATTGCACTTAAAGCATAGGAAAAGAGGCAGAATGTCGACAATGATGCACTTGGCCAAAAAGGTCGTATGCGTTTTTTCCTGAATATATTCAGGAAAAAACTCATACGCACTTTTTGGCCAACCAAGCAAGCATGTAAAGGAAATCTGCACTACAATGAAGTCTCACTGCCCGCCGCTCAAAAGGGCCATCTGAAAATAGGGTAAAATCCAGAAAGGCAGGACAGGTCATGGAGAACAGGGAGCCTTGTTATGCTGATGGGTGGGATGTAAATTTCCAACAGCCACTCTGGTGAAGTGTATGGTGTTTCCTGAAACACATAGGAAAGAAAGCAACACAGCCTATGGCACTTCAACTTATTGTCCTATTGCTTATTGAAATTAAAATCAAAAACACACAGCCACCCAAAAGTTTGGGACGGCTCTGTTTACAAGAACCTTGTCTACGGTACAAGTTAAATATCCCAGAAAGCAAAAAATGGATAAAGAAGTTGTGCTACGTACGTACAATGGAATATCACACAACAATGAAATCTACGTCATCAGGCCCATAGCGGCATAATGAGTGGATTCAGGTACGATGATTCTACGAGAAATAAGTCACACAGAATATGAAACCTCATAAGATATCACTAATACACGGAATGTAAACTTGGCTACACATGAACTGAATTACAAAACCGAAAAGGGTCTCAAATTTAGAAAACCAACTTATGCTTGCTTATGGGGAAAGTTGAGTTGGGGTGCTGCATAAAACCAGAGATTGAAATTAGCACAGATACCGTTCCATAGGCCAAATATATAATAGACAAGACCTACTCCTTGCTCAACGAAATGGACTCAACACCCCATATTCAACGCCTGGGAAGACCCCTGACAAGTAAGAATCTTAAAACCCATGAATTTATATGTCTCCATAAGGAAATCAAGCGTGTGTACAGCGGCCTAAACGCAGCAGTGAAAATCTGATAAATCCCATTATCAAAATAAATTTCATAAACAAAACACAATGACAGTGAAATAGACAATAATTCTTAAATAATTCATTCAGGGCTTGTGATGCAACCTGGATTTACCACATCTACACCCAGAGCTGGGTGAGACATAAGGCTGGACACTTCGGGCTGATAGCATTGGTGAGGTTTGGTGAGCAAACGCAGACCCTTTGAAGTCATACTGCCTGGTACCCGTTCCATGGGTCTCACCTCTCCAGGTTTAAGGGATTCTTCCTTCAGGTAAAACACGCATGGGAAACCCAGAATTTGGTCCACCATGTGACCGGGAAACCTTTTTAAAGGCATCGCAGTTTTCGTCCCGTCATACTCGGTTTTACCATTCCAGACGCTTTACTAACTCTTTCCCCACTTGGAGAGTCAGTGCCTTTAACCTCCTGTTTGGCACAGTTTGGAATTTCTGCGCAAGATGAACAGGAATAGGGAGTACCAATGAGAGATTAGCTGTAGGTGTCTGCAGGAGCAAATTTAACGCTCATTTCCCATCAGGAAGAGGAATTAGCCAAAGGCTCAAAATGCCGTGCCGGAACCAGATTAGGGCCTGAAGCAATCCTGCGGTTTTGCGGCCAGCTCACAAGAAAGCGAGCTGAAGAATGGAGCTCAGGGGCACTGTAATTCACAAACCTGCAGAGTTATAAATGACAGCTATCGTCCAAAAATATATTGAAGTAAGGCTGCAAAGAGGACTTGAACGCGGGGCAGAATTCCAGGAATACGATTTCAGGAGGTAGACGGGAAGTCCTCTGAAAGTATAGGAGAAGAGGCAGAACTTCGACAATGATGCACTTGGTCAAAAAGGGCATATGCGTTTCTTCCAGGGCCCTCATTAAAGAGGGTAGGAGGCTCCCAGCATGCTTCAGTGGCCAACAGAGGGCCTACGTCGCCAAGGCGACGTGAGCCATCCAGGCAGGAGTGACCTCACATCAGAGCGCCCACCTCACAGAAGGGTAAGGAACCCAGTCATGATCAGACTCTCACCAGAGTGCCCACATAAGCAAGGGGCTGGGAATCAGGCACGAGTGTCCTCACACCCGTGGGGCCACATCATCGAAAGTTGAGGTACCCAGCACATGTGGCCTCAAACCAGAAGACCCACATCACCATGGGTCTCAGAGCGAGGCAGGCAGGATTAACCTCACAACACATGGCCCATTGTATAAAAAGGTGAGGAATCCAGCAGTTGGAACATCCCAGCAGGCGGCCCAGAGCACCGAGGCTATGGGATCCAGGCAGTGATGAACTCACAACAGAGGGCCCTCATCGTGATACTGTAAGCAACCCAGCCGTTGTGACCTCAGAGCACAAGGCCCACATCCCCATGGGGAAGGGAACCAAGCAGGAGTGTCATCGCACCAGTGGGCACACAACAGAAAACGTGGGGAGCCCAGCAGTTAGGGCCGGACGCCAGAGGGCCCTCATCACTGAGGAGAGGAGGCTCCCAGCAAGCTCCAACTGCTACCAGAGGGCCGACGTCGCCAATGCGGGGTGTGCCAGCCAGGCAGGAGTGACCTCAGAGCAGAGGGCCAACCACACAAAAGTGTGTGGAACCCAAAGAGGATCAGACTCTCACCAGAGGGCCCACATCACCAAGGGAATGGAAAACAGGCAAGAGTGTCCTCACACCAGTGGGGCCACATCACCGAAATGTGACGGACCCAGCACACGTGGCCTCAAACTACAGGACACACATCACCAAGGGGCTGGGAGTGAGGCAGGCAGGAGGAGCCTCAAAACAGAGGGCCCATTGCGTAAAAAAGGTGAGGAATCCCGCAGTTGGAACCTCCCAGCAGGCGGCCAGGAGCAGCGAGGCTATGGGATCCAGGCCTGACTGAACTCAAAACAGAGGGCCCTCATCATGAAACTGTGAGCAACCCAGCCGTTGGGACCTTAGAGCAGAAGGCCCACATTCCCATGTGGTTGGGAACTTGGCAGAAGTGTACTCGCACCACAGGGCGCACATCAGAGAATTTTGGGAACCCAGAAATTAGGGCCTGATGCCAGAGGGCCCTCATTACCAAGGGGAGGAGACCCCAAGCAGGCACCAACTCCCTACGGAGGGACCATGTCGCCAAGGTGACGTGCAACAGCCAGGCAGGAGTGACCTCACAGCTGAGGGCCTACCTCACAGAATGGTGAGGAACCCAGCCAGGGTAAGACTCTCACCAGAGGGCCCACATCACCAAGGGCATCAGAACCAGGCAGGACTGTCTTCACACCAGGGTGACCACATCATAGAAAGGTGAGGAACCCAGCACATGTGGCCTAAACCAGAGGATCCAGATCTCCAAGGGGTTCGGAGTGAGGCAGGCATGAGTAGCCTCACAACACAGGGCGAATAGAATAAAAAAGCTGAGGAATCCTGCAGTGGGAACCTCCCAGCAGGCGGCCCAGAGCACCGAGTCTATGCGATCCAGGCCACAGTGAACTCACAGCAGAGGGCCCACATCATGAAACTGTGAGCAACCCAGCCGTTTGGACCTCAGAGCAGAAGGCCCACATCACCATGGGGTTGGGAACATGGCACGAGTGTCCTCGCACAACTTAGCACGTATCAGAAAATGTGGGTACCCAGCAGTTAGGGCCTGACGCCAGAGGGCCCTCATCACCGAGGGGAGGAGGCTCCCAGTAGGCTCCAACTGCCACAAGAGGGCCGACATTGCCAAGGTGGGGTGTGCCAGCCAGGCAGGAGTGACCTCACAGCAGAGGGCCCACCTCACAGAAGGGTGAGGAACCCAGCCAGGATCAGACTCTCACCAGAGGGCCCACATCACCAAGGGGATAGGAACCAGGCAGGAGTGTCCTCACACCAGTGGGGCCACATCATCGAAAGGTGAGGGACCCAGCACACGTGGCCTCAAACCAGAGGACACACATCACCAAGGGGCTGGGAGTGAGGCAGGCAGGAGGAGTCTCAAAACAGAGGGCCCATAGAAGGAAAAAGGTGAGGAATCCCGCAGTTGGAACTTCCCCGCAGGTGGCCAGGAGCAGCGAGGCTATGGGATCCATGCTGGAGTGAACTCACACCAGAGGGCCCTCATCAAGAAACTGAGCAACCCACGGTTGGGACCTCAGAGCAGAAGGCCCACAATCCCATGGGGTTGGGAACCTGGCAGGAGTGTACTAGCACCACAGGGCGCACAACAGAAAATTTGGGGAGCCCAGGAGTTAGGGTCTGACGCCAGAGGGCCCTCATTACCGAGGGGAGGAGACTCCCAGCAGGCACCAACTCCCAACTGAGGGCCCACGTCGCCAAGGTGACGTGGGCCAGCCAGGCAGGAGTGACCTCACAGCAGAGGGCCTACCTCACAGAAGGGTGAGGAACCCAGCCAGGATAAGACTCTCACCAGAGGGCCCACATCACCAAGGGGATCGGAACAAGGCAGGAGTGTCCTCACACCAGTGGGGCCACATCAGCGAAAGGTGAGGAACACAGCACATGTGGCCTCAAACAAGGGGACGCACATCACGAAAGGGCTGGGAGTGAGGCATGCAGGAGGAGACTCACAACAGAGGGCCCATAGAATAAAAAAGGTGAGGAACCCCACAGTTGGAAGCTCCAAGCAGGTGGCCCAGAGCACCGAGGTTATGGGATCCATGCCGGAGTGAACTCAGAGCAGAGGGCCCACATTCTGACACTGTGAGCAACCCAGCCGTTGGGACAACAGAGCAGAAATCTCACATCCCCTAGGGAAGGGACCCTGGCTGGAGTGTACTCGCACGACAGGGCGCACATCAGAAAATTTTGGGAGCCCATGAGTTAGGGCCTGACGCCAGAGGGCCCTCATTACCGAGGGGAGGAGACTCCCAGCAGGCACCAACTCCCAACTGAGGGCCCACATCGCCAACGTGACATGTGCCAGCCAGGCAGGAGTGACCTCACAGCAGAGGGCCCACCTCCCAGAAGTGTGAGGAATCCAGACAGGATCAGACTCTCACCAGAGGGCCCCCATCACCAAGGGGATGGGAACCAGGCAGGAGTGTCCTCACACCAGTGGGGCCACATCAATAAAGGTGAGGAAACCGGTACATGTGGCCTTAAACCAGAGGACCTACATCACAAAGGGGCTGGGAGTGAGTCAGGAAGTAGGAGCATAAAAACACAGGACCCAAAGAATAAAAAAGGTAAGGAATCCAGCAGTAGGAACCTCCCAGCAGTCGGCTCAGAGCACAGAGTCTATGGGATCTAGGCCTGAGTGAACTAACACCAGAGAGACAACATCAAGAAACGGTGAACAACACAGGTGTTGGGACCTTAGAGCAGAAGGCCCACATGCCCATGGGGATGGGAACCTCGCAGGAGTGTCCTCGCACCACTTAGCACGTATCAGAAAATGTGGGTACCCAGCAGTTAGGGCCTGACGATAGAGGGCCCCCATCACCGAGGGAAGGAGGCTCCCAGCAGGCTCCAAGTGCCACAAGAGGGCCGATGTTGCCCAGGTGGGGTGTGCCAGCCAGGCAGGAGTGACCTCACAGCAGAGGGCCCACCTCACAGAAGGGTGAGGAACCCAGGCAGGATCAGACTCTCACCAGAGGGCCCACATCATCAAGGGGATAGGAAGCAGGCAGGAGTGTCCTCACACCAGTGGGGCCACATCATCGAAAGGCGAGGGACCCAGCACACGTGGCCTCACACCAGAGGACACACATCACCAAGGGACTGGGAGTGAGGCAGGCAGGAGAAGTCTCAAAACAGAGGGTCCATAGAAGAAAAAAGGTGAGGAATCCCGCAGTTGGAACCTCCCAGCAGGTGGCCAGGAGCAGTGAGGCTATGGGATCCAGGCCGGAGAGAACTCACAGCAGAGGGCCCTCATCATGAAACTGAGCAACCCACGGTTGGGACCTCAGAGCAGAAGGCCCACATTCCCATGGGGTTGGGAACCTGGCAGGAGTGTACTCGAACCACAGGGCGCATATCAGAAAATATTGGGAGCCCAGGAATTAGGGCCTGACGCCAGAGGGCCCTCATTACCGAGGGCAGGAGACACCCAGCAGGCACCAAATCCCATCAGAGGGCCGACTTCGCCAAGGCGGGGTGTGCCAGCCAGGCAGGAGTGACGTCAGAGAAGAGGGCCCACCTCACAGAAGTGTGAGGAACCCAACCAGGATCAGACTCTCACCGGAGGGCCCACATCACCAAGGGGATGGGAACCAGGCAGGAGTGTCCTCACACCAGTGGGGCCACATCAGCCAAAGGTGAGGAACCCAGCACATGTGGCCTCAAACCACAGGACACACATCACCAAGGGGCTGGGAGTGAGGCAGGTGTCTGGAGGGGCACATTTAAGTCTAATTTCCCACCAGGAAGAGGAATTAACCAAAGGCTCAGAGTGCCGTGCCAGACCCTGATTATGGCCTAAAGCAAACCTGCGGTTCTGTGGCCAGCTTTCAAGGAAACGAGTTAAGAAAGGAAATCACGGGCACTGTAATTCACAAACCTGCAGAGTTATAAATGACAGCTATTGGCAAAAATATACTGAAGTAAGTCTGCAAAGAGGACTTCAAAACGAGGCAGAATTGCAGGAATCATATTTCAGGAGGTAGATTGGAATTGCATTTAAAGCATGTGAAAAGCGGCAGATCTTTGACAGTGATGCACTTGGACAAAAGTGCGTAAACATTTTTTCCTGAATATATTCAGGAAAAAACACATATGCCCTTTTTGGACAACCAAGCACTCGAGAAATGGAAATCCGCACTACAATGAAGTCTCATTTCCCATTCGTCAAAAGGGCCATCTGAAAAAAGTGTAAAAACCAGAAACACAGGACAGGCCATGGAGAACAGGGAGCCTTGTTATGCTGATGGGCGGGATGTAAATTGCCAACAGACACTCTGGAGATGTTTATGGTGTATCCTGAAACATCTGAAAAACAAAGCTACAGACCCTAGGGCACTTCCACTTTTGGCCCTATAGCTTAGGAAAATTAAAATCAACAAGACACAGGCAACACAAAATTTAGGGCTGCTGTGTTTACAAGAACCTTGAGTCCAGTACAAATTAAATATCCCAGAAAGAAAAATATGGATAAAGGAGTTGTGCTACTTACGTACAATGGAATATCACTCAGCAATGAAATCAATGTCATCAGGCCTGTAGCAGCAAATTGAGTGGATTTAAGTATGATGATTCTAAGAGAAATAGGTCACACAGAGAAAGAGAATTATCATAAGATATCACTAATAGAGAGAATGTAAACTTGGCTACACATAAACTGAATTCCAAAACCGAACAGAGTCTCACATTTAGATAAAAACTTATGCTTGCTTAAGGGGAAAGTTGAGTTGCGGTGCTGTATAAAACCAGAGATTGAAATTAGCACACATACCGTTCCATAAGCCAAATATGTAATAGACAAGACCTACTCTTTGCTCAACGAAATAGACTCATCCATGGTGTATCACCTCACACCTGTTAGAATGGGCATCATCAGAAAATCTACAAACAACAAATGCTGGAAAGGGTGTGGAGATAAGGAACCCTCTTCCGTTATTGTTGGGAATGAAATTGATACAGTCACTGTGGAGAACGTTATGGAGTTTCTTATAAAACTAAGAATAGAATTACCATATGATACAGCAGTCCCACTACTGGGCATATACCCAGACAAAACCATAAATCAAAAAGAGACATTCACCGCAATGTTCATTGCATCACTATTTACAATATCCAGGTAATGGAAGCAACCTAAATGCCCACAGACAGACGAATGCATAAAGACGTGGTACATATATAAAATGGAATATTACTAAGCCATAAAAAGGAATGAAATTGGGTCATTTGTAGAGACGTTGATGGATCTAGAGACTGTCATACAGAGTGAAGTAAGTCAGAAAGAGAAAAAGAAATCTTGTCTATTAATGCTTATATGTGGAACCTAGACAAATTGTACAGATGACCCGTTTTGCAAGGCAGAAATAGAGCAACAGATGTAGACAACAAACGTATGGACACCAAGGGGGGAAAGCTGTTGGGGGGTGGTGGTGGGAGGAGTTGAGAGATTGGGATTGGCATGTATACATTTATATGTATAAAATAGATAACCAAAAAGAACCTGCTGTATAAAAAAATAAAATAAAATTCAAATTACAAAAAGTAAAACAGAAAAAATATTCTTCCCTTCACATACATGTATTTAAATGAATAAATTATTTCCATGCTTATATCTGTAAATACAAAAAAGAGGAATAATATCTACCTTGAACCAAAAAAGAAAAAAAGAAAAAAAAACAGAACCCACCAGCTACATAGAGGAAAACCGTATCAGGGCACTTGCTCCAGTTGTAAACAATTCTGAAGTTGGTCAGTGGTGGGGAATCATCTCCCATTCAGCCAGCAGGCCCCACGCAACAAGCGTCCTCATTGCAAAGCTGGGGGACCATGCCGAGGCATCTGTGAGTAAACGTGGGCTGAGCCCCAGGCCAGCTGCTGCTGAAATGTTCCCACCCTTCCCAGGTAAAACACGCTGAATATGTACAAGGACTTGAAAGCCTAGAGGAAGGGCCATGGAGCCACATGAGCGACGGCATGCCAGCCGACTTGGTGCCTGCAGGCCAGCCAGGATGGTCCTGGCCCTGGGTGCTCTTCTGGAAGCTTTCCATTTCCCTGCCTGAGATACCCCTTCTGTCCCGGCCCCCACAGCTTTCTTCCTCACTCACCTCTGCCCAGGGAGAAATTCCAGCGGCAGGTATGGGTGACACATCCTCTTCTTTAGCAGGTGGCATCTTGGCAACTGCTGCAGAAAGTCCAGCAGAGCCCCACTCACACTGGGCCACCCACAAAGCCGTGGCCTCTCACTCCCTCCCACCAGTCCAGCCCCAAGACTGCTGACAGGGCAGAGAAAATGGCGTCAGGCACAGCTGCAGGGGCTCTTGCTGCCTGGAGCGGTGTTTATATTGATCTGAACCCAGGCACACCTGGGGAGGGCTGGCCGGCACGGTCAGGCTTCCCAGGCCAGCCAATAATCACCCCTCAGGGGCTCACAGTTGCAGAAACTGGAACTTGCTGAATCGGCCAGGTCCAAGGAACAGGTGTGGGCTCCTGAGAGTCAGGATAGACAAGGGGCTGCAGCTCTGGCTTGTTTTCTAATTATATTATCTGGCCCATGAGTGGGAGACAACTTCAAGAAAACCCTCTCCTAATGAGAGGAACCCAGGAGTCAGGGAGAGGAGGGGTGGCTGGTGGGTGGAGACAGAGGCCTGGGCCCCGGGTGCAGTGGAAGTCTATGGAAGACCAGGTGGAGGGAGGCCACACAGAGTGATGCCCAGGGTCACAGACCTGTCGGAGCTGCTGTTTGTTAGTTCAAGTCCTGCTCTGAGGTGCTCTGTGTCAGATCTGAGTGACAGGTGAGATGGGAGTGCTCTGCAATGAGGGCGATATGCAGGGTTCCTGTGTTCCCAACCCTGCCATGGTACCTGCAAGGGTAGCTCTGTATCCTGGGAGGGGCCTGACCACGAGAGCCCCATGGGCTGCAGTGGGACCTGCCCAGGGAACCCCATATCCTGGGAGGGTCCTGAACACGAGAGCCCCGTGGGCTGGGGTGGGGTACCTGCCCAGGTGAGCTCCATATCCTGGGATTGGCCTGACCTCGAGAGCCCCATGGGCTGCTGGAATCCTGGTAAAGGATGTCAGGACAGTCAGTGAAGCCACCGAGGATATACCTCCAGTAGTTCCTAAACCCTACACCCTGCTGGTCATTCTACCAACCACCAGGACATGGTATTCTGTATTAGTCTTCAATGATGCCTTCTTTTGTATTCTATTAGTCCCAGAGTCACAAGAAATTTTGGCTACTGAGTGGCAGGACTCAACATACAACTAAAACAATACTTCCGGGCCGTGTTGCCCCAAGGGTTCAAAAATTCCCACACCATCTTTGGGGAAAGCTCAGCTAAAGACCTAAAAGTTCTACCTCTGGAAAAGGAAACACTCCTTCAATATGCAGACGACATTCTGATCGCCAGCCCTACTAAGGAGACCTCTGAACTACGAAGCCAATAAAGGATACAAGTTGTCCAAGAAAAAGCTCAAATATCACAGACTACGGTGACCTGCCTGGGCTTCATTCTCACAGAAGGTCGGAGAAGCCCATCCCAGGAAAGGGAAGAAACAATTTACAGCCTTACCCATTTCTAAAACTAGAAGACAGCTTAGGGGTTCCTGGGGAGGCCAGGGTTTGCTGCTTCTGGATCCCTAACTACAGTCTACTAGCTCGGCCTCTATATGAAACACTGAAAGGAAAAGTTGATGATCCTTTTGAATAGAATGCAGAAGTGGCCTTTCAAGAATGGAAAGAGCAGTCAATTCAGACCCTTGCCCTGGAACTCCCTAATTTAGCTAAACCCTTTGACCTTTACATTCCTGGTGAACGGTGAATCGCCATTGGAGTATTAGTGCAAAACCTGGGACCACTTGAAATGGAACAATGCAAGAATGTGATCCAGGTAGGATAAACTACGGTCACCAAGGGGCTTGGCCCACCGCAACATCTGGCCAAGATACTGGCAGTATCTGATAACCTGAAAATCAGCAGCCCAAAAGGCCACCTCCCTCCTAAGGGAAAAGGAACCCTCGTGGTGATCCTAACCCCCAACCATGCCCTGAAGTTGCAGGGTTGGCTCCGTGGGCACACTGATCTTGAGTGAGGAGGCCCTCCAACTCCAAACTCCATAGAGATAACCGGGGCAAAGGGGCACCATGACGACTCATGTGAAGGTGTCTGCACGTGCAAATTTAACGCTCATTTCCCACCAGGAAGAGGAATTAACCAAAGGCTCAGCATGCCATGCCGGAACCAGATTAGGGCCTGAAGCAATCCTGTGGGTTTGCGGCCAGCTCACAAAAAAGCGAGTTGAAGAAAGGAGCTCAGGGGCACTGTAATTCACAAATCTGCAGAGTAATGAATGACAGCTATCGCCCAAAAATGTTTTGAAGTAAGTCTTCGAAGAGGCCTTGAAATCGGGGCAGAATTTCAGGAAAACGAATTCAGGGGGTAGACTGGAATTGCACTTAAAGAATAGGATTAGAGGCAGAATGTCGACAATGATGCACTTGGCCAAAAAGAGCGTATGCGTTTTTTCCTGAATATATTCAGGAAAAAACGCATACGCACTTTTTTGTCAACCAAGCAACCGTGTAAAGGAAATGTGCACTACAATGAAGTCTCACTGCCCCCCGGTCAAAAGGGCCATCTGAAAAAAGTGTAAATTCCAGAAAGGCAGGACAGGTCATGGAGAACAGGGAGCCTTGTTATGCTGATGGGCGGGATGTAAATTGCCAACATCCACTCTGGAGAAGTGTATGGTGTTTCCTGAAACACGTAGGAAACAAAGCAACAGAGCCTATGGCACTTCCACTTATGGTCCTATAGCTTAGGGAAATTAAAATTAAAAAACACACAGCCGCCCCAAAGTTTGGGACGGCTCTGTTTACAAGAACCTCGTCTACGGTACAAGTTAAATATCTGAGAAAGCAAAAAATGGATAAAGAAGTTGTGGTACGCACGTACAATGGAATATCACTCAGCAATGAAATCTACGTCATCAGGCCCGTCGCGGCATAATGAGTGGATTCAGGTACGATGATTCTACGAGAAATAAGTCACACAGAAAAAGAAACATCATAAGATAACACTAATAAACGGAATGTAAACTTGGCTACACATGAACTGAATTACAAAACAGAACAGCGTCTCAAATTTAGAAAACCAACTTATGTTTGCTTATGGGGAAAGGTGAGTTGGGGTGCTGCATAAAACCAGAGATTGAAATTAGCACAGATACCGTTCCATAAGCCAAATATATAA
The DNA here is from genome assembly GCF_059928025.1 of Delphinapterus leucas. Lineage (NCBI taxonomy): Eukaryota > Metazoa > Chordata > Mammalia > Artiodactyla > Monodontidae > Delphinapterus > Delphinapterus leucas. Next base: position 7,173,288 of record NW_028322237.1, read on the forward strand.
TAGACAAGACCTACTCCTTTCTCATCGAAATGGACTCAACACTGTATATTCAACGCCTGGGAAGATACCTGACAAGTAAGAATCTTAAAACCCATGGATTTATATGTCTCCATAAGGAAATCAAGCGTGTGTACAGCGGCCTAAACGCAGCAGTGAAAATCCGATAAATCCCATTATCAAAATATATTTCAAAAACAAAACACAATGACAGTGAAATAGAGAGCAATTCTTAAATAATTCATTCAGGGCTTGTGATGCAACCTGGATTTACCACATCTACACCCAGAGCTGGGTGAGACATAAGGCTGGACACTTCGGGCTGATAGCATTGGTGAGGTTCGGTGAGCAAACGCAGACCCTTTGAAGTCATACTGCATGGTACCCATTCCATGGGTCCCAACTCTCCAGGTTTAAGGGATTCTTCCTTCAGCTAAAACATGCATGGGAAACCCAGAGTATGGTCCACCGTGTGATTGGGAAACGTTTTCAAATGCATCTCAGTTTTCGTCCCCTGGTTCTCGGGTTCACCATTCCAGACGCTTTACTAACACTCTCCCCACTTGGAGAGTCAGGGACTTTAACCTCCTGTTTGGCACAGTTTGCAATTTCTGCGCAAGATGAACAGGAATAGGGAGAACCAATGAGAGACTAGCTGTAGGTGTCTGCACGGGCAAATGGAACGCTCATTTCCCACCAGGAAGAGGAATTAACCAAAGGCTCAGCGTGCCCTGCCGGAAAGAGATTAGGGCCTGAAGCAATCCTGCGGTTTTGCGGCCAGCTCACAAGAAAGCGAGTTGAAGAAAGGAGCTCAGGGGCACTGTAAATCACAAACCTGCAGAGTTATGAATGACAGCTATCATCCAAAAATGTACTGAAGTAAGTCTTCGAAGAGGACTTGAAAGCGGGGCAGAATTTCAGGAAAACGATTTCAGGGGGTAGGCTGGAATTGCACTTAAAGCATAGGAAAAGAGGCAGAATGTCGACAATGATGCACTTGGCCAAAAAGTGCGTATGCGTTTTTTCCTGAATATATTCAGGAAAAAACGCATACGCCCTTTTTCGCCAACCAGGCCAGCGTGTAAAAGAAATCTGCAGTACAATGAAGTCTCACTGCCCCCCGGGCAAAAGGGCCATCTGAAAAACGTGTAAAATCCAGAAAGGCAGGACAGGTCATGGAGAACAGGGAGCCTTGGTATGCTGATGGGCAGGATGTAAATTTCCAACAGCCACTCTGGAGAAGTGTATGGTGTTTCCTGAAACACGTAGGAAACAAAGCAACACAGCTTATGGCACTTCCACTTATGGTCCTATAGTTTAGGGAAATTAAAATCAAAAACACACAGCCACCCCAAAGTTTGGGACGGCTCTGTTTACAAGAACCTCGTCTACGGTACAAGTTAAATATCCGAGAAAGCAAAAAATGGATAAAGAAACTGTGGTATGCACGTACAATGGAATATCACTCAGCAATGAAATCTACGTCATCAGGCCCGTAGCGGCATAACGAGTGGATCCAGGTACGATGATTCTACGAGAAATAAGTCACACAGAAAAAGAAACATCATAAGATATCACTAATACACGGAATGTAAACTTGGCTACACATGAATTGAATTACAACACAGAACAGGGTCTCAAATTTAGAAAACCAACTTATGCTTGCTTAAGGGGAAAGGTGAGTTGGGGTGCTGCATAAAACCAGAGATTGAAATTAGCACAGATACCGTTCCATAAGCCAAATATATAATAGACAAGACCTACTCCTTGCTCAATGAAATGTACTCAACACCCCATATTCAACGCCTGGGAACATACCTGACAAGTAAGAATCTTAAAACCCATGGATTTATATGTCTCCATAAGGAAATCAAACGAGTGTACAGCGGACTAAACGCAGCAGTGAAAATCCGATAAATCCCATTATCAAAATAAATTTCAAAAACAAAACACAATGACAGTGAAATAGAGAGAAATTCTTAAATAATTCACTCAGGGCTTGTGATGCAACCTGGATTTACCACATCTACACCCAGAGCTGTGTGAGACATAAGGCTGGACACTTCGGGCTGATAGCATTGGTGAGGTTCGGTGAGCAAACGCAGACCCTTTGAAATCATACTGCCTGGTACCCATTCCAAGGGTCTTAAATCTCCAGGTTTAAGGGATTCTTCCTTCAGCTAAAACATGCATGGGAAACCCAGAGTATGGTCCACCGTGTGATTGGGAAACGTTTTCAAATGCATCTCAGTTTTCGTCCCCTGGTACTCGGGTTCACCATTCCAGACGCTTTACTAACATTCTCCCCACTTGGAGAGTCAGTGCCTTTAACCTCCTGTTTGGCACAGTTGGCAATTTCTGCGCAAGATGAACAGGAATAGGGAGAACCAATGAGAGACTAGCTATAGGTGTCTGCACGGGCAAATGGAACGCTCATTTCCCACCAGGAAGAGGAATTAACCAAATGGTCAGCGTGCCCTGCCGGAAACAGATTAGGGCCTGAAGCAATCCTGCGGTTTTGCGGCCAGCTCACAAGAAAGCGAGTTGAGGAAAGGAGCTCAGGGGCACTGTAATTCACAAACCTGCAGAGTTATGAATGACAGTTATCGTCCAAAAATGTATTGAAGTAAGTCTTCGAAGAGGACTTGAAAGCAGGGCAGAATTTCAGGAAAACGATTTCAGGGGGTAGACTGGAATTGCACTTAAAGCATAGGAAAAGAGGCAGAATGTCGACAATGATGCACTTGGCCAAAAAGGGCGTATGCGTTTTTTCCTGAATATATTCAGGAAAAAACGCATACGCCCTTTTTGGCCAACCAAGCAGGCGTGTAAAGGAAATCTGCACTACAATGAAGTCTCACTGCTCCCCGGTCAAAAGGGCCATCTGAAAAAAGTGTAAAATCCAGAAAGGCAGGACAGGTCATGGAGAACAGGGAGACTAGTTATGCTGATGTGCGGGATATAAATTGCCAACAGCCACTCTGGAGAAATGTATGGTGTTTCCTGAAACACGTAGGAAACAAAACAACACAGCCTATGGCACTTCCACTTATGGATCTAGAGCTTAGGGAAATTAAAATCAAAAAGACACAGCCACCCCAAAGTTTGGGACGGCTCCGTTTACAGGAACCTCGTCTACGGTACAAGTTAAATATCCGAGAAAGCAAAAAATGGATAAAGAAGTTGTGATACACACGTACAATGGAATATCACTCAGCAATGAAATCTACATCATCAGGCCCATAGCGCCATAATGAGTGGATTCAGGTACGATGATTCTACGAGAAATAAGTCACACAGAAAAGAAACATCATAAGATATGACTAATACACGGAATGTAAACTTGGCTACACATGAACTTAATTACAAAACAGAAAATGGTCTCAAATTGAGAAAATCAACTTACGCTTGCTTATGCGGAAAGGTGAGTTGGGGTGCTGCATAAAACCAGAGATTGAAATTAGCACAGATACCGTTCCATAAGCCAAATATATAATAGACAAGACCTACACCTTGCTCAACGAAACGGACGCAACGCCTGGGAATATACCTGACAAGTAAGAATCTTAAAACCCATGGATTTATATGTCTCCATAAGGAAGTCAAGCGTGTGTACAGCGGCCTAAATGCAGCAGTGAAAATCCGATAAATCCCATTATCAAAATAAATTTCAAAAACAAAACACAATGACAGTGAAATAGAGAGCAATTCTTAAATAATTCATACAGGGATTGTGATGCAACCTGGAATTACCACATCTACACGCAGAGCTGGGTGAGCCATAAGGCTGGACACTTTGGGCTGAAAGCATTGGTGAGGTTCGGTGAGCAAACGCAGACCTCTTGAAGTCATACTGCATGGTACCCATTCCAAGGGTCGCAACTCTCCAGGTTTAAGGGATTCCTCCTTCAGCTAAAACATGCATGGGAAACCCAGAGTATGGTCCACCGTGTGATTGGGAAACGTTTTCAAATGCATCTCAGTTTTCGAACCTGGTTCTCTGGTTCACCATTCTAGACGCTTTACTAACACTCTCCCCACTTGGAGAGTCAGTGCCTTTAACCTCCTGTTTGGCACAGTTTGCAAATTCTGCGCAAGATGAACAGGAATAGGGAGAACCAATGAGAGACTAGCTGTAGGTGTCTGCACGGGCAAATGGAATGCTCATTTCCCACCAGGAAGAGGAATTAACCAAAGGCTCAGCGTGCCCTGCCGGAAAGAGATTAGGGCCTGAAGCAATCCTGCGGTTTTGCGCCCAGCTCACAAGAAAGCGAGTTGAAGAAAGGAGCTCAGGGGCACTGTCATTCACAAACCTGCAGAGTTATGAATGACTGCTATCGTCCAAAAATATATTGAAGTAAGTCTTCGAAGAGGACTTGAAAGCGGGGCAGAATTTCAGGAAAACGATTTCAGGGGGTAGGCTGGAATTGCACTTAAAGCATAGGAAAAGAGGCAGAATGTCGACAATGATGCACTTGGCCAAAAAGGTCGTATGCGTTTTTTCCTGAATATATTCAGGAAAAAACTCATACGCACTTTTTGGCCAACCAAGCAAGCATGTAAAGGAAATCTGCACTACAATGAAGTCTCACTGCCCGCCGCTCAAAAGGGCCATCTGAAAATAGGGTAAAATCCAGAAAGGCAGGACAGGTCATGGAGAACAGGGAGCCTTGTTATGCTGATGGGTGGGATGTAAATTTCCAACAGCCACTCTGGAGAAGTGTATGGTGTTTCCTGAAACACATAGGAAAGAAAGCAACACAGCCTAGGGCACTTCAACTTATTGTCCTATTGCTTATTGAAATTAAAATCAAAAACACACAGCCACCCAAAAGTTTGGGACGGCTCTGTTTACAAGAACCTTGTCTACGGTACAAGTTAAATATCCCAGAAAGCAAAAAATGGATAAAGAAGTTGTGCTACGTACGTACAATGGAATATCACACAACAATGAAATCTACGTCATCAGGCCCATAGCGGCATAATGAGTGGATTCAGGTACGATGATTCTACGAGAAATAAGTCACACAGAATATGAAACCTCATAAGATATCACTAATACACGGAATGTAAACTTGGCTACACATGAACTGAATTACAAAACCGAAAAGGGTCTCAAATTTAGAAAACCAACTTATGCTTGCTTATGGGGAAAGTTGAGTTGGGGTGCTGCATAAAACCAGAGATTGAAATTAGCACAGATACCATTCCATAGGCCAAATATATAATAGACAAGACCTACTCCTTGCTCAACGAAATGGACTCAACACCCCATATTCAACGCCTGGGAAGACCCCTGACAAGTAAGAATCTTAAAACCCATGGATTTATATGTCTCCATAAGGAAATCAAGCGTGTGTACAGCGGCCTAAACGCAGCAGTGAAAATCTGATAAATCCCATTATCAAAATAAATTTCATAAACAAAACACAATGACAGTGAAATAGACAATAATTCTTAAATAATTCATTCAGGGCTTGTGATGCAACCTGGATTTACCACATCTACACGCAGAGCTGGGTGAGACATAAGGCTGGACACTTCGGGCTGATAGCATTGGTGAGGTTTGGTGAGCAAACGCAGACCCTTTGAAGTCATACTGCATGGTACCCGTTCCATGGGTCCCACCTCTCCAGGTTTAAGGGGTTCTTCCTTCAGGTAAAACACGCATGGGAAACCCAGAATTTGGTCCACCGTGTGACCGGGAAACCTTTTTAAAGGCATCTCAGTTTTTGTCCCGTCATACTCGGTTTTACCATTCCAGACGCTTTACTAAATCTTTCCCCACTTGGAGAGTCAGTGCCTTTAACCTCCTGTTTGGCACAGTTTGGAATTTCTGCGCAAGATGAACAGGAATAGGGAGTACCAATGAGAGATTAGCTGTAGGTGTCTGCAGGAGCAAATTTAACGCTCATTTCCCATCAGGAAGAGGAATTAGCCAAAGGCTCAAAATGCCGTGCCGGAACCAGATTAGGGCCTGAAGCAATCCTGCGGTTTTGCGGCCAGCTCACAAGAAAGCGAGCTGAAGAATGGAGCTCAGGGGCACTGTAATTCACAAACCTGCAGAGTTATAAATGACAGCTATCGTCCAAAAATATATTGAAGTAAGGCTGCAAAGAGGACTTGAACGCGGGGCAGAATTCCAGGAATACGATTTCAGGAGGTAGACGGGAAGTCCTCTGAAAGTATAGGAGAAGAGGCAGAACTTCGACAATGATGCACTTGGTCAAAAAGGGCATATGCGTTTCTTCCAGGGCCCTCATTAAAGAGGGTAGGAGGCTCCCAGCATGCTTCAGTGGCCAACAGAGGGCCTACGTCGCCAAGGCGACGTGAGCCATCCAGGCAGGAGTGACCTCACATCAGAGCGCCCACCTCACAGAAGGGTAAGGAACCCAGTCATGATCAGACTCTCACCAGAGTGCCCACATAAGCAAGGGGCTGGGAATCAGGCACGAGTGTCCTCACACCCGTGGGGCCACATCATCGAAAGTTGAGGTACCCAGCACATGTGGCCTCAAACCAGAAGACCCACATCACCATGGGTCTCAGAGCGAGTCAGGCAGGATTAACCTCACAACACATGGCCCATTGTATAAAAAGGTGAGGAATCCAGCAGTTGGAACATCCCAGCAGGCGGCCCAGAGCACCGAGGCTATGGGATCCAGGCAGTGATGAACTCACAACAGAGGGCCCTCATCGTGATACTGTAAGCAACCCAGCCGTTGTGACCTCAGAGCACAAGGCCCACATCCCCATGGGGAAGGGAACCAAGCAGGAGTGTCATCGCACCAGTGGGCACACAACAGAAAACGTGGGGAGCCCAGCAGTTAGGGCCGGACGCCAGAGGGCCCTCATCACTGAGGAGAGGAGGCTCCCAGCAAGCTCCAACTGCTACCAGAGGGCCGACGTCGCCAATGCGGGGTGTGCCAGCCAGGCAGGAGTGACCTCAGAGCAGAGGGCCAACCACACAAAAGTGTGTGGAACCCAAAGAGGATCAGACTCTCACCAGAGGGCCCACATCACCAAGGGAATGGAAAACAGGCAAGAGTGTCCTCACACCAGTGGGGCCACATCACCGAAATGTGACGGACCCAGCACACGTGGCCTCAAACTACAGGACACACATCACCAAGGGGCTGGGAGTGAGGCAGGCAGGAGGAGCCTCAAAACAGAGGGCCCATTGCGTAAAAAAGGTGAGGAATCCCGCAGTTGGAACCTCCCAGCAGGCGGCCAGGAGCAGCGAGGCTATGGGATCCAGGCCTGACTGAACTCAAAACAGAGGGCCCTCATCATGAAACTGTGAGCAACCCAGCCGTTGGGACCTTAGAGCAGAAGGCCCACATTCCCATGTGGTTGGGAACTTGGCAGAAGTGTACTCGCACCACAGGGCGCACATCAGAGAATTTTGGGAACCCAGAAATTAGGGCCTGATGCCAGAGGGCCCTCATTACCAAGGGGAGGAGACCCCAAGCAGGCACCAACTCCCTACGGAGGGACCATGTCGCCAAGGTGACGTGCAACAGCCAGGCAGGAGTGACCTCACAGCTGAGGGCCTACCTCACAGAATGGTGAGGAACCCAGCCAGGATAAGACTCTCACCAGAGGGCCCACATCACCAAGGGCATCAGAACCAGGCAGGACTGTCTTCACACCAGGGTGACCACATCATAGAAAGGTGAGGAACCCAGCACATGTGGCCTAAACCAGAGGATCCAGATCTCCAAGGGGTTCGGAGTGAGGCAGGCATGAGTAGCCTCACAACACAGGGCGAATAGAATAAAAAAGCTGAGGAATCCTGCAGTGGGAACCTCCCAGCAGGCGGCCCAGAGCACCGAGTCTATGCGATCCAGGCCACAGTGAACTCACAGCAGAGGGCCCACATCATGAAACTGTGAGCAACCCAGCCGTTTGGACCTCAGAGCAGAAGGCCCACATCACCATGGGGTTGGGAACATGGCACGAGTGTCCTCGCACAACTTAGCACGTATCAGAAAATGTGGGTACCCAGCAGTTAGGGCCTGACGCCAGAGGGCCCTCATCACCGAGGGGAGGAGGCTCCCAGTAGGCTCCAACTGCCACAAGAGGGCCGACATTGCCAAGGTGGGGTGTGCCAGCCAGGCAGGAGTGACCTCACAGCAGAGGGCCCACCTCACAGAAGGGTGAGGAACCCAGCCAGGATCAGACTCTCACCAGAGGGCCCACATCACCAAGGGGATAGGAACCAGGCAGGAGTGTCCTCACACCAGTGGGGCCACATCATCGAAAGGTGAGGGACCCAGCACACGTGGCCTCAAACCAGAGGACACACATCACCAAGGGGCTGGGAGTGAGGCAGGCAGGAGGAGTCTCAAAACAGAGGGCCCATAGAAGGAAAAAGGTGAGGAATCCCGCAGTTGGAACTTCCCCGCAGGTGGCCAGGAGCAGTGAGGCTATGGGATCCATGCTGGAGTGAACTCACACCAGAGGGCCCTCATCAAGAAACTGAGCAACCCACGGTTGGGACCTCAGAGCAGAAGGCCCACAATCCCATGGGGTTGGGAACCTGGCAGGAGTGTACTAGCACCACATGGCGCACAACAGAAAATTTGGGGAGCCCAGGAGTTAGGGTCTGACGCCAGAGGGCCCTCATTACCGAGGGGAGGAGACTCCCAGCAGGCACCAACTCCCAACTGAGGGCCCACGTCGCCAAGGTGACGTGGGCCAGCCAGGCAGGAGTGACCTCACAGCAGAGGGCCTACCTCACAGAAGGGTGAGGAACCCAGCCAGGATAAGACTCTCACCAGAGGGCCCACATCACCAAGGGGATCGGAACAAGGCAGGAGTGTCCTCACACCAGTGGGGCCACATCAGCGAAAGGTGAGGAACACAGCACATGTGGCCTCAAACAAGGGGACGCACATCACGAAAGGGCTGGGAGTGAGGCATGCAGGAGGAGACTCACAACAGAGGGCCCATAGAATAAAAAAGGTGAGGAACCCCACAGTTGGAAGCTCCAAGCAGGTGGCCCAGAGCACCGAGGCTATGGGATCCATGCCGGAGTGAACTCAGAGCAGAGGGCCCACATTCTGACACTGTGAGCAACCCAGCCGTTGGGACAACAGAGCATAAATCTCACATCCCCTAGGGAAGGGACCCTGGCTGGAGTGTACTCGCACGACAGGGCGCACATCAGAAAATTTTGGGAGCCCATGAGTTAGGGCCTGACGCCAGAGGGCCCTCATTACCGAGGGGAGGAGACTCCCAGCAGGCACCAACTCCCAACTGAGGGCCCACATCGCCAAGGTGACGTGTGCCAGCCAGGCAGGAGTGACCTCACAGCAGAGGGCCCACCTCCCAGAAGTGTGAGGAATCCAGACAGGATCAGACTCTCACCAGAGGGCCCCCATCACCAAGGGGATGGGAACCAGGCAGGAGTGTCCTCACACCAGTGGGGCCACATCAATAAAGGTGAGGAAACCGGTACATGTGGCCTTAAACCAGAGGACCTACATCACAAAGGGGCTGGGAGTGAGTCAGGAAGTAGGAGCATAAAAACACAGGACCCAAAGAATAAAAAAGGTAAGGAATCCAGCAGTAGGAACCTCCCAGCAGTCGGCTCAGAGCACAGAGGCTATGGGATCTAGGCCTGAGTGAACTAACACCAGAGAGACAACATCAAGAAACGGTGAACAACACAGGTGTTGGGACCTTAGAGCAGAAGGCCCACATGCCCATGGGGATGGGAACCTCGCAGGAGTGTCCTCGCAATACTTAGCACGTATCAGAAAATGTGGGTACCCAGCAGTTAGGGCCTGAGGCAAGAGGGCCCCCATCACCGAGGGGAGGCTCCCAGCAGGCTCCAAGTGCCACAAGAGGGCCGATGTTGCCCAGGTGGGGTGTGCCAGCCAGGCAGGAGTGACCTCACAGCAGAGGGCCCACCTCACAGAAGGGTGAGGAACCCAGCCAGGATCAGACTCTCACCAGAGGGCCCACATCATCAAGGGGATGGGAACCAGGCAGGAGTGTCCTCACACCAGTGGGGCCACATCATCGAAAGGCGAGGGACCCAGCATCCATGGCCTCAAACCAGAGGACACACATCACCAAGGGGCTGGGAGTGAGGCAGGCAGGAGGAGTCTCAAAACAGAGGGTCCATAGAAGAAAAAAGGTGAGGAATCCCGCAGTTGTAACCTCCCAGCAGGTGGCCAGGAGCAGCGAGGCTATGGGATCCAGGCCGGAGAGAACTCACAGCAGAGGGACCTCATCATGAATCTGAGCAACCCACGGTTGGGACCTCAGAGCAGAAGGCCCACATTCCCATGCGGTTGGGAAACTGGCAAGAGTGTACTCGAACCACAGGGCGCATATCAGAAAATATTGGGAGCCCAGGAGTTAGGGCCTGACACCAGAGGGCCCTCATTACCGAGGGGAGGAGACACCCAGCAGGCACCAAATCCCACCAGAGAGCCGACGTCACCAAGGCGGGGTGTGCCAGCCAGGCAGGAGTGACCTCAGAGAAGAGGGCCCACCTCACAGAAGTGTGAGGAACCCAACCAGGATCAGACTCTCACCGGAGGGCCCACATCACCAAGGGGATGGGAACCAGGCAGGAGTGTCCTCACACCAGTGGGGCCACATCAGCCAAAGGTGAGGAACCCAGCACATGTGGCCTCAAACCACAGGACACACATCACCAAGGGGCTAGGAGTGAGGCAGGTGTCTGGAGGGGCACATTTAACTCTAATTTCCCACCAGGAAGTGGAATGAACCAAAGTCTCAGAGTGCCGTGCCGGACCCTGATTACGGCCTGAAGCAAACCTGCGGTTCTGTGGCCAGTTTTCAAGGAAACGAGTTAAGAAAGGAAATCACGGGCACTGTAATTCACAAACCTGCAGTGTTATAAATGACAGTTATTGGCAAAATTATGTGGAAGTAAGTCTGCAAAGAGGACTTGAAAACGAGGCAGAATTGCAGGAATCATATTTCAGGAGGTAGATTGGAATTGCATTTAAAGCATGTGAAAAGCGGCAGATCTTTGACAGTGATGCACTTGGACAAAAGTGCGTAAACATTTTTTCCTGAATATATTCAGGAAAAAACACATATGCCCTTTTTGGCCAACCAAGCACTCGAGAAATGGAAATCCGCACTACAATGAAGTCTCATTTCCCATTCGTCAAAAGGGCCATCTGAAAAAAGTGTAAAAACCAGAAACACAGGACAGGCCATGGAGAACAGGGAGCCTTGTTATGCTGATGGGCGGGATGTAAATTGCCAACAGACACTCTGGAGATGTTTATGGTGTATCCTGAAACATCTGAAAAACAAAGCTACAGACCCTAGGGCACTTCCACTTTTGGCCCTATAGCTTAGGAAAATTAAAATCAACAAGACACAGCCAACACAAAATTTAGGGCTGCTGTTTTTACAAGAACCTTGAGTCCAGTACAAATTAAATATCCCAGAAAGAAAAAAATGGATAAAGGAGTTGTGCTACTTACGTACAACTGAATATCACTCAGCAATGAAATCAATGTCATCAGGCCTGTAGCAGCAAATTGAGTGGATTTAAGTATGATGATTCTAAGAGAAATAGGTCACACAGAGAAAGAGAATTATCATAAGATATCACTAATAGAGAGAGTGTAAACATGGCTACACATAAACTGAATTCCAAAACCGAACAGAGTCTCACATTTAGATAAAAACTTATGCTTGCTTAAGGGTAAAGTTGAGTTGGGGTGCTGTATAAAACCAGAGATTGAAATTAGCACACATACCGTTCCATAAGCCAAATATGTAATAGACAAGACCTACTCTTTGCTCAACGAAATAGACTCATCCATGGTGTATCACCTCACACCTGTTAGAATGGGCATCATCAGAAAATCTACAAACAACAAATGCTGGAAAGGGTGTGGAGATAAGGAACCCTCTTCCACTATTGTTGGGAATGTAAATTGATACAGTCACTGTGGAGAACATTATGGAGTTTCTTATAAAACTAAGAATAGAATTACCATATGATACAGCAATCCCACTACTGGGCATATACCCAGACAAAACCATAAATCAAAAAGAGACATTCACCGCAATGTTCATTGCATCACTATTTACAATATCCAGGTAATGGAAGCAACCTAAATGCCCACAGACAGACGAATGCATAAAGATGTGGTACATATATAAAATGGAATATTACTAAGCCATAAAAAGGAATGAAATTGGGTCATTTGTAGAGACGTTGATGGATCTAGAGACTGTCATACAGAGTGAAGTAAGTCAGAAAGAGAAAAACAAATCTTGTCTATTAATGCATATATGTGGAACCTAGAAAAATTGTACAGATGAACCGTTTTGCCAGGCAGAAATAGAGCAACAGATGTAGACAACAAACGTATGGACACCAAGGGGGGATAGCTGTTGGGGGGTGGTGGTGGGAGGAGTTGAGAGATTGGGATTGGCATGTATACATTTATATGTATAAAATAGATAACCAAAAAGAACCTGCTGTATAAAAAAATAAAATAAAATTCAAATTACAAAAAGTAAAACAGAAAAAATATTCTTCCCTTCACATACATGTATTTATATGAATAAATTATTTCCATGCTTATATCTGTAAATACAAAAAAGAGGAATAAAATCTACCTTGAACCAAAAAAGAAAAAAAGAAAAAAAAACAGAACCCACCAGTTACACAGAGGAAAACCGTATCAGGGCACTTGCTCCAGTTGTAAACAATTCTGAAGTTGGTCAGTGGTGGGGAATCATCTCCCATTCAGCCAGCAGGCCCCACGCAACAAGCGTCCTCATTGCAAAGCTGGGGGACCGTGCCGAGGCATCTGTGAGTAAACGTGGGCTGAGCCCCAGGCCAGCTGCTGCTGAAATGTTCCCACCCTTCCCAGGTAAAACACCTGAATATGTACAAGGACTTGAAAGCCTAGAGGAAGGGCCATGGAGCCACATGAGTGACAGCATGCCAGCCGACTTGGTGCCTGCAGGCCAGCCAGGATGGTCCTGGCCCTGGGTGCTCTTCTGGAAGCTTTCCATTTCCCTGCCTGAGATACCCCTGCTGTCCCGGCCCCCACTGCTTTCTTCCTCACTCACCTCTGCCCAGGGAGAAATTCCAGCGGCAGGTATGGGTGACACATCCTCTTCTTTAGCAGGTGGCATCTTGGCAACTGCTGCAGAAAGTCCAGCAGAGCCCCACTCACACTGGGCCACCCACAAAGCCGTGGCCTCTCACTCCCTCCCACCAGTCCAGCCCCAAGACTGCTGACAGGGCAGAGAAAATGGCGTCAGGCACAGCTGCAGGGGCTCTTGCTGCCTGGAGCGGTGTTTATATTGATCTGAACCCAGGCACACCTGGGGAGGGCTGGCCGGCATGGTCGTGCTTCCCAGGCCAGCCAATAATCACCCCTCAGGGGCTCACAGTTGCAGAAACTGGAACTTGCTGAATCGGCCAGGTCCAAGGAACAGGTGTGGGCTCCTGAGAGTCAGGCTAGACAAGGGGCTGCAGCTCTGGCTTGTTTTCTAATTATATTATCTGGCCCATGAGTGGGAGACAACTTCAAGAAAACCCTCTCCTAATGAGAGGAACCCAGGAGTCAGGGAGAGGAGGGGTGGCTGGTGGGTGGAGACAGAGGCCTGGTGCCCCGGGTGCAGTGGAAGTCTATGGAAGACCAGGTGGAGGGAGGCCACACAGAGTGATGCCCAGGGTCACAGACCTGTCGGAGCTGCTGTTTGTTAGTTCAAGTCCTGCTCTGAGGTGCTCTGTGTCAGATCTGAGTGACAGGTGAGCTGGGAGTGCTCTGCAATGAGGGCGATATGCACGGTTCCTGTGTTCCCAGCCCTGCCATGGTACCTGCAAGGGTAGCTCTGTATCCTGGGAGGGGCCTGACCACGAGAGCCCAATGGGCTGCAGGGGAACCTGCCCAGGGAACCCCATATCCTGGGAGGGGCCTGAACACGAGAGCCCCATGGGCTGGGGTGGGGGTGGGGTACCTGCCCAGGTGAGCTCCATATCCTGGGATTGGCCTGACCTCGAGAGCCCCATGGGCTGCTGGAGTCCTGGTAAATGATGTCAGGACAGTCAGTGAAGCCACCGAGGATATACCTCCAGTAGTTCCTAAATCCTACACCCTGCTTGTCATTCTACCAACCACCAGGACATGGTATTCTGTATTAGTCTTCAATGATGCCTTCTTTTGTATTCTATTAGTCCCAGAGTCACAAGAAATTTTGGCTTGTGAGTGGCAGGACTCAACATACAACTAAAACAATACTTCCGGGCCGTGTTGCCCCAAGGGTTCAAAAATTCCCACACCATCTTTGGGGAAAGCTCAGCTAAAGAACTAAAAGTTCTACCTCTGGAAAAGGAAACACTCCTTCAATATGCAGACGACATTCTGATCGCCAGCCCTACTAAGGAGACCTCTGAACTACCAAGCCAATAAAGGATACAAGTTGTCCAAGAAAAAGCTCAAATATCACAGACTACGGTGACCTGCCTGGGCTTCATTCTCACAGAAGGTCGGAGAAGCCCATCCCAGGAAAGGGAAGAAACAATTTACAGCCTTACCCATTTCTAAAACTAGAAGACAGCTTAGGGGTTCCTGGGGAGGCCAGGGTTTGCTGCTTCTGGATCCCTAACTACAGTCTACTAGCTGGGCCTCTATATGAAACACTGAAAGGAAAAGATGATGATCCTTTTGAATAGAATGCAGAAGTGGCCTTTCAAGAATGGAAAGAGCAGTCAATTCAGACCCTTGCCCTGGAACTCCCTAATTTAGCTAAACCCTTTGACCTTTACATTCCTGGTGAACGGTGAATCGCCATTGGAGTATTAGTGCAAAACCTGGGACCACTTGAAATGGAACAATGCAAGAATGCGATCCAGGTAGGATAAACTACGGTCACCAAGGGGCTTGGCCAACCGCCACATCTGGCCAAGATACTGGCAGTATCTGAAAACCTGGAAATCAGCAGCCCAAAAGGCCACCTCCCTCCGAAGGCAAAAGGATCCCACGTGGTGATCCTAACACCCAACCATGCCCTGAAGTTGCAGGGTTGGCTCCATGGGCACACTGACCTTGAGCGAGGAGGCCCACCAACTCCAACCTCCATAGAGATAACCGGGGCAAAGTGGCACCATGAAGACTCATGTGAAGGTGTCTGCACGGGCAAATTTAATGCTCATTTCCCACCAGGAAGAGGAATTAACCTAAGGCTCAGCATGCCGTGCCGGAACCAGATTAGGGCCTGAAGCAATCCTGCGGGTTTGCGGCCAGCTCACAAGAAAGCGAGTTGAAGAAAGGAGCTCAGGGACACTGTAATTCACAAACCTGCAGAGTTATAAATGACAGCTATCACCCAAAAATATATTGAAGGAAGGCTGCGAAGAGGACTTGAAAGCGGGGCAGAATTGCAAGAAAACGATTTCAGGGGGTAGACTGGAATTGCATTTAAAGCATAGGAAAAGAGGCAGAACGTCGACAATGATGCACTTGGCCATAAAGGGCGTATGCGTTTTTTCCTGAATATATTCAGGAAAAAACGCATACGCCCTTTTTGGCCAACCAAGCAAGCATGTTAAAGAAATCTGCACTACAATGAAGTCTCACTGCCCCCCGTTCAAAAGGGCCATCTGAAAAAAGTGTAAAATCCAGAAAGGCAGCACAGGCCATGGAGAACAGGGAGCCTTGTTATGCTGATGGGCGGGATGTAAATTGCCAACAGCCACTCTGGAGATGTGTATGGTGTTTCCTCAAAAACCTAAAAAACAAAGCAACGGAGCCTACGGCATTACCACTTTTTTTCCTATAGCTTAGGGAAATTAAAATCAAAAACACACAGCCACCACAAAGTTTCTGTTTACGGCTCTGTTTACAAGAACCTCGTCTACGGTACAAGTTAAATATCCCAGAAAGCGAAAAATGGATAAAGAAGTGTGGTACGTACGTACAAAGGAATATCACTCACCAATGAAATCTATGTCATCAGGCCCGTCGCGGCATAATGAGTGGATTCAGGTACGATGATTCTAAGTGAAATAAGTCACACAGAAAATGAAACATCATAAGATATCACTAATACACGGAATGTAAACTTGGCTACACATGAACTGAATAACAGAACAGGGTCTCAAATTTAGAAAACCAACTTATGCTTGCTTAAGGGGAAAGGTGAGTTGTGGTGCTGCATAAAACCAGAGATAGAAATTAGCACAGATACCTTTCCATAAGCCAAATATGTAATAGTCAAGACCTAGCCCTTGCTCAACGAAATGGACTAAACACCCCATATTCAACGCCTAGGATTACACATGAGTAGTAAGAACCTTCAAACCCATGGATTTATATGTCTCCGTAAGAGACTCATGTGTGTGTACAGCGGCATGAATGCAGCAGAGAAAATCCGATAAAACCCATTATCAAAATGAATTACAAAAACAAACACAATGACAGTGAAATAGAGAGCAATTCTTAAATAATTCATTCAGGGCTTGTGATGCAACCTGGATTTACCACATCTACACCCAGAGCTGAGTGAGACATAAGGCTGGACACTTCGGGTTGATAGCATTGGTGAGGTTCGATGAGCAAATGCAGACCCTTTGAAGTCATACTGCATGGTACCCATTCCATGGGTCCCAACTCTCCAGGTTTAAGGGATTCTTCCTTCAGCTAAAACATGCATGGGAAACCCACAGTACAGTGCACAGTGTGACCGGGAAACGTTTTCAAATGCATCTCAGTTTTCGTCCCCTTTTACTCGGGTTCACCATTCCAGACCGTTTACTAACACTCTCCCCACTTGGAGAGTCAGTGCCTTTAACCTCCTGTTTGGCACAGTTTGCAATTTCTGCGCAAGATGAACAGAAATAGGGAGAACCAATGAGAGACTAGCTGTAGGTGTCTGGACGGGCAAATGGAACGCTCATTTCCCACCAGGAAGAGGAATTAACCAAAGGCTCAGCATGCCGTGCCGGAACCAGATTAGGGCCTGAAGCATTCCTGCGGGTTTGCGGCCAGCTCACAAGAAAGCGAGTTGAAGAAAGGAGCTCAGGGGCACTGTAATTCACAAACCTGCAGAGTTATAAATGACAGCTATCGTCCAAAAATATATTGAAGGAAGGCTGCGAAGAGGACTGGAAAGCGGGGCAGAATTGCAGGAAAACGATTTCAGGGGGTAGACTGGAATTGCATTTAAAGCATAGGAAAAGAGGCAGAACGTCGACAATGATGCACTTGGCCAAAAAGGGCGTATGCGTTTTTTCCTGAATATATTCAGGAAAAAACGCATACGCCCTTTTTGGCCAACCAAGCCAGTATGTTAAAGAAATCTGCTCTACAAAGAAGTCTCACTGCCCCCAGGTCAAAAGGGCCATCTGAAAAAAGTGTAAAATCCAGAAAGACAGCACAGGCCATGGAGAACAGGGAGCCTTGTTATGCTGATGGGCGGGATGTAAATTGCCAACAGCCACTCTGGAGAAGTGTATGGTGTTTCCTGAAACACCTAAGAAACAAAGCAACGGAGACTACGGCACTTCCACTTATGGTCTTATAGATCACGGAAATTAAAATCAAAAACAGACAGCCACCCCAAAGTTTCAGACGGCTCTGTTTACAGGAATCTCGTCTACGGTACAAGTTAAATATCCCAGAATGTGAAAAATGGATAAAGAAGTTGTGGTACACACATTCAATGGAATATCACTCAGCAATGAAATCTATGTCATCAGGCCCATCGTGGCATAATGAGTGGATTCAGGTACGATGATTCTAAGTGAAATAAGTCACACAGAAAATGAAACATCATAAGATATCACTAATACACGGAATGTAAACTTGGCTACACATGAACTGAATTACAAAACAGAACAGGGTCTCAAATTTAGAAAACCACCTTATGCTTGCTTAAGGGGAAAAGTGAGTTGGGGTGCTGCATAAAACCAGAGATAGAAATTAGCACAGATACCTTTCCATAAGCCAAATATGTAATAGTCAAGACCTAGCCCTTGCTCAACGAAATGGACTAAACACCCCATATTCAACGCCTAGGAATACACCTGACTAGTAAGTATCTTCAAACCCATGGATTTATATGTCTCCATAAGAGACTCAAGTGTGTGTACAGCGGCATGAATGCAGCAGAGAAAATCCGATAAATCCCATTATCAAAATGAATTACAAAAACAAACACAATGACAGTGAAATAGAGAGCAATTCTTAAATAATTCATTCAGGGCTTGTGATGCAACCTGGATTTACCACATCTACACCCCGAGCTGAGTGAGACATAAGGCTGGACACATCGGGCTGATAGCATTGGTGACGTTCGGTGAGCAAAGGCAACCCTTTGAAGTCATACTGCGTGGTACCCATTCCATGGGTCCCAACTCTCCAGGTTGAAGGGATTCTTCCTTCAGGTAAAACATGCATGGGCAACCCAGAATATGGTCCACCGTGTGACCGGGAAAACTTTTTAAATGCGTCTCAGTTTTTGTCCCCTCGTACTCGGTTTTACCATTCCAGATGCTTTACTAACACTCTCCCCACTTGGAGAGTCAGTGCCTTTAACCTCCTGTTTGGCACAGTTTGGAATTTCTGCGCAAGATGAACAGGAATAGGGAGAACCAATGAGAGATTAGCTGTAGGTGTCTGCACGAACAAATTTAACGCTCATTTCCCACCAGGAAGAGGAATTAGCCAAAGGCTCAGCATGCCGTGTCGGAACCAGATTAGGGCCTGAAGCAATCCTGCGGTTTTGCGGCCAGCTCACAAGAAAGCGAGTTGAAGAAAGGAGCTCAGGGGCACTGTAATTCACAAACCTGCAGAGTTATAAATGACAGCTATCGTCCAAAAATATATTGAAGTAAGGCTGCAAAGAGGACTTGAACGCGGGGCAGAATTCCAGGAATACGATTTCAGGAGGTAGACGGGAAGTCCTCTGAAAGTATAGGAGAAGAGGCAGAACCTCGACAATGATGCACTTGGTCAAAAAGGGCATATGCGTTTCTTCCAGGGCCCTTATTAAAGAGGGTAGGAGGCTCCCAGCATGCTTCAGTGGTCAACAGAGGGCCTACGTCGCCAAGGCGACATGAGCCATCCAGGCAGGAGTGACCTCACATCAGAGGGCCCACCTCACAGAAGGGTAAGGAACCCAGTCAAGATCAGACTCTCACCAGAGTGCCCACATAAGCAAGGGGCTGGGAACCAGGCAGGAGTGTCCTCACACCCGTGGGGCCACATCATCGAAAGTTGAGGTACCCAGCACATGTGGCCTCAAACCAGAGGACCCACATCCCCATTGGTCTCGGAGCAAGGCAGGCAGGATTAACCTCAAAACACATGGCCCATTGTATAAAAAAGGTGAGGAATCCAGCAGTTGGAACATCCCAGCAGGCGGCCCAGAGCACCGAGGCTATGGGATCCAGGCAGTGATGAACTCACAACAGAGGGCCCTCATCGTGATACTGTAAGCAACCCAGCCGTTGTAACCTCAGAGCACAAGGCCCACATCCCCATGGGGAAGGGAACCAAGCAGGAGTGTCATCGCACCAGTGGGCACACATCAGAAAAGGTGGGGAGCCCAGCAGTTAGGGCCGGACGCCAGAGGGCCCTCATCACTGAGGAGAGGAGGCTCCCAGCAAGCTCCAACTGCTACCAGAAGGCCGACGTCGCCAATGCAGGGTGTGCCAGCCAGGCAGGAGTGACCTCAGAGCAGAGGGCCAACCACACAAAAGTGTGAGGAACCCAAAGAGGATCAGACTCTCACCGGAGGGCCCACATCACCAAGGGAATGGAAACCAGGCAGGAGTGTTCTCACACCAGTGTGGTCACATCACCGAAATGTGACGGACCCAGCACACGTGGCCTCAAACTACAGGACACACATCACCAAGGGGCTGGGAGTGAGGCAGGCAGGAGGAGCCTCCAAACAGAGGGCCCATAGCGTAAAAAAGGTGAGGAATCCCGCAGTTGGAACCTCCCAGCAGGTGGCCAGGAGCAGCGAGGCTATGGGATCCAGGCCTGACTGAACTCAAAACAGAGGGCCCTCATTATGAAACTGTGAGCAACCCAGCCGTTGGGACCTTAGAGCAGAAGGCCCACATTTCCATTGGGTTGGGATCCTGGCAGGAGTGTACTCGCACCACAGGGCGCACATCAGAAAATTTTGGGAGCCCAGGAGTTAGGGTCTGACGCCAGAGGGCCCTCATTACCGAGGGGAGGAGACTCCCAGCAGGCACCAACTCCCAACTGAGGGCCCACGTCGCCACGTTGACGTGTGCCAGCCAGGCAGGAGTGACCTCACAGCAGAGGGCCTACCTCACAGAAGGGTGAGGAACCCAGCCAGGATAAGACTCTCACCAGAGGGCCCACATCACCAAGGGGATCGGAACAAGGCAGGAGTGTCCTCACACCAGTGTGGCCACATTATAGAAAGGTGAGGAACCCAGCACATGTGGCCTAAACCAGAGGACCCACATTTCCAAGGTGCTCCGAGTGAGGCAGGCAGGAGTAGCCTAACAACACAGGGCCCACAGAATAAAAAATGTGAGGAATCCAGCAGTTTGAACCTCCCAGCAGGTGGCCCAGAGCATGGAGTCTATGGGATCCAGACCACAGTGAACTCACAGCAGAGGGCCCACATCATGAAACTGTGAGCAACCCAGCCAGTGGGACCTCAGAGCAGAAGGCCCACATCCCCATGGGGATGGGAACCTCGCAGGAGTGTCCTCGCACAACTTAGCACGGATCAGAAAATGTGGGAACCCAGCAGTTATGGCCTGGTGCCAGAGGGCCCTCATCACGGAGGAGAGGAGGCTACCAGCAGGCTCCAAATGCCACCAGAGGTCCGACGTTACCAAGGCAATGGGAGCAAGCCAGGCAGGAGTTACCTCACAGCAGAGGGCCCACCTCACAGAAGTGTGAGGAATCCAGACAGGATCAGACTCTCACCAGAGGGCCCACATCACCAAGGGGATGGGAACCAGGCAGGAGTGTCCTCACACCAGTGGGGCCACATCAATAAAGGTGAGGAAACTGGTACATGTGGCCTTAAACAAGAGGACCTACATCACAAATGGGCTGGGAGTGAGTCAGGAAGTAGGAGCATGAAAACACAGGACCCAAAGAATAAAAAAAGAAAGGAATCCAGCAGTAGGAACCTCCCAGCAGGCCGCTCAGAGCACAGAGGCTATGGGATCTAGGCCTGGGTGAACTAACACCAGAGAGCCAACATCATGAAACGGTGAACAACACAGGTGTTGGGACCTTAGAGCAGAAGGCCCACATGCCCATGGGGATGGGAACCTCGCAGGAGTGTCCTCGCACCACTTAGCACGTATCAGAAAATGTGGGTACCCAGCAGTTAGGGCCTGAGGCAAGAGGGCCCCCATCACCGAGGGGAGGTTCCCAGCAGGCTCCAACTGCCACAAGAGGGCCGATGTTGCCCAGGTGGGGTGTGCCAGCCAGGCAGGAGTGACCTCACAGCAGAGGGCCCCCCTCACAGAAGGGTGAGGAACCCAGCCAGGATCAGACTCTCACCAGAGGGACCACATCATCAAGGGGATAGGAACCAGGCAGGAGTGTCCTCACACCAGTGGGGCCACATCATCGAAAGGCGAGGGACCCAGCATACGTGGCCTCAAACCAGAGGACACACATCACCAAGGGGCTGGGAGTGAGGCAGGCAGGAGGAGTCTCAAAACAGAGGGCCCATAGAAGAAAAAAGGTGAGGAATCCCGCAGTTGTAACCTCCCAGCAGGTGGCCAGGAGCAGCGAGGCTATGGGATCCAGGCCGGAGAGAACTCACAGCAGAGGGCCCTCATCATGAAACTGAGCAACCCACGGTTGGGACCTCAGAGCAGAAGGCCCACATTCCCATGGGGTTGGGAACCTGGCAGGAGTGTACTCGAACCACAGGGCGCATATCAGAAAATATTGGGAGCCCAGGAGTTAGGGTCTGACGCCAGAGGGCCCTCATTACCGAGGGAAGGAGACACCCAGCAGGCACCAAATCCCACCAGAGGGCCGACGTCGCCAAGGCGGGGTGTGCCAGCCAGGCAGGAGTGACCTCAGAGAAGAGGGCCCACCTCACAGAAGTGTGAGGAACCCAACCAGGATCAGACTCTCACCGGAGGGCCCACATCACCAAGGGGATGGGAACCAGGCAGGAGTGTCCTCACACCAGTGGGGCCACATCAGCGAAAGGTGAGGAACACAGCACATGTGGCCTCAAACAAGGGGACACACATCACGAAAGGGCTGGGAGTGAGGCATGCAGGAGGAGACTCACAACAGAGCGCCCATAGAATAAAAAAGGTGAGGAACCCTGCAGTTGGAAGCTCCAAGCAGGTGGCCCAGAGCACCGAGGCTATGGGATCCATGCCGGAGTGAACTCACAGCAGAGGGCCCACATTCTGACACTGTGAGCAACCCAGCCGTTGGGACCTCAGGGCAGAAAGCCCACATCCCCATGGGGATGGGACCCTGGCTGGAGTGTAGTGGCACGACAGGGCGCACATCAGAAAATTTTGGGAGCCCATGAGTTACGGCCTGACGCCAGAGGGCCCTCATTACCGAGGGGAGGAGACTCCCAGCAGGCACCAACTCCCAACTGAGGGCCCACATCGCCAAGGTGACGTGTGCCAGCCAGGCAGGAGTGACCTCACAGCAGAGGGCCCCCCTCACAGAAGGGTGAGGAACCCAGCCAGGATCAGACTCTCACCAGAGAGCCCCCATCACCAAGGGGATGGGAACCAGGCAGGAGTGTCCTCACACCAGTGGGGCCACATCAATAAAGGTGAGGAAACTGGTACATGTGGCCTTAAAACAGAGGACCTACATCACCAATGGGCTGGGAGTGAGTCAGGAAGTAGGAGCATGAAAACACAGGACCCAAAGAATAAAAAAGGTAAGGAATCCAGCAGTAGGAACCTCCCAGCAGGCCGCTCAGAGCACAGAGGCTATGGGATCTAGGCCTGGGTGAACTAACACCAGAGAGCCAACATCATGAAATGGTGAACAACACAGGTGTTGGGACCTTAGAGCAGAAGGCCCACATGCCCATGGGGATGGGAACCTCGCAGGAGTGTCCTCGCACCACTTAGCACGTATCAGAAAATGTGGGTACCCAGCAGTTAGGGCCTGAGGCAAGAGGGCCCCCATCACCGAGGGGAGGCTCCCAGCAGGCTCCAACTGCCACAAGAGGGCCGATGTTGCCCAGGTGGGGTGTCCCAGCCAGGCAGGAGTGACCTCACAGCAGAGGGCCCCCCTCACAGAAGGGTGAGGAACTCAGCCAGGATCAGACTCTCACCAGAGGGCCCACATCATCAAGGGGATAGGAACCAGGCAGGAGTGTCCTCACACCAGTGGGGTCACATCATCGAAAGGCGAGGGACCCAGCATACATGGCCTCAAACCAGAGGACACACATCACCAAGGGGCTGGGAGTGAGGCAGGCAGGAGTAGTCTCAAAACAGAGGGCCCATAGAAGAAAAAAGGTGAGGAATCCCGCAGTTGTAACCTCCCAGCAGGTGGCCAGGAGCAGCGAGGCTATGGGATCCAGGCCGGAGAGAACTCACAGCAGAGGGCCCTCATCATGAAACTGAGCAACCCACGGTTGGGACCTCAGAGCAGAAGGCCCACATTCCCATGGGGTTGGGAACCTGGCAGGAGTGTACTCGAACCACAGGGCGCATATCAGAAAATATTGGGAGCCCAGGAGTTAGGGTCTGACGCCAGAGGGCCCTCATTACCGAGGGGAGGAGACACCCAGCAGGCACCAAATCCCACCAGAGGGCCGAAGTCGCCAAGGCGGGGTGTGCCAGCCAGGCAGGAGTGACCTCAGAGAAGAGGGCCCACCTCACAGAAGTGTGAGGAACCCAACCAGGATCAGACTCTCACCGGAGGGCCCACATCACCAAGGGGATGGGAACCAGGCAGGAGTGTCCTCACACCAGTGGGGCCACATCAGCCAAAGGTGAGGAACCCAGCACATGTGGCCTCAAACCACAGGACACACATCACCAAGGGGCTAGGAGTGAGGCAGGTTTCTGGAGGGGCACATTTAACTCTAATTTCCCACCAGGAAGTGGAATGAACCAAAGTCTCAGAGTGCCGTGCCGGACCCTGATTACGGCCTGAAGCAAACCTGCGGTTCTGTGGCCAGTTTTCAAGGAAACGAGTTAAGAAAGGAAATCACGGGCACTGTAATTCACAAACCTGCAGTGTTATAAATGACAGTTATTGGCAAAATTATATGGAAGTAAGTCTGCAAAGAGGACTTGAAAACGAGGCAGAATTGCAGGAATCATATTTCAGGAGGTAGATTGGAATTGCATTTAAAGCATGTGAAAAGCGGCAGATCTTTGACAGTGATGCACTTGGACAAAAGTGCGTAAACATTTTTTCCTGAATATATTCAGGAAAAAACACATATGCCCTTTTTGGCCAACCAAGCACTCGAGAAATGGAAATCCGCACTACAATGAAGTCTCATTTCCCATTCGTCAAAAGGGCCATCTGAAAAAAGTGTAAAAACCAGAAACACAGGACAGGCCATGGAGAACAGGGAGCCTTGTTATGCTGATGGGCGGGATGTAAATTGCCAACAGACACTCTGGAGATGTTTATGGTGTATCCTGAAACATCTGAAAAACAAAGCTACAGACCCTAGGGCACTTCCACTTTTGGCCCTATAGCTTAGGAAAATTAAAATCAACAAGACACAGCCAACACAAAATTTAGGGCTGCTGTGTTTACAAGAACCTTGAGTCCAGTACAAATTAAATATCCCAGAAAGAAAAAAATGGATAAAGGAGTTGTGCTACTTACGTACAACGGAATATCACTCAGCAATGAAATCAATGTCATCAGGCCTGTAGCAGCAAATTGAGTGGATTTAAGTATGATGATTCTAAGAGAAATAGGTCACACAGAGAAAGATAATTATCATAAGATATCACTAATAGAGAGAGTGTAAACTTGGCTACACATAAACTGAATTCCAAAACCGAACAGAGTCTCACATTTAGATAAAAACTTATGCTTGCTTAAGGGGAAAGTTGAGTTGGGGTGCTGTATAAAACCAGAGATTGAAATTAGCACACATACCGTTCCATAAGCCAAATATGTAATAGACAAGACCTACTCTTTGCTCAACGAAATAGACTCATCCATGGTGTATCACCTCACACCTGTTAGAATGGGCATCATCAGAAAATCTACAAACAACAAATGCTGGAAAGGGTGTGGAGATAAGGAACCCTCTTCCACTATTGTTGGGAATGTAAATTGATACAGTCACTGTGGAGAACATTATGGAGTTTCTTATAAAACTAAGAATAGAATTACCATATGATACAGCAATCCCACTACTGGGCATATACCCAGACAAAACCATAAATCAAAAAGAGACATTCACCGCAATGTTCATTGCATCACTATTTACAATATCCAGGTAATGGAAGCAACCTAAATGCCCACAGACAGACGAATGCATAAAGAAGTGGTACATATATAAAATGGAATATTACTAAGCCATAAAAAGGAATGAAATTGGGTCATTTGTAGAGACGTTGATGGATCTAGAGACTGTCATACAGAGTGAAGTAAGTCAGAAAGAGAAAAACAAATCTTGTCTATTAATGCATATATGTGGAACCTAGAAAAATTGTACAGATGAACCGTTTTGCCAGGCAGAAATAGAGCAACAGATGTAGACAACAAACGTATGGACACCAAGGGGGGAAAGCTGTTGGGGGGTGGTGGTGGGAGGAGTTGAGAGATTGGGATTGGCATGTATACATTTATATGTATAAAATAGACAACCAAAAAGAACCTGCTGTATAAAAAAATAAAATAAAATTCAAATTACAAAAAGTAAAACAGAAAAAATATTCTTCCCTTCACATACATGTATTTATATGAATAAATTATTTCCATGCTTATATCTGTAAATACAAAAAAGAGGAATAAAATCTACCTTGAACCAAAAACGAAAAAAAGAAAAAAAAACAGAACCCACCAGTTACACAGAGGAAAACCGTATCAGGGCACTTGCTCCAGTTGTAAGCAATTCTGAAGTTGGTCAGTGGTGGGGAATCATCCCCCATTCAGCCAGCAGGCCCCACGCAACAAGCGTCCTCATTGCAAAGCTGGGGGACCATGCCGAGGCATCTGTGAGTAAACGTGGGCTGAGCCCCAGGCCAGCTGCTGCTGAAATGTTCCCACCCTTCCCAGGTAAAACACCTGAATATGTACAAGGACTTGAAAGCCTAGAGGAAGGGCCATGGAGCCACATGAGTGACAGCATGCCAGCCGACTTGGTGCCTGCAGGCCAGCCAGGATGTTCCTGGCCCTGGGTGCTCTTCTGGAAGCTTTCCATTTCCCTGCCTGAGATACCCCTGCTGTCCCGGCCCCCACTGCTTTCTTCCTCACTCACCTCTGCCCAGGGAGAAATTCCAACGGCAGGTATGGGTGACACATCCTCTTCTTTAGCAGGTGGCCTCTTGGCAACTGCTGCAGAAAGTCCAGCAGAGCCCCACTCACACTGGGCCACCCACAAAGCCGTGGCCTCTCACTCCCTCCCACCAGTCCAGCCCCAAGACTGCTGACAGGGCAGAGAAAATGGCGTCAGGCACAGCTGAAGGGGCTCTTGCTGCCTGGAGCGGTGTTTATATTGATCTGAACCCAGGCACACCTGGGGAGGGCTGGCCGGCACGGTCGTGCTTCCCAGGCCAGCCAATAATCACCCCTCAGGGGCTCACAGTTGCAGAAACTGGAACTTGCTGAATCGGCCAGTTCCAAGGAACAGGTGTGGGCTCCTGAGAGTCAGGATAGACAAGGGGCTGCAGCTCTGGCTTGTTTTCTAATTATATTATCTGGCCCATGAGTGGGAGACAACTTCAAGAAAACCCTCTCCTAATGAGAGGAACCCAGGAGTCAGGGAGAGGAGGGGTGGCTGGTGGGTGGAGACAGAGGCCTGGTGCCCCGGGTGCAGTGGAAGTCTCTGGAAGACCAGGTGGAGGGAGGCCACACAGAGTGATGCCCAGGGTCACAGACCTGTCGGAGCTGCTGTTTGTTAGTTCAAGTCCTGCTCTGAGGTGCTCTGTGTCAGATCTGAGTGACAGGTGAGCTGGGAGTGCTCTGCAATGAGGGCGATATGCAGGGTTCCTGTGTTCCCAGCCCTGCCATGGTACCTGCAAGGGTAGCTCTGTATCCTGGGAGGGGCCTGACCACGAGAGCCCCATGGGCTGCAGGGGAACCTGCCCAGGGAACCCCATATCCTGGGAGGGGCCTGAACACGAGAGCCCCATGGGCTGGGGTGGGGGTGGGGTACCTGCCCAGGTGAGCTCCATATCCTGGGATTGGCCTGACCTCGAGAGCCCCATGGGCTGCTGGAGTCCTGGTAAAGGATGTCAGGACAGTCAGTGAAGCCACCGAGGATATACCTCCAGTAGTTCCTAAATCCTACACCCTGCTGGTCATTCTACCAACCACCAGGACATGGTATTCTGTATTAGTCTTCAATGATGCCTTCTTTTGTATTCTATTAGTCCCAGAGTCACAAGAAATTTTGGCTTGTGAGTGGCAGGACTCAACATACAACTAAAACAATACTTCCGGGCCGTGTTGCCCCAAGGGTTCAAAAATTCCCACACCATCTTTGGGGAAAGCTCAGCTAAAGAACTAAAAGTTCTACCTCTGGAAAAGGAAACACTCCTTCAATATGCAGACGACATTCTGATCGCCAGCCCTACTAAGGAGACCTCTGAACTACCAAGCCAATAAAGGATACAAGTTGTCCAAGACAAAGCTCAAATATCACAGACTACGGTGACCTGCCTGGGCTTCATTCTCACAGAAGGTCGGAGAAGCCCATCCCAGGAAAGGGAAGAAACAATTTACAGCCTTACCCATTTCTGAAACTAGAAGACAGCTTAGGGGCTCCTGGGGAGGCCAGGGTTTGCTGCTTCTGGATCCCTAACTACAGTCTACTAGCTGGGCCTCTATATGAAACACTGAAAGGAAAAGATGATGATCCTTTTGAATAGAATGCAGAAGTGGCCTTTCAAGAATGGAAAGAGCAGTCAATTCAGACCCTTGCCCTGGAACTCCCTAATTTAGCTAAACCCTTTGACCTTTACATTCCTGGTGAACGGTGAATCGCCATTGGAGTATTAGTGCAAAACCTGGGACCACTTGAAATGGAACAACGCAAGAATGCGATCCAGGTAGGATAAACTACGGTCACCAAGGGGCTTGGCCAACCGCCACATCTGGCCAAGATACTGGCAGTATCTGAAAACCTGGAAATCAGCAGCCCAAAAGGCCACCTCCCTCCTAAGGGAAAAGGACCCCACGTGGTGATCCTAACACCCAACCATGCCCTGAAGTTGCAGGGTTGGCTCCATGGGCACACTGACCTTGAGCGAGGAGGCCCTCCAACTCCAACCTCCATAGAGATAACCGGGGCAAAGTGGCACCATGAAGACTCGTGTGAAGGTGTCTGCACGGGCAAATTTAATGCTCATTTCCCACCAGGAAGAGGAATTAACCAAAGGCTCAGCATGCCGTGCCGGAACCAGATTAGGGCCTGAAGCAATCCCGCGGGTTTGCGGCCAGCTCACAAGAAAGCGAGTTGAAGAAAGGAGCTCAGGGACACTGTAATTCACAAACCTGCAGAGTTATAAATGACAGCTATCACCCAAAAATATATTGAAGGAAGGCTGCGAAGAGGACTTGAAAGCGGGGCAGAATTGCAAGAAAACGATTTCAGGGGGTAGACTGGAATTGCATTTAAAGCATAGGAAAAGAGGCAGAACGTCGACAAGGATGCACTTGGCCAAAAAGGGCGTATGCGTTTTTTCCTGAATATATTCAGGAAAAAACGCATACGCCCTTTTTGGCCAACCAAGCAAGCATGTTAAAGAAATCTGCACTACAATGAAGTCTCACTGCCCCCCGTTCAAAAGGGCCATCTGAAAAAAGTGTAAAATCCAGAAAGGCAGCACAGGCCATGGAGAACAGGGAGCCTTGTTATGCTGATGGGCGGGATGTAAATTGCCAACAGCCACTCTGGAGAAGTGTATGGTGTTTCCTGAAACACCTAAGAAACAAAGCAACGGAGACTACGGCACTTCCACTTATGGTCTTATAGATCACGGAAATTAAAATCAAAAACAGACAGCCACCCCAAAGTTTCAGACGGCTCTGTTTACAGGAATCTCGTCTACGGTACAAGTTAAATATCCCAGAATGTGAAAAATGGATAAAGAAGTTGTGGTACACACATTCAATGGAATATCACTCAGCAATGAAATCTATGTCATCAGGCCCATCGTGGCATAATGAGTGGATTCAGGTACGATGATTCTAAGTGAAATAAGTCACACAGAAAATGAAACATCATAAGATATCACTAATACACGGAATGTAAACTTGGCTACACATGAACTGAATTACAAAACAGAACAGGGTCTCAAATTTAGAAAACCACCTTATGCTTGCTTAAGGGGAAAAGTGAGTTGGGGTGCTGCATAAAACCAGAGATAGAAATTAGCACAGATACCTTTCCATAAGCCAAATATGTAATAGTCAAGACCTAGCCCTTGCTCAACGAAATGGACTAAACACCCCATATTCAACGCCTAGGAATACACCTGACTAGTAAGTATCTTCAAACCCATGGATTTATATGTCTCCATAAGAGACTCAAGTGTGTGTACAGCGGCATGAATGCAGCAGAGAAAATCCGATAAATCCCATTATCAAAATGAATTACAAAAACAAACACAATGACAGTGAAATAGAGAGCAATTCTTAACTAATTCATTCAGGGCTTGTGATGCAACCTGGATTTACCACATCTACAACCAGAGTTGAGTGAGACATAAGGCTGTACACTTCAGCCTGATAGCATTGGTGAGGTTCGTTGAGAAAATGCAGGCCCTTTGAAGTCATACTGCATGGTACCCATTCCATGGGTCCCAACTCTCCAGGTTTAAGGGATTCTTCCTTCAGCTAAAACATGCATGGGAAACCCACAGTATGGTGCACCGTGTGACCGGGAAACCTTTTCAAATGCATCTCAGTTTTCGTCCCCTTTTACTCGGGTTCACGATTGAAGACCCTTTACTAATACTCTCCCCACTTAGAGAGTCAGTGCCTTTAACCTCCTGTTTGGCACAGTTTGCAATTTCTGCGCAAGATGAACAAGAATAGGGAGAACCAATGAGAGACTAGCTCTAGGTGTCTGCACGTTCAAATATAACACTCATTTCCCACCAGGAAGAGGAATTTACCAAAGGATCTGCATGCTGTGCCGGAACCAGATTAGGGCATGAAGCAATCCTGCGGGTTTGCGGCCAGCTCACAAGAAAGCGAGTAGAAGAAAGGAGCTCAGGCGCACTGTCATTCACAAACCTGCAGAGTTATAAATGTCAGCTATTGTCCAAAAATGTATTGAAGTAAGGCTGCGTAGAGAACTTGAAAGCGGGGCAGAATTGCAGGAAAACGAGTTCAGGGGCAGACTGGAATTGCATTTAAAGCATAAGGAAAGAGACAGAAAGTCGACAATGATGCACTTGGTCAAAAAGGGCGTATGCGTTTTTTCCTGAATATACTCAAGAAAAAACACATACGCCCTTTTTGGCCAAACAAGCAAGCCTGTAAAGAAATCTGCATTACAATGAAGTCTCACTGCCCCCCTGTCTAAAGGGACATCTGAAAAAAGTGAAAAATCCAGAAAGGCAGGACAGGCCATGGAGAACAGGGAGCCTTGTTATGCTGATGGGCGGGATGTAACTTGCCAACAGCCACTCTGGAGAAGTGTATGGTGTTTCCTCAAACACCTAAAAAACTAAGCAACGGAGCCTACGGCACTTCAACTTATGGTTCTATAGCTTAGGGAAATTAAAATCAAAAAGACACAGCCACCCATAAATTTTGGACGGCTCTGCTTACAAGAACCTCATTTACGGTACAAGTGAAATATCCCAGAAAGCAAAAAATGGATAAAGAAGTTGTTGTACGTACGTACAATGGAATATCACTCAGCAATGAAATCTATGTCATGAGGCCCGTCGCGGCATAATGAGTGGATTCAGGTACGATCATTCTAAGTTAACTAAGTCACACAGAAAAAGAAACACCATAAGATATCTCAAATACAAGGAATGCAAACATGGCTGCACATGAACTCAATTACAAAACAGAAAAGGGTCTCAAATTTAGAAAACCAATTTATGCTTGCTTAAGGGGAAAGGTGAGTTGTGGTGCTGCATAAAAGGAGAGATAGAAATTAGCACAGATACCTTTCCATAATCCAAATATGTAATAGTCAAGACATAGCCCTTGCTCAACGAAATGGACTAAACACCCCATATTCAACGCCTAGGATTACACATGACTAGTAAGAATCTTCAAACCCATGGATTTATATGTCTCCGTAAGAGACTCAAGTGTGTGTACAGCGGCATGAATGAAGCAGAGAAAATCCGATAAAACCCATTATCAAAATGAATTACAAAAACAAATACAATGACAGTGAAATAGAGAGCAATTCTTAAATAATTCATTCAGGGCTTGTGATGCAACCTGGAATTACCACATCTACACCCAGAGCTGAGTGAGACATAAGGCTGGACACTTCGGGCTGATAGCATTGGTGAGGTTCGATGAGCAAATGCAGACCCTTTGAAGTCATACTGCATGGTACCCATTCCATGGGTCCCAACTCTCCAGGTTAAAGGGATTCTTCCTTCAGCTAAAACATGCATGGGAAACCCGCAGTACAGTGCACTGTGTGACCGGGAAACGTTTTCAAATGCATCTCAGTTTTCGTCCCCTTTTACTCGGGTTCACCATTCCAGACCGTTTACTAACACTCTCCCCACTTGGAGAGTCAGTGCCTTTAACCTCCTGTTTGGCACAGTTTGCAATTTCTGCGCAAGATGAACAGGAATAGGGAGAACCAATTAGAGACTAGCTGTAGGTGTCTGGACGGGCAAATGGAACGCTCATTTCCCACCAGGAAGAGGAATTAACCAAAGGCTCAGCATGCCGTGCCGGAACCAGATTAGGGCCTGAAGCATTCCTGCGGGTTTGCGGCCAGCTCATAAGAAAGCGAGTTGAAGAAAGGAGCTCAGGGGCACAGTAATTCACAAACCTGCAGAGTTATAAATGACAGCTATCACCCAAAAATATATTGAAGGAAGGCTGCGAAGAGGACTGGAAAGCGGGGCAGAGTTGCAGGAAAACGATTTCAGGGGGTAGACTGGAATTGCATTTAAAGCATAGGAAAAGAGGCAGAACGTCGACAATGATGCACTTGGCCAAAAAGGGCGTATGCGTTTTTTCCTGAATATATTCAGGAAAAAACGCATACGCCCTTTTTGGCCAACCAAGCCAGCATGTTAAAGAAATCTGCACTACAAAGAAGTCTCACTGCCCCCCGTTCAAAAGGGCCATCTGAAAAATGTGTAAAATCCAGAAAGACAGCACAGGCCATGGAGAACACGGAGCCTTGTTATTCTGATGGGCGGGATGTAAATTGCCAACAGCCACTCTGGAGAAGTGTATGGTGTTTCCTGAAACACATAGGAAACAAAGCAACACAGCCTATGGCACTTCCACTTATGGTCCTATAGCTTAGGGAAATTAAAATAAAAAACACACAGCCACCCCAAAGTTTGGGACGGCTCTGTTTACAACAACCTCGTCTACGGTACAAGTTAAATATCCCAGAAAGCAAAAAATGCATAAAGATTTTGTGGTACGCACGTACAATGGAATATCACTCAGCAATTAAATCTACGTCTTCAGGCCCGTAGCGGCATAATGAGTGGATTCAGGTACGATGATTCTACGAGAAATAAGTCACACAGAAAAAGAAACATCATAATATATCAGTAATACACGGAATGTAAACTTGCCTACACATAAATCGAATTACAAAACAGAGCAGGGTCTCAAATTTAGAAAACCAACTTATGCTTGCTTATGGGGAAAGGTGAGTTGGGGTGCTGCATAAAACCAGAGATTGAAATTAGCACAGGTACCGTTCCATAAGCCAAATATATTATAGACAAGACCTACTACTTGCTCAACGAAATGGACTCAACACCCCATATTCAACGCCTGGCAAGATACCTGACAAGTAAGAATCTTAAAACCCATGGATTTATATGTCTCCATAAGGAAATCAAGCGTGTGTACAGCGGCCTAAACGCAGCAGTGAAAATCCGATAAATCCCATTATCAAAATAAATTTCAAAAACAAAACACAATGACAGTGAAATAGAGAGCAATTCTTAAATAATTCATTCAGGGCTTCTGATGCAACCTGGATTAATCACATCTACACCCAGAGCTGGGTGAGACATAAGGCTGGACACTTCGGGCTGATAGCATTGGTGAGGTTCGGTGAGCAAACGCAGACCCTTTGAAGTCATACTGCATGGTACCCATTCCATGGGTCCCAACTCTCCAGGTTTAAGGGATTCTTCCTTCAGCTAAAACATGCATGGGAAACCCAGACTATCGTCCGCCGTGTGATTGGGAAACGTTTTCAAATGGATCTCAGGTTTCGAACCCTGGTACTCGGGTTCACCATTCCAGACGCTTTACTAACACTCTCCCCACTTGGAGAGTCAGTGCCTTTAACCTCCTGTTTGGCACAGTTTGCAATTTCTGCGCAAGATGAACAGGAATAGGGAGAACCAATGAGAGACTAGCTGTTGGTGTCTGCACGGGCAAATTGAACGCTCATTTCCCACCAGGAAGATGAATTAACCAAAGGCTCAGCCTGCCTGGCCGGAAACAGATTAGGGCCTGAAGCAATCCTGTGGTTCTGCGGCTAGCTCACAAGGAAACGAGTTGAAGAAAGGAGCTCAGGGGCACTATAATTCACAAACCTGCAGAGTTATGAATGACAGGTATCGTCCAAAAATGTACTGAAGTAAGACTTCGAAGAGGACTTGAAAGCGGGGCAGAATTTCAGGAAAACCATTTCAGGGGGTAGACTGGAATTTCATTTAAGGCATAGGAAAAGAGGCAGAATGTCGACAATGATGCACTTGGCCAAAGAGGGCGTATGCATTTTTTCCTGAATATATTCAGGAAAAAACGCATACGCCCTTTTTGGCCAACCAAGCAGGCGTGTAAAGGAAATCTGCACTACAATGAAGTCTCACTGCCCCCCGGTCAAAAGGGCCATCTGAAAAAAGTGTAAAATCCAGAAAGGCAGGACAGGTCATGGAGAACCGGGAGCCTTGTTATGCTGATGGGCGGGATGTAAATTGCCAACAGCCACTCTGGAGAAGTGTATAGTGTTTCCTGAAACACATAGGAAACAAAGCAACACAGCCTATGGCACTTCCACTTATGGTCCTATAGATTATGGAAATTAAAATCAAAAACACACAGCCACCCCAATGTTTGGGACGTCTCTGTTTACAAGAACGTCGTCTACGGTACAAGTTAAATATCCTAGAAAGCAAAAAATGGATAAAGAAGTTGTGGTACGCACGTACAATGGAATATCACTCAGCAATGAAATCTCCGTCATCAGGCCCGTAGCGGCATAATGAGTGGATACAAGTACGATGATTCTACGGGAAATAAGTCACACAGAATAAGAAACATCATACGATATCCCTAATACACGGAATGTAAACTTGACTACACATGAACTGAATTACAAAACAGAACAGGGTCTCAAATTTAGAAAACCAACTTATGCTTGCTTATGGGGAAAGGTGAATTTGGGTGCTGTATAAAACCAGAGATTGAAATTAGCACAGATACCATTCCATAAGCCAAATATATAATAGACAAGACCTACTATTTGCTTAGCGAAATGGACTCAACAGCCCATATTCAACGCCTGGGAACAAACCTGACAAGTAAGAATCTTAAAACCCATGGATTTATATGTCTCCATAAGGAAATCAAGCATGTGTACAGCGGCCTAAACGCAGCAGTGAAAATCAGATAAATCCCAATATCAAGATAAATTTCGAAAACAAAACACAATGAGAGTGAAATAGAGAGCAATTCTTAAATAATTCATTCAGGGCTTGTGATGCAACCTGGATTTACCACATCTACACGCAGAGCTGTGTGAGACATAAGGCTGGACACTTCAGGCTGATAGCATTGGTGAGGTTCGGTGAGCAAACGCAGACCCTTTGAAGTCATACTGCCTGGTACCCATTCCATGGGTCCCAACTTTCCAGGTTTAAGGGATTCTTCCTTCAGCTAAATCATGCATGGGAAACCCAGAGTATGGTCCACCGTGTGATTGGGAAACGTTTTCAAATGCATCTCAGTTTTCGAACCCTGGTACTCGGGTTCACCATTCCAGACACTTTACTAACAGTCTCCCCACTTGGAGAGTCAGTGCCTTTAACCTCCTGTTTGGCACAGTTTGCAATTTCTGCGCAAGATGAACAGGAATAGGGAGAACCAATGAGAGACTACCTGTAAATGTCTGCACGGGCAAATGGAACGCTCATTTCCCACCAGGAAGAGGAATTAACCAAATGGTCAGCGTGCCCTGCTGGAAACAGATTAGGGCCTGAAGCAATCCTGCGGTTTTGCGGCCAGCTCACAAGAAAGCGAGTTGAGGAAAGGAGATTAGGGGCACTGTAATTCACAAACATGCAGAGTTATGAATGACAGTTATCGTCCAAAAATGTATTAAAGTATGTCTTCGAAGAGGACTTGAAAGCGGGGCAGAATTTCAGGAACACGATTTCAGGGGGTAGACTGGAATTGCACTTAAAGCATAGGAAAAGAGGCAGAATGTCGACAATCATGCACTTGGCCAAAAAGGGCGCATGCGTTTTTTCCTGAATATATTCAGGAAAAAACGTATACGCCCTTTTTGGCCAACCAAGCCGGCATGTAAAGGAAATCTGCACTACAATGAAGTCTCACTGCCCCCCGGTCAAAAGGGCCATCTGAAAAAAGTGTAAAATCCAGAAAGGCAGGACAGGTCATGGAGAACAGGGAGCCTTGTTATGCTGATGGGCGGGATGTAAATTGCCAACAGCCACTCTGGAGAAGTGTATGGTGTTTCCTGAAACACGTAGGAAACAAAGCAACACAGCCTATGGCACTTCCAATTATGGTCCTATAGCTTAGGGAAATTAAAATCAAAAACAGACAGCCACCTCAAAGTTTGGGACGGCTCTGTTTACAAGAACCTCGTCTACTGTACATCTTAAATATCCGAGAAAGCAAAAAATTCATAAAGAAGTTGTGGTACCCAAGTACAATGGAATATCACTCAGCAATGATATCTACGTCATCAGGCCCGTAGCGGCATAATGAGTGGATTCAGGTATGATGATTCTACGAGAATAAGTCACACAGAAAAAGAAACCTCATAAGATATCACTAATACACGGAATGTAAACTTGGCTACACATGAACTGAATACCAACAGAACAGGGTCTCAAATTTAGAAAACCAACTTATGCTTGCTTATGGGGAAAGGTGAGTTGGGGTGCTGCATAAAACCAGAGATTGAAATTAGCACAGATACCGTTCCATAAGCCAAATATATAATAGACAAGACCTACACCTTGCTCAACGAAACGGACTCAACGCCTGGGAATATACCTGACAAGTAAGAATCCTAAAACCCATGGATTTATATGTCTCCATAAGGAAATCAAGCGTGTGAACAGCGGCCTAAAGGCAACAGTGAAAATCCGATAAATCCCATTACCAAAATAAATTTCAAAACCAAAACACATTGACAGTGAAATAGAGAGCAATTCTTAAATAATTCATTCAGGGCTTGTGATGCAACCTGGATTTACCACATCTACACCCAGAGCTGGGTGAGACATAAGGCTGGACACTTCGGGCTGATAGCATTTGTGAGGTTCGGTGAGCAAACGCAGACCCTTTGAAGTCATACTGCATGGTACCCATTCCATGGTTCCCAGCTCTCCAGGTTTAAGGGATTCTTCCTTCAGCTAAAACATGCATGGGAAACGCAGAGTATTGTCCACCGTGTGATTGGGAAACGTTTTCAAATATATCTCAGTTTTCGAACCCTGGTACTCAGGTTCACCATTCCAGACACTTTACTAACATTCTCCCCACTTGGAGAGTCAGTGCCTTTAACCTCCTGTTTGGCACAGTTTGCAATTTCTACGCAAGATTAACAGGAATAGGGAGAACCAATGAGAGACTAGCTGTAGGTGTCTGCATGGGCAAATGGAACGCTCATTTCCCACCAGGAAGAGGAATTAACAAAAGGCTCAGCGTGCCCTGCCGGAAACAGATTAGGGCCTGAAGCAATCCTGCGGTTTTTCGGCCAGCTCACAAGAAAGCGAGTTGAGGAAACGAGCTCAGGGGCACTGTAATTCACAAACCTGCAGAGTTATGAATGACAGCTATCGTCCAAAAATGTATTGAAGTAAGTCTTCGAAGAGGACTTGAAAGCGGGGCAGAATTTCAGGAAAACGATTTCAGGGGGTAGACTGGAATTGCACTTAAAGCATAGGAAATGAGGCAGTATGTCGACAATGATGCACTGGCCAAAAAGGGCGTATGCGTTTTTTTCCTGAATATATTCAGGAAAAAACGCATACGCCATTTTTGGCCAAGCAAGCAAGCATGTAAGTGATATCTGCACTACAATGAAGTCTCACTGCCCCCCGGTCAAAAGGGCCATCTGAAAAAGTGTAAAATCCAGAAAGGCAGGACAGGTCATGGAGAACAGGGAGCCTTGTTATGCTGATGGGGGGGATGTAATTTGAAAACAGCCACTCTGGAGAAGTGTATGGGGTTTCCTGAAACAGGTAGGAAACAAAGCAACAGAGCCTATGGCACTTCCACTTATGGTCCTATAGCTTAGGGAAATTAAAATCAAAAACACACAGCCACCCCAAAGTTTGGGACGGCTCTGTTTACAAGAACCTCGTCTATGGTACAAGTTAAATATCCCAGAATGTGAAAAATGGTTAAAGAAGTTGTGGTACGTACGTACAATGGAATATCACTCACCAATGAAATCTATGTCATCAGGCCCGTCGCGGCATATTGAGTGGATCCAGGTACGATGATTCTAAGTGAAATAAGTCACACAGAAAATGAAACATCATAAGATATCACTAATACACGGAATGTAAACTTGGCTACACATGAACTGAATTACAAAACAGAACAGGGTCTCAAATTTAGAAAACCAACTTATGCTTGTTTATGGGGAAAGATGCGGTGGGGTGCTGCATAAAACCAGAGATAGAAATTAGCACACATACCTTTCCATAAGCCAAATATGTAATAGTCAAGACCTACACCTTGCTCAACGAAATGGACTAAACACACCATATTCAAGTCCTAGGATTACACATGACTAGTAAGAATCTTCAAACCCATGGATTTATATGTCTCCGTAAGAGAATCAAGTGTGTGTGCAGCTGCATGAATGCAGCAGAGAAAATCCGATAAATCCCATTATCAAAATAAACTACAAAAACAAACACAATGACAGTGAAATAGAGAGCAATTCTTAAATAATTCATTCAGGTCTTGTGATGCAACCTGGATTTACCACATCTACACCTAGAGCTGAGTGAGACATAAGGTTCGACACTTTGGGCTGATAGCATTGCTGAGGTTCGGTGAGAAAATGCAGGCCCTTTGAAGTCATACTGCATGGTACCCATTCCATGGGTCCCACCTCTCCAGGTTTAAGGGATTCTTCCTTCAGGTAAAACACGCATGGGAAACCCAGAATATGGTCCACCGTGTGACCGGGAAACCTTTTTAAAGGCATCTCAGTTTTCGTCCCCTCATACTCGGTTTTACCATTCCAGACGCTTTACTAACTCTTTCCCCAATTGGAGAGTCAGTGCCTTTAACCTCCTGTTTGGCACAGTTTGGAATTTCTGCGCAAGATGAACAGGAATAGGGAGAACCAATAAGAGATTAGCTGTAGGTGTCTGCACGAGCAAATTTAACGCTCATTTCCCATCAGGAAGAGGAATTAGCCAAAGGCCAACATGCCGTGCCGGAACCAGATTAGGGCCTGAAGCAATCCTGCGGTTTTGCGGCCAGCTCACAAGAAAGCGAGTTGAAGAATGGAGCTCAGGGGCACTGTAATTCACAAACATGCAGAGTTATAAATGACAGCTATCGTCCAAAAATATATTGAAGTAAGGCTGCAAAGAGGACTTGAACGCGGGGCAGAATTCCAGGAATACGATTTCAGGAGGTAGACGGGAAGTCCTCTTAAAGTATAGGAGAAGAGGCAGAACTTCGACAATGATGCACTTGGTCAAAAAGGGCATATGCGTTTCTTCCAGGGCCCTCATTAAAGAGGGTAGGGGGCTCCCAGCATGCTTCAGTGGCCAACAGAGGGCCTACATCGCCAAGGCGACGTGAGCCATCCAGGCAGGAGTGACCTCACATCAGAGCGCCCACCTCACAGAAGAGTAAGGAACCCAGTCATGATCAGACTCTCACCAGAGTGCCCACATAAGCAAGGGGCTGGGAATCAGGCACGAGTGTCCTCACACCCGTGGGGCCACATCATCGAAAGTTGAGGTACCCAGCACATGTGGCCTCAAACCAGAAGACCCACATACCATGGGTCTCAGAGCGAGGCAGGCAGGATTAACCTCAAAACACATGGCCCATTTTATAAAAAGGTGAGGAATCCAGCAGTTGGAACATCCCAGCAGGCGGCCCAGAGCACCGAGGCTATGGGATCCAGGCAGTGATGACCTCACAACAGAGGGCCCTCATCGTGATACTGTAAGCAACCCAGCCGTTGTGACCTCAGAGCACAAGGCCCACATCCCCATGGGGAAGGGAACCAAGCAGGAGTGTCATCGCACCAGTGGGCACACAACAGAAAATGTGGGGAGCCCAGCAGTTAGGGCCGGACGCCAGAGGGCCCTCATCACTGAGGAGAGGAGGCTCCCAGCAAGCTCCAACTGCTACCAGAGGGCCGACGTCGCCAATGCGGGGTGTGCCAGCCAGGCAGGAGTGACCTCAGAGCAGAGGGCCAACCACACAAAAGTGCGAGGAACCCAAAGAGGATCAGACTCTCACCAGAGGGCCCACATCACCAAGGGAATGGAAACCAGGCAGGAGTGTCCTCACACCAGTGGGGCCACATCACCGAAATGTGACGGACCCAGCACACGTGGCCTCAAACTACAGGACACACATCACCAAGGGGCTGGGAGTGAGGCAGGCAGGAGGAGCCTCAAAACAGAGGGCCCATTGCGTAAAAAAGGTGAGGAATCCCGCAGTTGGAACCTCCCAGCAGGCGGCCAGGTGCAGCGAGGCTATGGGATCCAGGCCTGACTGAACTCAAAACAGAGGGCCCTCATCATGAAACTGTGAGCAACCCAGCCGTTGGGACCTTAGAGCAGAAGGCCCACATTCCCATGTGGTTGGGAACGTGGCAGAAGGGTACTCGCACCACAGGGCGCACATCAGAGAATTTTGGGAACCCAGAAATTAGGGCCTGATGCCAGAGGGCCCTCATTACCAAGGGGAGGAGACCCCAAGCAGGCACCAACTCCCTACGGAGGGACCATGTCGCCAAGGTGACGTGCAACAGCCAGGCAGGAGTGACCTCACAGATGAGGGCCTACCTCACAGAATGGTGAGGAACCCAGCCAGGATAAGACTCTCACCAGAGGGCCCACATCACCAAGGGCATCAGAACCAGGCAGTACTGTCTTCACACCAGGGTGACCACATCATAGAAAGGTGAGGAACCCAGCACATGTGGCCTAAACCAGAGGACCCAGATCTCCAAGGGGTTCGGAGTGAGGCAGGCATGAGTAGCCTCACAACACAGGGCGAATAGAATAAAAAAGCTGAGGAATCCTGCAGTGGGAACCTCCCAGCAGGCGGCCCAGAGCACCGAGTCTATGCGATCCAGGCCACAGTGAACTCACAGCAGAGGGCCCACATCATGAAACTGTGAGCAACCCAGCCGTTTGGACCTCAGAGCAGAAGGCCCACATCACCATGGGGTTGGGAACATGGCACGAGTGTCCTCGCACAACTTAGCACGTATCAGAAAATGTGGGTACCCAGCATTTAGGGCCTGACGCCAGAGGGCCCTCATCACCGAGGGGAGGAGGCTCCCAGTAGGCTCCAACTGCCACAAGAGGGCCGACATTGCCAAGGCGGGGTGTGCCAGCCAGGCAGAAGTGACCTCACAGCAGAGGGCCCACCTCACAGAAGTGTGAGGAACCCAGCCAGGATCAGATTCTCACCAGAGGGCCCACATCACCAAGGGGATAGGAACCAGGCAGGAGTGTCCTCACACCAGTGGGGCCACATCACCGAAAGGTGAGGGACCCAGCACACGTGGCCTCAAACCAGAGGACACACATCACCAAGGGGCTGGGAGTGAGGCAGGCAGGAGGAGTCTCAAAACAGAGGGCCCATAGAAGGAAAAAGGTGAGGAATCCCGCAGTTGGAACTTCCCCGCAGGTGGCCAGGAGCAGCGAGGCTATGGGATCCATGCTGGAGTGAACTCACACCAGAGGGCCCTCATAAAGAAACTGAGCAACCCACGGTTGGGACCTCAGAGCAGAAGGCCCACATTCCCATGGGGTTGGGAACCTGGCAGGAGTGTACTAGCACCACAGGGCGCACAACAGAAAATTTTGGGAGCCCAGGAGTTAGGGTCTGACGCCAGAGGGCCCTCATTACCGAGGGGAGGAGACTCCCAGCAGGCACCAACTCCCAACTGAGGGCCCACGTCGCCAAGGTGACGTGGGCCAGCCAGGCAGGAGTGACCTCACAGCAGAGGGCCTACCTCACAGAAGGGTGAGGAACCCAGCCAGGATAAGACTCTCACCAGAGGGCCCACATCACCAAGGGGATCGGAACAAGGCAGGAGTGTCCTCACACCAGTGGGGCCACATCAGCGAAAGGTGAGGAACACAGCACATGTGGCCTCAAACAAGGGGACGCACATCACGAAAGGGCTGGGAGTGAGGCATGCAGGAGGAGACTCAGAACAGAGGGCCCATAGAATAAAAAATGTGAGGAACCCTGCAGTTGGAAGCTCCAAGCAGGTGGCCCAGAGCACCGAGGTTATGGGATCCATGCCGGAGTGAACTCAGAGCAGAGGGCCCACATTCTGACACTGTGAGCAACCCAGCCGTTGGGACCACAGAGCAGAAAGCCCACATCGCCTAGGGAAGGGACCCTGGCTGGAGTGTACTTGCACGACAGGGCGCACATCAGAAAATTTTGGGAGCCCATGAGTTAGGGCCTGACGCCAGAGGGCCCTCATTACCGAGGGGAGGAGACTCCCAGCAGGCACCAACTCCCAACTGAGGGCCCACATCGCCAACGTGACGTGTGCCAGCCAGGCAGGAGTGACCTCACAGCAGAGGGCCCACCTCCCAGAAGTGTGAGGAATCCAGACAGGATCAGACTCTCACCAGAGGGCCCCCATCACCAAGGGGATGGGAACCAGGCAGGAGTGTCCTCACACCAGTGGGGCCACAACAATAAAGGTGAGGAAACCAGTACATGTGGCCTTAAACCAGAGGACCTACGTCACAAAGGGGCTGGGAGTGAGTCAGGAAGTAGGAGCATAAAAACACAGGACCCAAAGAATAAAAAAGGTAAGGAATCCAGCAGTAGGAACCTCCCAGCAGTCGGCTCAGAGCACAGAGTCTATGGGATCTAGGCCTGAGTGAACTAACACCAGAGAGACAACATCATGAAACGGTGAACAACACAGGTTTTGGGGCCTTAGAGCAGAAGGCCCACATGCCCATGGGGATGGGAACCTCGCAGGAGTGTCCTCGCACCACTTAGCACGTATCAGAAAATGTGGGTACCCAGCAGTTCGGTCCTGACACTAGAGGGCCCCCATCACCGAGGGGAGGAAGCTCCCAGCAGGCTCCAAGTGCCACAAGAGGGCCGATGTTGCCCAGGTGGGGTGTGCCAGCCAGGCAGGAGTGACCTCACAGCAGAGGGCCCCCCTCACAGAAGGGTGAGGAACCCAGCCAGGATCAGACTCTCACCAGAGGGACCACATCATCAAGGGGATAGGAACCAGGCAGGAGTGTCCTCACACCAGTGGGGCCACATCATCGAAAGGCGAGGGACCCAGCACACGTGGCCTCACACCAGAGGACACACATCACCAAGGGACTGGGAGTGAGGCAGGCAGGAGGAGTCTCAAAATAGAGGGTCCATAGAAGAAAAAAGGTGAGGAATCCCGCAGTTGGAACCTCCCAGCAGGTGGCCAGGAGCAGCGAGGCTATGGGATCCAGGCCGGAGAGAACTCACAGCAGAGGGCCCTCATCATGAAACTGAGCAACCCACGGTTGGGACCTCAGAGCAGAAGGCCCACATTCCCATGGGGTTGGGAACCTGGCAGGAGTGTACTCGAACCACAGGGTGCATATCAGAAAATATTGGGAGCCCAGGAATTAGGGCCTGACGCCAGAGGGCCCTCATTACCGAGGGCAGGAGACATCCAGCAGGCACCAAATCCCACCAGAGGGCCAACTTCGCCAAGGCGGGGTGTGCCAGCCAGGCAGGAGTGACGTCAGAGAAGAGGGCCCACCTCACAGAAGTGTGAGGAACCCAACCAGGATCAGACTCTCACCGGATGGCCCACATCACCAAGGGGATGGGAACCAGGCAGGAGTGTCCTCACACCAGTGGGGCCACATCAGCGAAAGGTGAGAAACCCAGCACATGTGGCCTCAAACCACAGGACACACATCACCAAGGGGCTGGGAGTGAGGCAGGTGTCCGGAGGGGCACAT
Source organism: Delphinapterus leucas (assembly GCF_059928025.1). Classification (NCBI taxonomy): domain Eukaryota; kingdom Metazoa; phylum Chordata; class Mammalia; order Artiodactyla; family Monodontidae; genus Delphinapterus; species Delphinapterus leucas. The sequence goes on from NW_028322237.1 coordinate 7,217,068, forward strand.
TTAACTCTAATTTCCCACCAGGAAGAGGAATTAACCAAAGGCTCAGAGTGCCGTGCCGGACCCTGATTATGGCCTAAACAAACCTGCGGTTCTGTGGCCAGCTTTCAAGGAAACGAGTTAAGAAAGGAAATCACGGGCACTGTAATTCACAAACCTGCAGAGTTATAAATGACAGCTATTGGCAAAAATATACTGAAGTAAGTCTGCAAAGAGGACTTCAAAACGAGGAAGAATTGCAGGAATCATATTTCAGGAGGTAGATTGGAATTGCATTTAAAGCATGTGAAAAGCGGCAGATCTTTGACAGTGATGCACTTGGACAAAAGTGCGTAAACATTTTTTCCTGAATATATTCAGGAAAAAACACATATGCCCTTTTTGGCCAACCAAGCACTCGAGCAATGGAAATCCGCACTAAAATGAAGTCTCATTTCCCATTCGTCAAAAGGGCCATCTGAAAAAAGTGTAAAAACCAGAAACACAGGACAGGCCATGGAGAACAGGGAGCCTTGTTATGCTGATGGGCGGGATGTAAATTGCCAACAGACACTCTGGAGATGTTTATGGTGTATCCTGAAACATCTGAAAAACAAAGCTACAGACCCTAGGGCACTTCCACTTTTGGCCCTATAGCTTAGGAAAATTAAAATCAACAAGACACAGCCAACACAAAATTTAGGGCTGCTGTGTTTACAAGAACCTTGAGTCCAGTACAAATTAAATATCCCAGAAAGAAAAATATGGATAAAGGAGTTGTGCTACTTACGTACAATGGAATATCACTCAGCAATGAAATCAATGTCATCAGGCCTGTAGCAGCAAATTGAGTGGATTTAAGTATGATGATTCTAAGAGAAATAGGTCACACAGAGAAAGAGAATTATCATAAGATATCACTAATAGAGAGAGTGTAAACTTGGCTACACATAAACTGAATTCCAAAACCGAACAGAGTCTCACATTTAGATAAAAACTTATGCTTGCTTAAGGGGAAAGTTGAGTTGGGGTGCTGTATAAAACCAGAGATTGAAATTAGCACACATACCGTTCCATAAGCCAAATATGTAATAGACAAGACCTACTCTTTGCTCAACGAAATAGACTCATCCATGGTGTATCACCTCACACCTGTTAGAATGGGCATCATCAGAAAATCTACAAACAACAAATGCTGGAAAGGGTGTGGAGCTAAGGAACCCTCTTCCGCTATTGTTGGTAATGAAATTGATAAAGTCACTGTGGAGAACGTTATGGAGTTTCTTATAAAACTAAGAATAGAATTACCATATGATGCAGCAGTCCCACTACTGAGCATATACCCAGACAAAACCATAAATCAAAAAGAGACATTCACCGCAATGTTCATTGCATCACTATTTACAATATCCAGGTAATGGAAGCAACCTAAATGCCCACAGACAGACGAATGCATAAAGATGTGGTACATATATAAAATGGAATATTACTAAGCCATAAAAAGGAATGAAATTGGGTCATTTGTAGAGACGTTGATGGATCTAGAGACTGTCATACAGAGTGAAGTAAGTCAGAAAGAGAAAAACAAATCTTGTCTATTAATGCCTATATGTGGAACCTAGAAAAATTGTACAGATGAACCGTTTTGCCAGGCAGAAATAGAGCAACAGATGTAGACAACAAACGTATGGACACCAAGGGGGGAAAGCTGTTGGGGGGTGGTGGTGGGAGGAGTTGAGAGATTGGGATTGGCATGTATACATTTATATGTATAAAATAGATAACCAAAAAGAACCTGCTGTATAAAAAAATAAAATAAAATTCAAATTACAAAAAGTAAAACAGAAAAAATATTCTTCCCTTCACATACATGTATTTATATGAATAAATTATTTCCATGCTTATATCTGTAAATACAAAAAAGAGGAATAAAATCTACCTTGAACCAAAAACGAAAAAAAGAAAAAAAAACAGAACCCACCAGCTACACAGAGGAAAACCGTATCAGGGCACTTGCTCCAGTTGTAAACAATTCTGAAGTTGGTCAGTGGTGGGGAATCATCTCCCATTCAGCCAGCAGGCCCCACGCAATAAGCGTCCTCATTGCAAAGCTGGGAGACCGTGCCGAGGCATCTGTGAGTAAACGTGGGCTGAGCCCCAGGCCACCTGCTGCTGAAATGTTCCCACCCTTCCCAGGTAAAACGCCTGAATATGTACAAGGACTTGAAAGCCTAGAGGAAGGGCCATGGAGCCACATGAGCGACAGCATGCCAGCCGACTTGGTGCCTGCAGGCCAGCCAGGATGGTCCTGGCCCTGGGTGCTCTTCTGGAAGCTTTCCATTTCCCTGCCTGAGATACCCCTGCTGTCCCGGCCCCCACTGCTTTCTTCCTCACTCACCTCTGCCCAGGGAGAAATTCCAGCGGCAGGTATGGGTGACACATCCTCTTCTTTAGCAGGTGGCATCTTGGCAACTGCTGCAGAAAGTCCAGCAGAGCCCCACTCACACTGGGCCACCCACAAAGCCGTGGCCTCTCACTCCCTCCCACCAGTCCAGCCCCAAGACTGCTGACAGGGCAGAGAAAATGGCGTCAGGCACAGCTGCAGGGGCTCTTGCTGCCTGGAGCGGTGTTTATATTGATCTGAACCCAGGCACACCTGGGGAGGGCTGGCCGGCACGGTCGGGCTTCCCAGGCCAGCCAATAATCACCCCTCAGGGGCTCACAGTTGCCGAAACTGGAACTTGCTGAATCGGCCAGGTCCAAGGAACAGGTGTGGGCTCCTGAGAGTCAGGATAGACAAGGGGCTGCAGCTCTGGCTTGTTTTCTAATTATATTATCTGGCCCATGAGTGGGAGACAACTTCAAGAAAACCCTCTCCTAATGAGAGGAACCCAGGAGTCAGGGAGAGGAGGGGTGGCTGGTGGGTGGAGACAGAGGCCTGGTGCCCCGGGTGCAGTGGAAGTCTCTGGAAGACCAGGTGGAGGGAGGCCACACAGAGTGATGCCCAGGGTCACAGACCTGTCGGAGCTGCTGTTTGTTAGTTCAAGTCCTGCTCTGAGGTGCTCTGTGTCAGATCTGAGTGACAGGTGAGCTGGGAGTGCTCTGCAATGAGGGCGATATGCACGGTTCCTGTGTTCCCAGCCCTGCCATGGTACCTGCAAGGGTAGCTCTGTATCCTGGGAGGGGCCTGACCACGAGAGCCCCATGGGCTGCAGGGGGACCTTCCCAGGGAACCCCATATCCTGGGAGGGTCCTGAACACAAGAGCCCCGTGGGCTAGGGTGGGGTACCTGCCCAGGTGAGCTCCATATCCTGGGATTGGCCTGACCTCGAGAGCCCCATGGGCTGCTGGAGTCCTGGTAAAGGATGTCAGGACAGTCAGTGAAGCCACCGAGGATATACCTCCAGTAGTTCCTAAACCCTACACCCTGCTGGTCATTCTACCAACCACCAGGACATGGTATACTGTATTAGTCTTCAATGATGCCTTCTTTTGTATTCTATTAGTCCCAGAGTCACAAGAAATTTTGGCTTGTGAGTGGCAGGACTCAACATACAACTAAAACAATACTTCCGGACCGTGTTGCCCCAAGGGTTCAAAAATTCCCACACCATCTTTGGGGAAAGCTCAGCTAAAGACCTAAAAGTTCTACCTCTGGAAAAGGAAACACTCCTTCAATATGCAGACGACATTCTGATCGCCAGCCCTACTAAGGAGACCTCTGAACTACCAAGCCAATAAAGGATACAAGTTGTCCAAGAAAAAGCTCAAATATCACAGACTACGGTGACCTGCCTGGGCTTCATTCTCACAGAAGGTCGGAGAAGCCCATCCCAGGAAAGGGAAGAAACAATTTACAGCCTTACCCATTTCTAAAACTAGAAGACAGCCTAGGGGTTCCTGGGGAGGCCAGGGTTTGCTGCTTCTGGATCCCTAACTACAGTCTACTAGCTCGGCCTCTATATGAAACACTGAAAGGAAAAGATGATGATCCTTTTGAATAGAATGCAGAAGTGGCCTTTCAAGAATGGAAAGAGCAGTCAATTCAGACCCTTGCCCTGGAACTCCCTAATTTAGCTAAACCCTTTGACCTTTACATTCCTGGTGAACGGTGAATCGCCACTGGAGTATTAGTGCAAAACCTGGGACCACTTAAAATGGAACAATGCAAGAATGCGATCCAGGTATGATAAACTACAGTCACCAAGGGGCTTGGCCCACCACCACATCTGGCCAAGATACTGGGAGTATCTGATAACCTGGAAATCAGCAGCCCAAAAGGCCACCTCCCTCCTAAGGGAAAAGGAACCCTCGTGGTGATCCTAACCCCCAACCATGCCCTGAAGATGCAGGGTTGGCTCCGTGGGCACACTGATCTTGAGTGAGGAGGCCCTCCAACTCCAACCTCCATAGAGATAACCGGGGCAAAGGGGCACCATGACGACTCATGTGAAGGTGTCTGCACGTGCAAATTTAACGCTTATTTCCCACCAGGAAGAGGAATTAACCAAAGGCTCAGCATGCCATGCCGGAACCAGATTAGGGCCTGAAGCAATCCTGCGGGTTTGCGGCCAGCTCACAAGAAAGCGAGTTGAAGAAAGGAGCTCAGCGGCACTGTAATTCACAAACCTGCAGAGTAATGAATGACAGCTATCGTCCAAAAATGTTTTGAAGTAAGGCTTCGAAGAGGACTTGAAATCGGGGCAGAATTTCAGGAAAACGATTTCAGGGGGTAGACTGGAATTGCACTTAAAGAATAGGATTAGAGGCAGAATGTCGACAATGATGCACTTGGCCAAAAAGGGCGTATGCGTTTTTTCCTGAATATATTCAGGAAAAAACGCATACGCAATTTTTGGCCAACTAAGTCGGCATGTAAAGGAAATCTGCACTACAATGAAGTCTCACTGCCCCCCGGTCAAAAGGGCCATCTGAAAAAAGTGTAAAATCCAGAAAGGCAGGACAGGTCATGGAGAACAGGGAGCCTTGTTATGCTGATGGGCGGGATGTAAATTGCCAACAGCCACTCTGGAGAAGTGTATGGTGTTTCCTGAAACACATAGGAAACAAAGCAACACAGCCTATGGCACTTCCACTTATGGTCCTATAGCATAGGGAAATTAAAAACAAAAACACACAGCCACCCCAAACTTTGGGACGGCTCTGTTTACCAGAACCTCGTCTACGGTACAAGTTAAATATCCGAGAAAGCAAAAAATGGATAAAGAAGTTGTGGTACGCACGTACAATGGAATATCACTCAGCAATGAAATCTACGTCATCAGGCCCGTAGCGGCATAATGAGTGGATTCAGGTACGATGATTTTACGAGAAATAAGTCACACAGAAAAAGAAATATCATAAGATATCACTAATACACGGAATGTAAACTTGGCTACACATGAACTGAATTACAAAACAGAACAGGGTCTCAAATTTAGAAAACCAACTTATGCTTGCATATGGGGAAAAGTGAGTTGGGGTGCTGCATAAAACCAGAGATTGAAATTAGCACAGATACCTTTCCATAAGCTAAATATATAATAGACAAGACCTACTCCTTGCTCAACGAAATGGACTCAACACCCCATATTCAACGCCTAGGAAGATACCTGACAAGTAAGAATCTTAAAACACATAGATTTATATGTCTCCATAAGGAAATCAAGCGTGTGTACAGCGGCCTAAACGCAGCAGTGAAAATCCGATAAATACCATTATCAAAATAAATTTCAAAAACAAAACACAATGACAGTGAAATAGAGAGCAATTCTTAAATAATTCATTCAGGGCTTGTGATGCAACCTGGATTTACCACATCTACACCCAGAGCTGGGTGAGACATAAGGCTGGACACTTCGGGCTGATAGCATTTGTGAGGTTCGGTGAGCAAACGCAGACCCTTTGAAGTCATACTGCATGGTACCCATTCCATGGGTCCCAACTCTCCACGTTTAAGGGATTCTTCCTTCAGCTAAAACATGCATGGGAAACCCAGAGTATGGTCCACCGTGTGATTGGGAAACGTTTTCAAATGCATCTCAGTTTTCGAACCCTGGTGCTCGGGTTCACCATTCCAGACGCTTTACTAACACTCTCCCCACTTGGAGAGTCAGGGACTTTAAACTCCTGTTTGGCACAGTTTGCAATTTCTGCGCAAGATGAACAGGAATTGGGAGAACCAATGAGAGACTAGCTGTAGGTGTCTGCACGGGCAAATGGAACGCTCATTTCCCACCAGGAAGAGGAAATAACCAAAGGCTCAGCGTGCCCTGCCGGAAAGAGATTAGGGCCTGAAGCAATCCTGTGGTTTTGCGGCCAGCTCACAAGAAAGCGTGTTGAGGAAAGGAGCTCAGGGGCACTGTAATTCACAAACCTGCAGAGTTATGAATGACAGCTATCGTCCAAAAATGTACTGAAGTAAGTCTTCGAAGAGGACTTGAAAGCGGGGCAGAATTTCAGGAAAACGATTTCAGGGGGTAGACTGGAATTGCACTTAAAGCATAGGAAAAGAGGCAGAATGTCGACAATGATGCACTTGGCCAAAAAGGGTGTATGCGTTTTATCCTGAATATATTCAGGAAAAAACGCATACGCCCTTTTTGGCCAACCCAGCAAGCGTGTAAAGGAAATCTGCACTACAATGAAGTCTCACTGCCCCCCGGTCAAAAGGGCCATCTGAAAAAAGTGCAAGATCCAGAAAGGCAGGACAGGTCATGGAGAACAGGGAGCCTTGTTATGCTGATGGGCTCGATGTAAATTGCCAACAGCCACTCTGGAGAAGTGTATGGTTTATCCTGAATCACGAAGGAAACAAAGCAACACAGCCTATGGCACTTCCACTTATGGTCCTATAGCTTAGGGAAATTAAAATCAAAAACACACAGCCACCCCAAAGTTTGGGACGGCTCTGTTTACAAGAACCTCGTCTACGGTACAAGTTAAATATCCGAAAAAGCAAAAAATGGATAAAGAAGTTGTGGTACGCACGTAAAATGGAATATCACTCAGCAATGAAATCTACGTCATCAGGCCCGTAGCGGCATAATGAGTGGATTCAGGTACGATGATTCTTCGAGAAATAAGTCACACAGAAAAAGAAACATCATTAGATATCCCTAATACACGGAATGTAAACTTGGCTACACATGAACTGAATTACAAAACAGAACAGTGTCTCAAATTTAGAAAACCAACTTATGCTTGCTTATGGGGAAAGGTGAGTTGGGGTGCTGCATAAAACCAGAGATTGAAATTAGCACAGATACTGTTCCATAAGCCAAATATATAATAGACAAGACCTACTCCTTGCTCAACGAAATGGACTCAACACCCCATATTCAACGCCTGGCAAGATACCTGACAAGTAAGAATCTTAAAACCCATGGATTTATATGTCTCCATAAGGAAATCAAGCGTGTGTACAGCGGCCTAAACGCAGCAGTGAACATCCGATAAATCCCATTACCAAAATAAATTTCAAAAACAAAACACAATGACAGTGAAATAGAGAGCAATTCTTAAATAATTCATTCAGGGCTTGTGATGCAACCTGGATTTACCACATCTACACCCAGAGCTGGGTGAGACATAAGGCTGGACACTTCGGGCTGATAGCATTGGTGAGGTTCGGTGAGCAAACGCAGACCCTTTGAAGTCATACTGCATGGTACCCATTCCATGGGTCCCAACTCTCCAGGTTTAAGGGATTCTTACTTCAGCTAAAACATGCATGGGAAACCCACAGAATGGTCCACCATGTGATTGGGAAACGTTTTCAAATGCATCTCAGTTTTCGAACGCTGTTACTAGGGTTCACCATTCCAGACGCTTTACTAACACTCTCCCCACATGGAGAGTCAGTGCCTTTAACCTCCTGTTTGGCACAGTTTGCAATTTCTGCGTAAGATTAACAGGAATAGGGAGAACAAATGAGAGACTAGCTGTAGGTGTCTGCACGGGAAATGGAACGCTCATTTCCCACCAGGAAGAGGAATTAACCAAAGGCTCAGCTTGCCCTGCAGGAAACAGATTAGGACCTGAGGCATTCCTGCGGTTTTGCGGCCATCTCACAAAAAAGCGAGTTGAAAAAAGGAGCTCAGGGTCAGGGTAATTCAGAAACCTGCAGAGTTATGAATGACAGCTATCGTCCAAAAATGTATTGAAGTAAGTCTTCAAAGACGACTTGAAAGCGGGGCAGAATTTCAGGAACACGATTTCAGGGGGTAGACTGGAATTGCACTTAAAGCATAGGACAAGAGGCAGAAAGTCGACAATGATGCACTTGGCCAAAAAGGGCGCTTGCGTTTTTTCCTGAATATATTCAGGAAAAAACGCATACGCCCTTTTTGGCCAACCAAGCAAGCGTGTAAAGGAAATCTGCACTACAATGAAGTCTCACTGCCCCCCGGTCAAAGGGGCCATCTGAAAAAAGTGTAAAATCCAGAAAGGCAGGACAGGTCATGGAGAACAGGGAGCCTTGTTATGCTGATGGGCGGGATGTAAATTGCCAACAGCCACTCTGGAGAAGTGTATGGTGTTTCCTGAAACACATAGGAAACAAAGCAACACAGCCTATGGCACTTCCACTTATGGTCCTATAGCTTATGGAAATTAAAATCAAAAACACACAGCCACCCCAAAGTTTGGGACGGCTCTGTTTACAAGAACCTCATCTATGGTACAAGTTAAATATCCGAGAAAGCCAAAAATGGATAAAGAAGTTTTGGTACGCATGTACAATGGAATATCACTCAGCAATGAAATCTCCGTCATCAGGCCCGTAGCGGCATAATGAGTGGATCCAAGTACGATGATTCTATGGGAAATAAGTCACACAGAATAAGAAACATCATACGATATCACTAATACACGGAATGTAAACTTGACTACACATGAACTGAATTACAAAACAGAACAGGGTCTCAAATTTAGAAAATCAACTTATGCTTGCTTATGGGGAAAGGTGAATTTGGGTGCTGTATAAAACCAGAGATTGAAATTAGCACACATACCATTCCATAAGCCAAATATATAATAGACAAGGCCTACTACTTGCTCAGCGAAATGGACTCAATAGCCCATATTCAACGCCTGGGAACATACCTGACAAGTAAGAATCTTAAAACCCATGGATTTATATGTCTCCATAAGGAAATCAAGCATGTGTACAGCAGACTAAACGCAGCAGTGAAAATCAGATAAATCCCAATATCAAGATAAATTTCGAAAACAAAACACAATGAGAGTGAAATAGAGAGCAATTCTTAAATAATTCATTCAGGGCTTGTGATGCAACCTGGATTTACCACATCTACACGCAGAGTTGTGTGAGACATAAGGCTGGACACTTCAGGCTGATAGCATTGGTGAGGTTCGGTGAGCAAACGCAGAACCTTTGAAGTCATACTGCCTGGTACCCATTCCATGGTTCCCAGCTCTCCAGGTTTAAGGGATTCTTCCTTCAGCTAAAACATGCATGGGAAACGCAGAGTATTGTCCACCGTGTGATTGGGAAACGTTTTCAAATGCATCTCAGGTTTCGAACGCTGGTACTCGGGTTCACCATTCCAGACGCTTTACTAACCTTCTCCCCACTTGGAGTTTCAGTGCCTTTAACCTCCTGTTTGGCACAGTTTGCAATTTCTACGCAAGATTAACAGGAATAGGGAGAACCAATGAGAGACTAGCTGTAGGTGTCTGCACGGGCAAATTGAACGCTCATTTCCCACCAGGAAGAGGAATTAACCAAAGGCTCAGCATGCCCTGCCGGAAACAGATTAGGGCCTGAAGCAATCCTGCGGGTTTTCGGCCAGCTCACAAGAAAGCGAGTTGAGGAAACGAGCTCAGGGGCACTGTAATTCACAAACCTGCAGAGTTATGAATGACAGCTATCGTCCAAAAATGTATTGAAGTAAGTCTTCGAAGAGGACTTGAAAGCGGGGCAGAATTTCAGGAAAACGATTTCAGGGGGTAGACTGGAATTGCACTTAAAGCATAGGAAATGAGGCAGAATGTCGACAATGATGCACTTGCCCAAAAAGGTCGTATGCGTTTTTTTCCTGAATATATTCAGGAAAAAACGCATACGCCATTTTTGGCCAAGCAAGCAAGCATGTAAATGAAATCTGCACTACAATGAAGTCTCACTGCCCCCCGGTCAAAAGGGCCATCTGAAAAAGTGTAAAACCCAGAAAGGCAGGACAGGTCATGGAGAACAGGGAGCCTTGTTATGCTGATGGGGGGGATGTAAATTGCAAACAGCCACTCTGGAGAAGTGTATGGGGTTTCCTGAAACACGTAGGAAACAAAGCAACAGAGCCTATGGCACTTCCACTTATGGTCCTATAGCTTAGGGAAATTAAAATCAAAAACACACAGCCACCCCAAAGTTTGGGACGGCTCTGTTTACAAGAACCTCGTCTACGGTACAAGTTAAATATCCCAGAATGTGAAAAATAGTTAAAGAAGTTGTGGTACGTACGTACAATGGAATATCACTCACCAATGAAATCTATGTCATCAGGCCCGTCGCGGCATATTGAGTGGATCCATGTACGATGATTCTAAGTGAAATAAGTCACACAGAAAATGAAACATCATAAGATATCACTAATACACGGAATGTAAACTTGGCTACACATGAACTGAATTACAAAACAGAACAGGGTCTCAAATTTAGAAAACCAACTTATGCTTGTTTATGGGGAAAGATGAGGTGGGGTGCTGCATAAAACCAGAGATAGAAATTAGCACACATACCTTTCCATAAGCCAAATATGTAATAGTCAAGACCTACACCTTGCTCAACGAAATGGACTAAACACACCATATTCAAGTCCTAGGATTACACATGACTAGTAAGAATCTTCAAACCCATGGATTTATATGTCTCCGTAAGAGAATCAAGTGTGTGTACAGCTGCATGAATGCAGCAGAGAAAATCCGATAAATCCCATTATCAAAATAAACTACAAAAACAAACACAATGACAGTGAAATAGAGAGCAATTCTTAAATAATTCATTCAGGTCTTGTGATGCAACCTGGATTTACCACATCTACACCTAGAGCTGAGTGAGACATAAGGTTCGACACTTTGGGCTGATAGCATTGCTGAGGTTCGGTGAGAAAATGCAGGCCCTTTGAAGTCATACTGCATGGTACCCATTCCATGGGTCCCACCTCTCCAGGTTTAAGGGATACTTCCTTCAGGTAAAACACGCATGGGAAACCCAGAATATGGTCCACCGTGTGACCGGGAAACCTTTTTAAAGGCATCTCAGTTTTCGTCCCCTCATACTCGGTTTTACCATTCCAGACGCTTTACTAACTCTTTCCCCAATTGGAGAGTCAGCGCCTTTAACCTCCTGTTTGGCACAGTTTGGAATTTCTGCGCAAGATGAACAGGAATAGGGAGAACCAATAAGAGATTAGCTGTAGGTGTCTGCAGGAGCAAATTTAACGCTCATTTCCCATCAGGAAGAGGAATTAGCCAAAGGCTCAACATGCCGTGCCGGAACCAGATTAGGGCCTGAAGCAATCCTGCGGTTTTGCGGCCAGCTCACAAGAAAGCGAGTTGAAGAATGGAGCTCAGGGGCACTGTAATTCACAAACCTGCAGAGTTATAAATGACAGCTATCGTCCAAAAATATATTGAAGTAAGGCTGCAAAGAGGACTTGAACGCGGGGCAGAATTCCAGGAATACGATTTCAGGAGGTAGACGGGAAGTCCTCTGAAAGTATAGGAGAAGAGGCAGAACTTCGACAATGATGCACTTGGTCAAAAAGGGCATATGCGTTTCTTCCAGGGCCCTCATTAAAGAGGGTAGGAGGCTCCCAGCATGCTTCAGTGGCCAACAGAGGGCCTACGTCGCCAAGGCGACGTGAGCCATCCAGGCAGGAGTGACCTCACATCAGAGCGCCCACCTCACAGAAGGGTAAGGAACCCAGTCATGATCAGACTCTCACCAGAGTGCCCACATAAGCAAGGGGCTGGGAATCAGGCACGAGTGTCCTCACACCCGTGGGGCCACATCATCGAAAGTTGAGGTACCCAGCACATGTGGCCTCAAACCAGAAGACCCACATCACCATGGGTCTCAGAGCGAGGCAGGCAGGATTAACCTCAAAACACATGGCCCATTGTATAAAAGGGTGAGGAATCCAGGAGTTGGAACATCCCAGCAGGCGGCCCAGAGCACCGAGGCTATGGGATCCAGGCAGTGATGAACTCACAACAGAGGGCCCTCATCGTGATACTGTAAGCAACCCAGCCGTTGTGACCTCAGAGCACAAGGCCCACATCCCCATGGGGAAGGGAACCAAGCAGGAGTGTCATCGCACCAGTGGGCACACAACAGAAAATGTGGGGAGCCCAGCAGTTAGGGCCGGACGCCAGAGGGCCCTCAACACTGAGGAGAGGAGGCTCCCAGCAAGATCCAACTGCTACCAGAAGGCCGACGTCGCCAATGCGGGGTGTGCCAGCCAGGCAGGAGTGACCTCAGAGCAGAGGGCCAACCACACAAAAGTGTGAGGAACCCAAAGAGGATCAGACTCTCACCAGAGGGCCCACATCACCAAGGGAATGGAAACCAGGCAGGAGTGTCCTCACACCAGTGGGGCCACATCACTGAAATGTGACGGACCCAGCACACGTGGCCTCAAACTACAGAACACACATCACAAAGGGGCTGGGAGTGAGGCAGGCAGGAGGAGCCTCACAACAGAGGGCCCATTGCGTAAAAAAGGTGAGGAATCCCGCAGTTGGAACCTCCCAGCAGGTGGCCCAGAGCACCCAGTCTATGGGATCCAGGCCGCAGTGCACTCACAGCAGAGGGCCCACATCATGAAACTTTGAGCAACCCAGCCGTTTGGACATCAGAGCAGAAGTCCCACATCCCCACGGGGATGGGAATCTGGCAGGAGTGTCCTCGCACCACTTAGTACGTATTAGAAAATGTGGGTACACAGCAGTTAGGGCCTGACGCCAAAGGGCCCGCATTACTGAGGGAAGGAGGCTCCCAGCACGCTCCAACTGCCACCAGAGGGCCGACGTCACCAAGGCGGGGTGTGCCAGCCAGGCAGGAGTGACCTCACAGCAGAGGGCCAAGTTCACGGAAGTGTGAGGAACCCAACCAGGATCAGACTCTCACCAGAGGGCCCACATCACCAAGAGGATGGGAACCAGGCAGGAGTGTTCTCAGTCCAGTGGGGCCACATCATTGAAAGGCGAGGAAACCACCACATGTGGCCTCAAACCAGAGGACACACATCACCAAGGGGCTGGGAGGGAGGCAGGCAGGAGTAGTCTCAAAACAGAGGGCCCATAGAATAAAAAAGGTGAGGAATCCCGCAGTTGGAACATCCCAGCAGGCGGCAAGGAACAACGAGGCTATGGGATCCCGGCCGGTGTGAACTCACAAAAGAGGGCCCTCATCATGAAACTGTGAATAGCCCAGCCATTGGGTCCACAGAGCAGAAGGCCCACATTGCCATGGGGTTGGGAACCTGGCAGGAGTGTACTCGCACCACAGGGCACACATCAGAAAAGTTTGGGAGCCCAGGATTTAAGGCCTGACGCCAGAGGGCCCTCATTACCGAAGGGAGGAAACTCCCAGCAGACACCAAATCCCAACTGAGGGCCCACGTCGCCAAGGTGACGTGCGCCAGCCAGGCAGGAGTGACATCACAGCAGAGGGCATACGTCACAGAAGGGTGAGGAACCCAGCCAGGATAAGACTCTCACCAGAGGGCCCGCATCACCAAGGGGATCGGAACCAGGCAGAAGTATACTCACACCAGTGTGGCCAAATAATGGAAAGGTGAGGGACCCAGACCATGTGGCCTAAACCAGAGGAACCACATCTCCAAGGGGCTCGGAGTGAGGCAGGCAGGACTAGCCTAACAACACAGGGCCCATAGATTAAAAAATGTGAGGAATCCAGCAGTTGGAACCTCGCAGCAGGAGGCCCAGAGCACCGAGTCTATGGGATCCAGGCCAAAGTGAACTCACAGCAGAGGGCCCACATCATGAAACTGTGAGCAACCCAGCCGTTGGGACCTCAGAGCAGAACGCCCACATCCCCATGGGGATGGGAACGTGGCAGGCGTATCCTCGCACCACTTAGTACGTATTAGAAAATGTGGGTACACAGCAGTTAGGGCCTGACGCCAAAGGGCTCTCATCACTGAGGGGAGGAGGCTCCCAGCAGGCTCCAACTGCCACCAGAGGGCCGACGTCGCCAAGGCGGGGTGTGCCAGCCAGGCAGGAGTGACCTCAGAGCTGAGGGCCAAGCTCACGGAAGTGTGAGGAACCCAACCCGGATCAGATTCTCACCAGAGGGCCCACATCACCAAGGGGATGCGAACCAGGCAGGAGTGTGCTCACACCAGTGGGGCCACATCATTGAAAGGCAAGGAACCCACCACATGTGGCCTCAAACCAGAAGACCCACATCAACAAGGGGCTCAGAGTGAGGCAGGCAGGAAGTGTCTCACAACACACGGCCCATAGAAGAAAAAAGGTAAGGAATCCTGCAGTTGGAAGCTCCAAGCAGGTGGCCCAGAACACCGAGGCTATGGGATGCATGCCGGAGTGAACTCACAGCAGAGGGCCCACATCCTGACACTGTGAGCAAGCCAGCCGTTGGCACCTCAGAACAGAAGGCCCAAATCTGCATGGGGATGGGAACCTGGCAGGAGTGTCATCACACAAGTGGGCGCACATCAGAAAATGTGGTGAGCCCAGCAGTTAGGGCCGGACGCCAGAGGGCCCTCATCACCGATGGGAGGAGGTTCCCAGCACGCTCCAACTGCAACCAGAGGGCCCATGTGGCCAAGGCGTCGTGTGCCAGCCAGGCAGGTGTGACCTCACAGCAGAGGGCCCGCCTCACAGAAGTGTGAGGAATCAAGCCAGGATCAGACTCTCACCAGAGGGCCCACATCAACAAGGGGATGGGAACCAGTCAGGAGTGTCCTCACACCAGTAGGGCCACATCCCTAAAAGGTGAGACAAACGGCACACGTGGTCTCAAACCAGAAGACCTACATCACCAAGGGGCTCGGTGTGAGGCAGGCAGGAGGAGCTTCACCACACAGGGCCCAAAGTATAAGAAAGGTGAGGAATCCAGCAGTTGGAACCTCCCAGCAGGCGGCCCAGAGCACAGAGGCTATGGGATCTAGGCCTGAGTGAACTAACACCGGAGTGCCAACATAACGAAACTGTGAGCAACCCAGGCGTTGCGACCACAGAGCAGAAGGCACACATCCCCATGAGTATTGGAACCTTACAGGAGTGTCCTGGCATCACTGGGCTCACATCAGAAATCGTGGGGAGCCCAGCAGTTAGAGCCTGACGCAAGAGGGCCCTCATCACCTTGGAGAGGAGGGTACAAGAAGGCTCCAACTGCCACCAGAAGTCCGACGTCACCAGGGCAACGGGAGCAAGCCAGGCAGGAGTTACCTCACAGCAGAGGGCCCACCTCACAGAAGAGTGAGGAACCCAGCCAGGATCAGACTCTCACCAGAGGGCCCACATCACCAAGGGGATCTGATCCAGGCAGGAGTGGCCTCACACCAGTGTGGCCAAATCATAGAAAGGTGAGGAACCCAGAACATGTGGCCTAAACAAGAGGACCCACATCTCCAAGGGGCTCGGAGTGAGGCAGGCAGGAGGAGCCTCAAAACAGAGGACCCATAGAATAAAAAAGGTGAGGAATCCCGCAGTTGGAACCTCCTAGCATGCAGCAAGGAGCAGTGAGGCTATGGGGTCCCGGCCGTTGTGAACTCACAACAGAGGACCCTCATCATGAAACTGTGAAGAACACAGCTGTTGGGACCACAGAACAGAAGGCCCACATTCCCATGGGGTTGGGAACCTGGCAGGAGTGTACTCGCACCACAGGGCACACATCAGAAAATTTTGGGAGCCCAAGAGTTAGGGCCTGACGCCAGACGGCCCTAATTACCGAGGGGAGCAGACTCCTAGAAGGCACCAACTCCCACCTGAGGGCCCACGTCTCCAAGGTGATGTGCTTTAGCCAGGCAGGAGTGACCTCACAGCAGAGGGCCTATGTCACAGAAGGGGGAGGAACCCAGCCAGGATAAGACTCTCACCAGAGGGCCCACATCACCAAGGGGATCAGAACCAGGCAGGAGTGGCCTCACACCAGTGTGGCCAAAACGTAGAAAAGTGAGGAACCCAGAACATATGGCCTAAACCAGAGGACCCACATCAACAAGGGGCTCAGAGTGAGGCAGGCAGGAGGTGTCTCAAACAGAGGGCCATAAAATAAAAAAGGTGAGGTAACCCGCAGTTGGAACCTCCCAGCAGGCGGCAAGGTGCAGCGAGGCTATGGGATCCCGGCCGGTGTGAACTCACAACAGAAGGCCCTCATCACGAAACTGTGAACAACCCAGCGGTTGGGACCACAGAGAAGAAGGCCCACATTCCCATGGGGTTGGGAACCTGGCAGGAGTGTACTCCCACCAGAGGGCACACATCAGAAAAGTATGGGAGCCCAGGAGTTAGGGCCTGACGTCAGAGGGCCCTCATTACCGAGGGGAGGAGACTCCCAGCAGGCACCAACTCCCAACTGAGGGCCCACATCGCCAAGGTGACGTGCGCCAGCCAGGCAGGAGTGACCTCACAGCAGAGGGCATACGTCCCAGAAGGGTGAGGCACCCAGCCAGGATAAGAGTCTCACCAGAGGGCCCGCATCACCAAGGGGATCGGATCCAGGCAAGAGTGGCCTCACACCAGTGTGGCCAAATCATAGAAAGGTGAGGAACCCAGAACACGTGGCCTAAACCAGAGGATCCACATCTCCAAGGGGTTCAGAGTGAGGCAGGCAGGACTAGTCTCACAACGCAGGGCCCATAGAATAAAAAATGTGAGGAATCCAACAGTTCGAACCTCCCAGCAGGTGGCCCAGAGCACCCAGTCTATGGGATCCAGGCCGCAGTGCACTCACAGCAGAGGGCCCACATCATGAAACTTTGAGCAACCCAGCCGTTTGGACATCAGAGCAGAAGTCCCACATCCCCACGGGGATGGGAACCTGGCAGGAGTGTCCTCGCACCACTTAGTACGTATTAGAAAATGTGGGTACACAGCAGTTAGGGCCTGACGCCAAAGGGCCCTCATTACTGAGGGAAGGAGGCTCCCAGCACGCTCCAACTGCCACCAGAGGGCCGACGTCACCAAGGCGGGGTGTGCCAGCCAGGCAGGAGTGACCTCAGAGCAGAGGGCCAAGTTCACGGAAGTGTGAGGAACCCAACCAGGATCAGACTCTCACCAGAGGGCCCACATCACCAAGAGGATGGGAACCAGGCAGGAGTGTACACAGTCCAGTGGGGCCACATCATTGAAAGGCGAGGAAACCACCACATGTGGGCTCAAACCAGAGGACACACATCACCAAGGGGCTGGGAGGGAGGCAGGCAGGAGTAGTCTCAAAACAGAGGGCCCATAGAATAAAAAAGGTGAGGAATCCCGCAGTTGGAACATCCCAGCAGGCGGCAAGGAACAACGAGGCTATGGGATCCCGGCCGGTGTGAACTCACAAAAGAGGGCCCTCATCATGAAACTGTGAATAGCCCAGCCATTGGGTCCACAGAGCAGAAGGCCCACATTGCCATGGGGTTGGGAACCTGGCAGGAGTGTACTCGCACCACAGGGCACACATCAGAAAAGTTTGGGAGCCCAGGATTTAAGGCCTGACGCCAGAGGGCCCTCATTACCGAAGGGAGGAATCTCCCAGCAGACACCAAATCCCAACTGAGGGCCCACGTCGCCAAGGTGACGTGCGCCAGCCAGGCAGGAGTGACATCACAGCAGAGGGCATACGTCACAGAAGGGTGAGGAACCCAGCCAGGATAAGACTCTCACCAGAGGGCCCGCATCACCAAGGGGATCGGAACCAGGCAGAAGTATACTCACACCAGTGTGGCCAAATAATGGAAAGGTGAGGGACCCAGACCATGTGGCCTAAACCAGAGGAACCACATCTCCAAGGGGCTCGGAGTGAGGCAGGCAGGACTAGCCTAACAACACAGGGCCCATAGATTAAAAAATGTGAGGAATCCAGCAGTTGGAACCTCGCAGCAGGAGGCCCAGAGCACCGAGTCTATGGGATCCAGGCCAAAGTGAACTCACAGCAGAGGGCCCACATCATGAAACTGTGAGCAACCCAGCCGTTGGGACCTCAGAGCAGAACGCCCACATCCCCATGGGGATGGGAACGTGGCAGGCGTATCCTCGCACCACTTAGTACGTATTAGAAAATGTGGGTACCCAGCAGTTAGGGCCTGACGCCAAAGGGCTCTGATCACTGAGGGGAGGAGGCTCCCAGCAGGCTCCAACTGCCACCAGAGGGCCGACGTCGCCAAGGCGGTGTGTGCCAGCCAGGCAGAAGTGACCTCAGAGCTGAGGGCCAAGCTCACGGAAGTGTGAGGAACCCAACCCGGATCAGATTCTCACCAGAGGGCCCACATCACCAAGGGGATGCGAACCAGGCAGGAGTGTGCTCACACCAGTGGGGCCACATCATTGAAAGGCAAGGAACCCACCACATGTGGCCTCAAACCAGAAGACCCACATCAACAAGGGGCTCAGAGTGAGGCAGGCAGGAAGTGTCTCACAACACACGGCCCATAGAAGAAAAAAGGTAAGGAATCCTGCAGTTGGAAGCTCCAAGCAGGTGGCCCAGAGCACCGAGGCTATGGGATGCATGCCGGAGTGAACTCACAGCAGAGGGCCCACATCCTGACACTGTGAGCAAGCCAGCCGTTGGCACCTCAGAACAGAAGGCCCAAATCTGCATGGGGATGGGAACCTGGCAGGAGTGTCATTGCACAAGTGGGCGCACATCAGAAAATGTGGTGAGCCCAGCAGTTAGGGCCGGACGCCAGAGGGCCCTCATCACCGATGGGAGGAGGTTCCCAGCACGCTCCAACTGCAACCAGAGGGCCCATGTGGCCAAGGCGTCGTGTGCCAGCCAGGCAGGTGTGACCTCACAGCAGAGGGCCCGCCTCACAGAAGTGTGAGGAATCAAGCCAGGATCAGACTCTCACCAGAGGGCCCACATCAACAAGGGGATGGGAACCAGTCAGGAGTGTCCTCACACCAGTAGGGCCACATCCCTAAAAGGTGAGACAAACGGCACACGTGGTCTCAAACCAGAAGACCTACATCACCAAGGGGCTCGGTGTGAGGCAGGCAGGAGGAGCTTCACCACACAAGGCCCAAAGTATAAGAAAGGTGAGGAATCCAGCAGTTGGAACCTCCCAGCAGGCGGCCCAGAGCACAGAGGCTATGGGATCTAGGCCTGAGTGA
The DNA here is from genome assembly GCF_059928025.1 of Delphinapterus leucas. Lineage (NCBI taxonomy): Eukaryota > Metazoa > Chordata > Mammalia > Artiodactyla > Monodontidae > Delphinapterus > Delphinapterus leucas. Next base: position 7,236,379 of record NW_028322237.1, read on the forward strand.
ACTAACACCGGAGTGCCAACATAACGAAACTGTGAGCAACCCAGGCGTTGCGACCACAGAGCAGAAGGCACACATCCCCATGAGTATTGGAACCTTACAGGAGTGTCCTGGCATCACTGGGCTCACATCAGAAATCGTGGGGAGCCCAGCAGTTAGAGCCTGACGCAAGAGGGCCCTCATCACCTTGGAGAGGAGGGTACAAGAAGGCTCCAACTGCCACCAGAAGTCCGACGTCACCAGGGCAACGGGAGCAAGCCAGGCAGGAGTTACCTCACAGCAGAGGGCCCACCTCACAGAAGAGTGAGGAACCCAGCCAGGATCAGACTCTCACCAGAGGGCCCACATCACCAAGGGGATCTGATCCAGGCAGGAGTGGCCTCACACCAGTGTGGCCAAATCATAGAAAGGTGAGGAACCCAGAACATGTGGCCTAAACAAGAGGACCCACATCTCCAAGGGGCTCGGAGTGAGGCAGGCAGGAGGAGCCTCAAAACAGAGGACCCATAGAATAAAAAAGGTGAGGAATCCCGCAGTTGGAACCTCCTAGCATGCAGCAAGGAGCAGCGAGGCTATGGGGTCCCGGCCGTTGTGAACTCACAACAGAGGACCCTCATCATGAAACTGTGAACAACACAGCTGTTGGGACCACAGAACAGAAGGCCCACATTCCCATGGGGTTGGGAACCTGGCAGGAGTGTACTCGCACCACAGGGCACACATCAGAAAATTTTGGGAGCCCAGGAGTTAGGGCCTGACGCCAGACGGCCCTAATTACCGAGGGGAGCAGACTCCTAGAAGGCACCAACTCCCACCTGAGGGCCCACGTCTCCAAGGTGATGTGCGTTAGCCAGGCAGGAGTGACCTCACAGCAGAGGGCCTATGTCACAGAAGGGGGAGGAACCCAGCCAGGATAAGACTCTCACCAGAGGGCCTACATCACCAAGGGGATCAGAACCAGGCAGGAGTGGCCTCACACCAGTGTGGCCAAATCGTAGAAAAGTGAGGGACCCAGAACATATGGCCTAAACCAGAGGACCCACATCAACAAGGGACTCAGAGTGAGGCAGGCAGGAGTTGTCTCAAACAGAGGGCCATAAAATAAAAAAGGTGAGGTAACCCGCAGTTGGAACCTCCCAGCAGGCGGCAAGGAGCAGCGAGGCTATGGGATCCCGGCCGGTGTGAACTCACAACAGAAGGCCCTCATCACGAAACTGTGAACAACCCAGCGGTTGGGACCACAGAGAAGAAGGCCCACATTCCCATGGGGTTGGGAACCTGGCAGGAGTGTACTCCCACCAGAGGGCACACATCAGAAAAGTATGGGAGCCCAGGAGTTAGGGCCTGACGTCAGAGGGCCCTCATTACCGAGGGGAGGAGACTCCCAGCAGGCACCAACTCCCAACTGAGGGCCCACGTCGCCAAGGTGACGTGCGCCAGCCAGGCAGGAGTGACCTCACAGCAGAGGGCATACGTCCCAGAAGGGTGAGGCACCCAGCCAGGATAAGAGTCTCACCAGAGGGCCCGCATCACCAAGGGGATCGGATCCAGGCAAGAGTGGCCTCACACCAGTGTGGCCAAATCATAGAAAGGTGAGGAACCCAGAACACGTGGCCTAAACCAGAGGATCCACATCTCCAAGGGGTTCAGAGTGAGGCAGGCAGGACTAGTCTCACAACGCAGGGCCCATAGAATAATAAATGTGAGGAATCCAACAGTTCGAACCTCCCAGCAGGTGGCCCAGAGCACCCAGTCTATGGGATCCAGGCCGCAGTGCACTCACAGCAGAGGGCCCACATCATGAAACTTTGAGCAACCCAGCCGTTTGGACATCAGAGCAGAAGTCCCACATCCCCACGGGGATGGGAACCTGGCAGGAGTGTCCTCGCACCACTTAGTACGTATTAGAAAATGTGGGTACACAGCAGTTAGGGCCTGACGCCAAAGGGCCCTCATTACTGAGGGAAGGAGGCTCCCAGCACGCTCCAACTGCCACCAGAGGGCCGACGTCACCAAGGCGGGGTGTGCCAGCCAGGCAGGAGTGACCTCAGAGCAGAGGGCCAAGTTCACGGAAGTGTGAGGAACCCAACCAGGATCAGACTCTCACCAGAGGGCCCACATCACCAAGAGGATGGGAACCAGGCAGGAGTGTACACAGTCCAGTGGGGCCACATCATTGAAAGGCGAGGAAACCACCACATGTGGGCTCAAACCAGAGGACACACATCACCAAGGGGCTGGGAGGGAGGCAGGCAGGAGTAGTCTCAAAACAGAGGGCCCATAGAATAAAAAAGGTGAGGAATCCCGCAGTTGGAACATCCCAGCAGGCGGCAAGGAACAACGAGGCTATGGGATCCCGGCCGGTGTGAACTCACAAAAGAGGGCCCTCATCATGAAACTGTGAATAGCCCAGCCATTGGGTCCACAGAGCAGAAGGCCCACATTGCCATGGGGTTGGGAACCTGGCAGGAGTGTACTCGCACCACAGGGCACACATCAGAAAAGTTTGGGAGCCCAGGATTTAAGGCCTGACGCCAGAGGGCCCTCATTACCGAAGGGAGGAATCTCCCAGCAGACACCAAATCCCAACTGAGGGCCCACGTCGCCAAGGTGACGTGCGCCAGCCAGGCAGGAGTGACATCACAGCAGAGGGCATACGTCACAGAAGGGTGAGGAACCCAGCCAGGATAAGACTCTCACCAGAGGGCCCGCATCACCAAGGGGATCGGAACCAGGCAGAAGTATACTCACACCAGTGTGGCCAAATAATGGAAAGGTGAGGGACCCAGACCATGTGGCCTAAACCAGAGGAACCACATCTCCAAGGGGCTCGGAGTGAGGCAGGCAGGACTAGCCTAACAACACAGGGCCCATAGATTAAAAAATGTGAGGAATCCAGCAGTTGGAACCTCGCAGCAGGAGGCCCAGAGCACCGAGTCTATGGGATCCAGGCCAAAGTGAACTCACAGCAGAGGGCCCACATCATGAAACTGTGAGCAACCCAGCCGTTGGGACCTCAGAGCAGAACGCCCACATCCCCATGGGGATGGGAACGTGGCAGGCGTATCCTCGCACCACTTAGTACGTATTAGAAAATGTGGGTACCCAGCAGTTAGGGCCTGACGCCAAAGGGCTCTGATCACTGAGGGGAGGAGGCTCCCAGCAGGCTCCAACTGCCACCAGAGGGCCGACGTCGCCAAGGCGGTGTGTGCCAGCCAGGCAGAAGTGACCTCAGAGCTGAGGGCCAAGCTCACGGAAGTGTGAGGAACCCAACCCGGATCAGATTCTCACCAGAGGGCCCACATCACCAAGGGGATGCGAACCAGGCAGGAGTGTGCTCACACCAGTGGGGCCACATCATTGAAAGGCAAGGAACCCACCACATGTGGCCTCAAACCAGAAGACCCACATCAACAAGGGGCTCAGAGTGAGGCAGGCAGGAAGTGTCTCACAACACACGGCCCATAGAAGAAAAAAGGTAAGGAATCCTGCAGTTGGAAGCTCCAAGCAGGTGGCCCAGAGCACCGAGGCTATGGGATGCATGCCGGAGTGAACTCACAGCAGAGGGCCCACATCCTGACACTGTGAGCAAGCCAGCCGTTGGCACCTCAGAACAGAAGGCCCAAATCTGCATGGGGATGGGAACCTGGCAGGAGTGTCATTGCACAAGTGGGCGCACATCAGAAAATGTGGTGAGCCCAGCAGTTAGGGCCGGACGCCAGAGGGCCCTCATCACCGATGGGAGGAGGTTCCCAGCACGCTCCAACTGCAACCAGAGGGCCCATGTGGCCAAGGCGTCGTGTGCCAGCCAGGCAGGTGTGACCTCACAGCAGAGGGCCCGCCTCACAGAAGTGTGAGGAATCAAGCCAGGATCAGACTCTCACCAGAGGGCCCACATCAACAAGGGGATGGGAACCAGTCAGGAGTGTCCTCACACCAGTAGGGCCACATCCCTAAAAGGTGAGACAAACGGCACACGTGGTCTCAAACCAGAAGACCTACATCACCAAGGGGCTCGGTGTGAGGCAGGCAGGAGGAGCTTCACCACACAGGGCCCAAAGTATAAGAAAGGTGAGGAATCCAGCAGTTGGAACCTCCCAGCAGGCGGCCCAGAGCACAGAGGCTATGGGATCTAGGCCTGAGTGAACTAACACCGGAGTGCCAACATAACGAAACTGTGAGCAACCCAGGCGTTGCGACCACAGAGCAGAAGGCACACATCCCCATGAGTATTGGAACCTTACAGGAGTGTCCTGGCATCACTGGGCTCACATCAGAAATCGTGGGGAGCCCAGCAGTTAGAGCCTGACGCAAGAGGGCCCTCATCACCTTGGAGAGGAGGGTACAAGAAGGCTCCAACTGCCACCAGAAGTCCGACGTCACCAGGGCAACGGGAGCAAGCCAGGCAGGAGTTACCTCACAGCAGAGGGCCCACCTCACAGAAGAGTGAGGAACCCAGCCAGGATCAGACTCTCACCAGAGGGCCCACATCACCAAGGGGATCTGATCCAGGCAGGAGTGGCCTCACACCAGTGTGGCCAAATCATAGAAAGGTGAGGAACCCAGAACATGTGGCCTAAACAAGAGGACCCACATCTCCAAGGGGCTCGGAGTGAGGCAGGCAGGAGGAGCCTCAAAACAGAGGACCCATAGAATAAAAAAGGTGAGGAATCCCGCAGTTGGAACCTCCTAGCATGCAGCAAGGAGCAGCGAGGCTATGGGGTCCCGGCCGTTGTGAACTCACAACAGAGGACCCTCATCATGAAACTGTGAACAACACAGCTGTTGGGACCACAGAACAGAAGGCCCACATTCCCATGGGGTTGGGAACCTGGCAGGAGTGTACTCGCACCACAGGGCACACATCAGAAAATTTTGGGAGCCCAGGAGTTAGGGCCTGACGCCAGACGGCCCTAATTACCGAGGGGAGCAGACTCCTAGAAGGCACCAACTCCCACCTGAGGGCCCACGTCTCCAAGGTGATGTGCGTTAGCCAGGCAGGAGTGACCTCACAGCAGAGGGCCTATGTCACAGAAGGGGGAGGAACCCAGCCAGGATAAGACTCTCACCAGAGGGCCTACATCACCAAGGGGATCAGAACCAGGCAGGAGTGGCCTCACACCAGTGTGGCCAAATCGTAGAAAAGTGAGGGACCCAGAACATATGGCCTAAACCAGAGGACCCACATCAACAAGGGACTCAGAGTGAGGCAGGCAGGAGGTGTCTCAAACAGAGGGCCATAAAATAAAAAAGGTGAGGTAACCCGCAGTTGGAACCTCCCAGCAGGCGGCAAGGAGCAGCGAGGCTATGGGATCCCGGCCGGTGTGAACTCACAACAGAAGGCCCTCATCACGAAACTGTGAACAACCCAGCGGTTGGGACCACAGAGAAGAAGGCCCACATTCCCATGGGGTTGGGAACCTGGCAGGAGTGTACTCCCACCAGAGGGCACACATCAGAAAAGTATGGGAGCCCAGGAGTTAGGGCCTGACGTCAGAGGGCCCTCATTACCGAGGGGAGGAGACTCCCAGCAGGCACCAACTCCCAACTGAGGGCCCACGTCGCCAAGGTGACGTGCGCCAGCCAGGCAGGAGTGACCTCACAGCAGAGGGCATACGTCCCAGAAGGGTGAGGCACCCAGCCAGGATAAGAGTCTCACCAGAGGGCCCGCATCACCAAGGGGATCGGATCCAGGCAAGAGTGGCCTCACACCAGTGTGGCCAAATCATAGAAAGGTGAGGAACCCAGAACACGTGGCCTAAACCAGAGGATCCACATCTCCAAGGGGTTCAGAGTGAGGCAGGCAGGACTAGCCTCACAACGCAGGGCCCATTGCGTAAAAAAGGTGAGGAATCCCGCAGTTGGAACCTCCCAGCAGGTGGCCCAGAGCACCCAGTCTATGGGATCCAGGCCGCAGTGCACTCACAGCAGAGGGCCCACATCATGAAACTTTGAGCAACCCAGCCGTTTGGACATCAGAGCAGAAGTCCCACATCCCCACGGGGATGGGAACCTGGCAGGAGTGTCCTCGCACCACTTAGTACGTATTAGAAAATGTGGGTACACAGCAGTTAGGGCCTGACGCCAAAGGGCCCTCATTACTGAGGGAAGGAGGCTCCCAGCACGCTCCAACTGCCACCAGAGGGCCGACGTCACCAAGGCGGGGTGTGCCAGCCAGGCAGGAGTGACCTCAGAGCAGAGGGCCAAGTCCACGGAAGTGTGAGGAACCCAACCAGGACCAGACTCTCACCAGAGGGCCCACATCACCAAGAGGATGGGAACCAGGCAGGAGTGTTCTCAGTCCAGTGGGGCCACATCATTGAAAGGCGAGGAAACCACCACATGTGGCCTCAAACCAGAGGACACACATCACCAAGGGGCTGGGAGGGAGGCAGGCAGGAGTAGTCTCAAAACAGAGGGCCCATAGAATAAAAAAGGTGAGGAATCCCGCAGTTGGAACATCCCAGCAGGCGGCAAGGAACAACGAGGCTATGGGATCCCGGCCGGTGTGAACTCACAAAAGAGGGCCCTCATCATGAAACTGTGAATAGCCCAGCCATTGGGTCCACAGAGCAGAAGGCCCACATTGCCATGGGGTTGGGAACCTGGCAGGAGTGTACTCGCACCACAGGGCACACATCAGAAAAGTTTGGGAGCCCAGGATTTAAGGCCTGACGCCAGAGGGCCCTCATTACCGAAGGGAGGAAACTCCCAGCAGACACCAAATCCCAACTGAGGGCCCACGTCGCCAAGGTGACGTGCGCCAGCCAGGCAGGAGTGACATCACAGCAGAGGGCATACGTCACAGAAGGGTGAGGAACCCAGCCAGGATAAGACTCTCACCAGAGGGCCCGCATCACCAAGGGGATCGGAAACAGGCAGAAGTATACTCACACCAGTGTGGCCAAATAATGGAAAGGTGAGGGACCCAGACCATGTGGCCTAAACCAGAGGAACCACATCTCCAAGGGGCTCGGAGTGAGGCAGGCAGGACTAGCCTAACAACACAGGGCCCATAGATTAAAAAATGTGAGGAATCCAGCAGTTGGAACCTCGCAGCAGGAGGCCCAGAGCACCGAGTCTATGGGATCCAGGCCAAAGTGAACTCACAGCAGAGGGCCCACATCATGAAACTGTGAGCAACCGAGCCGTTGGGACCTCAGAGCAGAACGCCCACATCCCCATGGGGATGGGAACGTGGCAGGCGTATCCTCGCACCACTTAGTACGTATTAGAAAATGTGGGTACCCAGCAGATAGGGCCTGACGCCAAAGGGCTCTGATCACTGAGGGGAGGAGGCTCCCAGCAGGCTCCAACTGCCACCAGAGGGCCGACGTCGCCAAGGCGGGGTGTGCCAGCCAGTCAGGAGTGACCTCAGAGCTGAGGGCCAAGCTCACGGAAGTGTGAGGAACCCAACCCGGATCAGATTCTCACCAGAGGGCCCACATCACCAAGGGGATGCGAACCAGGCAGGAGTGTGCTCACACCAGTGGGGCCACATCATTGAAAGGCAAGGAACCCACCACATGTGGCCTCAAACCAGAAGACCCACATCAACAAGGGGCTCAGAGTGAGGCAGGCAGGAAGTGTCTCACAACACACGGCCCATAGAAGAAAAAAGGTAAGGAATCCTGCAGTTGGAAGCTCCAAGCAGGTGGCCCAGAGCACCGAGGCTATGGGATGCATGCCGGAGTGAACTCACAGCAGAGGGCCCACATCCTGACACTGTGAGCAAGCCAGCCGTTGGCACCTCAGAACAGAAGGCCCAAATCTGCATGGGGATGGGAACCTGGCAGGAGTGTCATCGCACAAGTGGGCGCACATCAGAAAATGTGGTGAGCCCAGCAGTTAGGGCCGGATGCCAGAGGGCCCTCATCACCGATGGGAGGAGGTTCCCAGCATGCTCCAACTGCAACCAGAGGGCCCATGTGGCCAAGGCGTCGTGTGCCAGCCAGGCAGGTGTGACCTCACAGCAGAGGGCCCGCCTCACAGAAGTGTGAGGAATCAAGCCAGGATCAGACTCTCACCAGAGGGCCCACATCAACAAGAGGATGGGAACCAGTCAGGAGTGTCCTCACACCAGTAGGGCCACATCCCTAAAAGGTGAGACAAACGGCACACGTGGTCTCAAACCAGAAGACCTACATCACCAAGGGGCTCGGTGTGAGGCAGGCAGGAGGAGCTTCACCACACAGGGCCCAAAGTATAAGAAAGGTGAGGAATCCAGCAGTTGGAACCTCCCAGCAGGCGGCCCAGAGCACAGAGGCTATGGGATCTAGGCCTGAGTGAACTAACACCGGAGTGCCAACATAACGAAACTGTGAGCAACCCAGGCGTTGCGACCACAGAGCAGAAGGCACACATCCCCATGAGTATTGGAACCTTACAGGAGTGTCCTGGCATCACTGGGCTCACATCAGAAATCGTGGGGAGCCCAGCAGTTAGAGCCTGACGCAAGAGGGCCCTCATCACCTTGGAGAGGAGGGTACAAGAAGGCTCCAACTGCCACCAGAAGTCCGACGTCACCAGGGCAACGGGAGCAAGCCAGGCAGGAGTTACCTCACAGCAGAGGGCCCACCTCACAGAAGAGTGAGGAACCCAGCCAGGATCAGACTCTCACCAGAGGGCCCACATCACCAAGGGGATCTGATCCAGGCAGGAGTGGCCTCACACCAGTGTGGCCAAATCATAGAAAGGTGAGGAACCCAGAACATGTGGCCTAAACAAGAGGACCCACATCTCCAAGGGGCTCGGAGTGAGGCAGGCAGGAGGAGCCTCAAAACAGAGGACCCATAGAATAAAAAAGGTGAGGAATCCCGCAGTTGGAACCTCCTAGCATGCAGCAAGGAGCAGCGAGGCTATGGGGCCCCGGCCGTTGTGAACTCACAACAGAGGACCCTCATCACGAAACTGTGAACAACCCAGCGGTTGGGACCACAGAGAAGAAGGCCCACATTCCCATGGGGTTGGGAACCTGGCAGGAGTGTACTCGCACCAGAGGGCACACATCAGAAAAGTATGGGAGCCCAGGAGTTAGGGCCTGACGTCAGAGGGCCCTCATTACCGAGGGGAGGAGACTCCCAGCAGGCACCAACTCCCAACTGAGGGCCCACGTCGCCAAGGTGACGTGCGCCAGCCAGGCAGGAGTGACCTCACAGCAGAGGGCATACGTCCCAGAAGGGTGAGGCACCCAGCCAGGATAAGAGTCTCACCAGAGGGCCCGCATCACCAAGGGGATCGGATCCAGGCAAGAGTGGCCTCACACCAGTGTGGCCAAATCATAGAAAGGTGAGGAACCCAGAACACGTGGCCTAAACCAGAGGATCCACATCTCCAAGGGGTTCAGAGTGAGGCAGGCAGGACTAGCCTCACAACGCAAGGCCCATAGAATAAAAAATGTGAGGAATCCAACAGTTCGAACCTCCCAGCAGGTGGCCCAGAGCACCCAGTCTATGGGATCCAGGCCGCAGTGCACTCACAGCAGAGGGCCCACATCATGAAACTTTGAGCAACCCAGCCGTTTGGACATCAGAGCAGAAGTCCCACATCCCCACGGGGATGGGAACCTGGCAGGAGTGTCCTCGCACCACTTAGTACGTATTAGAAAATGTGGGTACACAGCAGTTAGGGCCTGACGCCAAAGGGCCCTCATTACTGAGGGAAGGAGGCTCCCAGCACGCTCCAACTGCCACCAGAGGGCCGACGTCACCAAGGCGGGGTGTGCCAGCCAGGCAGGAGTGACCTCAGAGCAGAGGGCCAAGTTCACGGAAGTGTGAGGAACCCAACCAGGATCAGACTCTCACCAGAGGGCCCACATCACCAAGAGGATGGGAACCAGGCAGGAGTGTTCTCAGTCCAGTGGGGCCACATCATTGAAAGGCGAGGAAACCACCACATGTGGCCTCAAACCAGAGGACACACATCACCAAGGGGCTGGGAGGGAGGCAGGCAGGAGTAGTCTCAAAACAGAGGGCCCATAGAATAAAATAGGTGAGGAATCCCGCAGTTGGAACATCCCAGCAGGCGGCAAGGAACAACGAGGCTATGGGATCCCGGCCGGTGTGAACTCACAAAAGAGGGCCCTCATCATGAAACTGTGAATAGCCCAGCCATTGGGTCCACAGAGCAGAAGGCCCACATTGCCATGGGGTTGGGAACCTGGCAGGAGTGTACTCGCACCACAGGGCACACATCAGAAAAGTTTGGGAGCCCAGGATTTAAGGCCTGACGCCAGAGGGCCCTCATTACCGAAGGGAGGAAACTCCCAGCAGACACCAAATCCCAACTGAGGGCCCACGTCGCCAAGGTGACGTGCGCCAGCCAGGCAGGAGTGACATCACAGCAGAGGGCATACGTCACAGAAGGGTGAGGAACCCAGCCAGGATAAGACTCTCACCAGAGGGCCCGCATCACCAAGGGGATCGGAACCAGGCAGAAGTATACTCACACCAGTGTGGCCAAATAATGGAAAGGTGAGGGACCCAGACCATGTGGCCTAAACCAGAGGAACCACATCTCCAAGGGGCTCGGAGTGAGGCAGGCAGGACTAGCCTAACAACACAGGGCCCATAGATTAAAAAATGTGAGGAATCCAGCAGTTGGAACCTCGCAGCAGGAGGCCCAGAGCACCGAGTCTATGGGATCCAGGCCAAAGTGAACTCACAGCAGAGGGCCCACATCATGAAACTGTGAGCAACCGAGCCGTTGGGACCTCAGAGCAGAACGCCCACATCCCCATGGGGATGGGAACGTGGCAGGCGTATCCTCGCACCACTTAGTACGTATTAGAAAATGTGGGTACCCAGCAGATAGGGCCTGACGCCAAAGGGCTCTGATCACTGAGGGGAGGAGGCTCCCAGCAGGCTCCAACTGCCACCAGAGGGCCGACGTCGCCAAGGCGGGGTGTGCCAGCCAGTCAGGAGTGACCTCAGAGCTGAGGGCCAAGCTCACGGAAGTGTGAGGAACCCAACCCGGATCAGATTCTCACCAGAGGGCCCACATCACCAAGGGGATGCGAACCAGGCAGGAGTGTGCTCACACCAGTGGGGCCACATCATTGAAAGGCAAGGAACCCACCACATGTGGCCTCAAACCAGAAGACCCACATCAACAAGGGGCTCAGAGTGAGGCAGGCAGGAAGTGTCTCACAACACACGGCCCATAGAAGAAAAAAGGTAAGGAATCCTGCAGTTGGAAGCTCCAAGCAGGTGGCCCAGAGCACCGAGGCTATGGGATGCATGCCGGAGTGAACTCACAGCAGAGGGCCCACATCCTGACACTGTGAGCAAGCCAGCCGTTGGCACCTCAGAACAGAAGGCCCAAATCTGCATGGGGATGGGAACCTGGCAGGAGTGTCATCGCACAAGTGGGCGCACATCAGAAAATGTGGTGAGCCCAGCAGTTAGGGCCGGATGCCAGAGGGCCCTCATCACCGATGGGAGGAGGTTCCCAGCATGCTCCAACTGCAACCAGAGGGCCCATGTGGCCAAGGCGTCGTGTGCCAGCCAGGCAGGTGTGACCTCACAGCAGAGGGCCCGCCTCACAGAAGTGTGAGGAATCAAGCCAGGATCAGACTCTCACCAGAGGGCCCACATCAACAAGAGGATGGGAACCAGTCAGGAGTGTCCTCACACCAGTAGGGCCACATCCCTAAAAGGTGAGACAAACGGCACACGTGGTCTCAAACCAGAAGACCTACATCACCAAGGGGCTCGGTGTGAGGCAGGCAGGAGGAGCTTCACCACACAGGGCCCAAAGTATAAGAAAGGTGAGGAATCCAGCAGTTGGAACCTCCCAGCAGGCGGCCCAGAGCACAGAGGCTATGGGATCTAGGCCTGAGTGAACTAACACCGGAGTGCCAACATAACGAAACTGTGAGCAACCCAGGCGTTGCGACCACAGAGCAGAAGGCACACATCCCCATGAGTATTGGAACCTTACAGGAGTGTCCTGGCATCACTGGGCTCACATCAGAAATCGTGGGGAGCCCAGCAGTTAGAGCCTGACGCAAGAGGGCCCTCATCACCTTGGAGAGGAGGGTACAAGAAGGCTCCAACTGCCACCAGAAGTCCGACGTCACCAGGGCAACGGGAGCAAGCCAGGCAGGAGTTACCTCACAGCAGAGGGCCCACCTCACAGAAGAGTGAGGAACCCAGCCAGGATCAGACTCTCACCAGAGGGCCCACATCACCAAGGGGATCTGATCCAGGCAGGAGTGGCCTCACACCAGTGTGGCCAAATCATAGAAAGGTGAGGAACCCAGAACATGTGGCCTAAACAAGAGGACCCACATCTCCAAGGGGCTCGGAGTGAGGCAGGCAGGAGGAGCCTCAAAACAGAGGACCCATAGAATAAAAAAGGTGAGGAATCCCGCAGTTGGAACCTCCTAGCATGCAGCAAGGAGCAGCGAGGCTATGGGGCCCCGGCCGTTGTGAACTCACAACAGAGGACCCTCATCACGAAACTGTGAACAACCCAGCGGTTGGGACCACAGAGAAGAAGGCCCACATTCCCATGGGGTTGGGAACCTGGCAGGAGTGTACTCGCACCAGAGGGCACACATCAGAAAAGTATGGGAGCCCAGGAGTTAGGGCCTGACGTCAGAGGGCCCTCATTACCGAGGGGAGGAGACTCCCAGCAGGCACCAACTCCCAACTGAGGGCCCACGTCGCCAAGGTGACGTGCGCCAGCCAGGCAGGAGTGACCTCACAGCAGAGGGCATACGTCCCAGAAGGGTGAGGCACCCAGCCAGGATAAGAGTCTCACCAGAGGGCCCGCATCACCAAGGGGATCGGATCCAGGCAAGAGTGGCCTCACACCAGTGTGGCCAAATCATAGAAAGGTGAGGAACCCAGAACACGTGGCCTAAACCAGAGGATCCACATCTCCAAGGGGTTCAGAGTGAGGCAGGCAGGACTAGCCTCAAAACGCAGGGCCCATAGAATAAAAAATGTGAGGAATCCAACAGTTCGAACCTCCCAGCAGGTGGCCCAGAGCACCCAGTCTATGGGATCCAGGCCGCAGTGCACTCACAGCAGAGGGCCCACATCATGAAACTTTGAGCAACCCAGCCGTTTGGACATCAGAGCAGAAGTCCCACATCCCCACGGGGATGGGAACCTGGCAGGAGTGTCCTCGCACCACTTAGTACGTATTAGAAAATGTGGGTACACAGCAGTTAGGGCCTGACGCCAAAGGGCCCTCATTACTGAGGGAAGGAGGCTCCCAGCACGCTCCAACTGCCACCAGAGGGCCGACGTCACCAAGGCGGGGTGTGCCAGCCAGGCAGGAGTGACCTCAGAGCAGAGGGCCAAGTTCACGGAAGTGTGAGGAACCCAACCAGGATCAGACTCTCACCAGAGGGCCCACATCACCAAGAGGATGGGAACCAGGCAGGAGTGTTCTCAGTCCAGTGGGGCCACATCATTGAAAGGCGAGGAAACCACCACATGTGGCCTCAAACCAGAGGACACACATCACCAAGGGGCTGGGAGGGAGGCAGGCAGGAGTAGTCTCAAAACAGAGGGCCCATAGAATAAAAAAGGTGAGGAATCCCGCAGTTGGAACATCCCAGCAGGCGGCAAGGAACAACGAGGCTATGGGATCCCGGCCGGTGTGAACTCACAAAAGAGGGCCCTCATCATGAAACTGTGAATAGCCCAGCCATTGGGTCCACAGAGCAGAAGGCCCACATTGCCATGGGGTTGGGAACCTGGCAGGAGTGTACTCGCACCACAGGGCACACATCAGAAAAGTTTGGGAGCCCAGGATTTAAGGCCTGACGCCAGAGGGCCCTCATTACCGAAGGGAGGAAACTCCCAGCAGACACCAAATCCCAACTGAGGGCCCACGTCGCCAAGGTGACGTGCGCCAGCCAGGCAGGAGTGACATCACAGCAGAGGGCATACGTCACAGAAGGGTGAGGAACCCAGCCAGGATAAGACTCTCACCAGAGGGCCCGCATCACCAAGGGGATCGGAAACAGGCAGAAGTATACTCACACCAGTGTGGCCAAATAATGGAAAGGTGAGGGACCCAGACCATGTGGCCTAAACCAGAGGAACCACATCTCCAAGGGGCTCGGAGTGAGGCAGGCAGGACTAGCCTAACAACACAGGGCCCATAGATTAAAAAATGTGAGGAATCCAGCAGTTGGAACCTCGCAGCAGGAGGCCCAGAGCACCGAGTCTATGGGATCCAGGCCAAAGTGAACTCACAGCAGAGGGCCCACATCATGAAACTGTGAGCAACCCAGCCGTTGGGACCTCAGAGCAGAACGCCCACATCCCCATGGGGATGGGAACGTGGCAGGCGTATCCTCGCACCACTTAGTATGTATTAGAAAATGTGGGTACCCAGCAGTTAGGGCCTGACGCCAAAGGGCTCTCATCACTGAGGGGAGGAGGCTCCCAGCAGGCTCCAACTGCCACCAGAGGGCCGACGTCGCCAAGGCGGGGTGTGCCAGCCAGGCAGGAGTGACCTCAGAGCTGAGGGCCAAGCTCACGGAAGTGTGAGGAACCCAACCCGGATCAGATTCTCACCAGAGGGCCCACATCACCAAGGGGATGCGAACCAGGCAGGAGTGTGCTCACACCAGTGGGGCCACATCATTGAAAGGCAAGGAACCCACCACATGTGGCCTCAAACCAGAAGACCCACATCAACAAGGGGCTCAGAGTGAGGCAGGCAGGAAGTGTCTCACAACACACGGCCCATAGAAGAAAAAAGGTAAGGAATCCTGCAGTTGGAAGCTCCAAGCAGGTGGCCCAGAGCACCGAGGCTATGGGATGCATGCCGGAGTGAACTCACAGCAGAGGGCCCACATCCTGACACTGTGAGCAAGCCAGCCGTTGGCACCTCAGAACAGAAGGCCCAAATCTGCATGGGGATGGGAACCTGGCAGGAGTGTCATCGCACAAGTGGGCGCACATCAGAAAATGTGGTGAGCCCAGCAGTTAGGGCCGGACACCAGAGGGCCCTCATCACCGATGGGAGGAGGTTCCCAGCACGCTCCAACTGCAACCAGAGGGCCCATGTGGCCAAGGCGTCGTGTGCCAGCCAGGCAGGTGTGACCTCACAGCAGAGGGCCCGCCTCACAGAAGTGTGAGGAATCAAGCCAGGATCAGACTCTCACCAGAGGGCCCACATCAACAAGGGGATGGGAACCAGTCAGGAGTGTCCTCACACCAGTAGGGCCACATCCCTAAAAGGTGAGACAAACGGCACACGTGGTCTCAAACCAGAAGACCTACATCACCAAGGGGCTCGGTGTGAGGCAGGCAGGAGGAGCTTCACCACACAGGGCCCAAAGTATAAGAAAGGTGAGGAATCCAGCAGTTGGAACCTCCCAGCAGGCGGCCCAGAGCACAGAGGCTATGGGATCTAGGCCTGAGTGAACTAACACCGGAGCGCCAACATAACGAAACTGTGAGCAACCCAGGCGTTGCGACCACAGAGCAGAAGGCACACATCCCCATGAGTATTGGAACCTTACAGGAGTGTCCTGGCATCACTGGGCTCACATCAGAAATCGTGGGGAGCCCAGCAGTTAGAGCCTGACGCAAGAGGGCCCTCATCACCTTGGAGAGGAGGGTACAAGAAGGCTCCAACTGCCACCAGAAGTCCGACGTCACCAGGGCAACGGGAGCAAGCCAGGCAGGAGTTACCTCACAGCAGAGGGCCCACCTCACAGAAGAGTGAGGAACCCAGCCAGGATCAGACTCTCACCAGAGGGCCCACATCACCAAGGGGATCTGATCCAGGCAGGAGTGGCCTCACACCAGTGTGGCCAAATCATAGAAAGGTGAGGAACCCAGAACATGTGGCCTAAACAAGAGGACCCACATCTCCAAGGGGCTCGGAGTGAGGCAGGCAGGAGGAGCCTCAAAACAGAGGACCCATAGAATAAAAAAGGTGAGGAATCCCGCAGTTGGAACCTCCTAGCATGCAGCAAGGAGCAGCGAGGCTATGGGGTCCCGGCCGTTGTGAACTCACAACAGAGGACCCTCATCATGAAACTGTGAACAACACAGCTGTTGGGACCACAGAACAGAAGGCCCACATTCCCATGGGGTTGGGAACCTGGCAGGAGTGTACTCGCACCACAGGGCACACATCAGAAAATTTTGGGAGCCCAGGAGTTAGGGCCTGACGCCAGACGGCCCTAATTACCGAGGGGAGCAGACTCCTAGAAGGCACCAACTCCCACCTGAGGGCCCACGTCTCCAAGGTGATGTGCGTTAGCCAGGCAGGAGTGACCTCACAGCAGAGGGCCTATGTCACAGAAGGGGGAGGAACCCAGCCAGGATAAGACTCTCACCAGAGGGCCCACATCACCAAGGGGATCAGAACCAGGCAGGAGTGGCCTCACACCAGTGTGGCCAAATCGTAGAAAAGTGAGGAACCCAGAACATATGGCCTAAACCAGAGGACCCACATCAACAAGGGGCTCAGAGTGAGGCAGGCAGGAGGTGTCTCAAACAGAGGGCCATAAAATAAAAAAGGTGAGGTAACCCGCATTTGGAACCTCCCAGCAGGCGGCAAGGAGCAGCGAGGCTATGGGATCCCGGCCGGTGTGAACTCACAACAGAAGGCCCTCATCACGAAACTGTGAACAACCCAGCGGTTGGGACCACAGAGAAGAAGGCCCACATTCCCATGGGGTTGGGAACCTGGCAGGAGTGTACTCCCACCAGAGGGCACACATCAGAAAAGTATGGGAGCCCAGGAGTTAGGGCCTGACGTCAGAGGGCCCTCATTACCGAGGGGAGGAGACTCCCAGCAGGCACCAACTCCCAACTGAGGGCCCACGTCGCCAAGGTGACGTGCGCCAGCCAGGCAGGAGTGACCTCACAGCAGAGGGCATACGTCCCAGAAGGGTGAGGCACCCAGCCAGGATAAGAGTCTCACCAGAGGGCCCGCATCACCAAGGGGATCGGATCCAGGCAAGAGTGGCCTCACACCAGTGTGGCCAAATCATAGAAAGGTGAGGAACCCAGAACACGTGGCCTAAACCAGAGGATCCACATCTCCAAGGGGTTCAGAGTGAGGCAGGCAGGACTAGCCTCACAACGCAGGGCCCATAGAATAAAAAATGTGAGGAATCCAACAGTTCGAACCTCCCAGCAGGTGGCCCAGAGCACCCAGTCTATGGGATCCAGGCCACAGTGCACTCACAGCAGAGGGCCCACATCATGAAACTTTGAGCAACCCAGCCGTTTGGACATCAGAGCAGAAGTCCCACATCCCCACGGGGATGGGAACCTGGCAGGAGTGTCCTCGCACCACTTAGTACGTATTAGAAAATGTGGGTACACAGCAGTTAGGGCCTGACGCCAAAGGGCCCTCATTACTGAGGGAAGGAGGCTCCCAGCACGCTCCAACTGCCACCAGAGGGCCGACGTCACCAAGGCGGGGTGTGCCAGCCAGGCAGGAGTGACCTCAGAGCAGAGGGCCAAGTTCACGGAAGTGTGAGGAACCCAACCAGGATCAGACTCTCACCAGAGGGCCCACATCACCAAGAGGATGGGAACCAGGCAGGAGTGTTCTCAGTCCAGTGGGGCCACATCATTGAAAGGCGAGGAAACCACCACATGTGGCCTCAAACCAGAGGACACACATCACCAAGGGGCTGGGAGGGAGGCAGGCAGGAGTAGTCTCAAAACAGAGGGCCCATAGAATAAAAAAGGTGAGGAATCCCGCAGTTGGAACATCCCAGCAGGCGGCAAGGAACAACGAGGCTATGGGATCCCGGCCGGTGTGAACTCACAAAAGAGGGCCCTCATCATGAAACTGTGAATAGCCCAGCCATTGGGTCCACAGAGCAGAAGGCCCACATTGCCATGGGGTTGGGAACCTGGCAGGAGTGTACTCGCACCACAGGGCACACATCAGAAAAGTTTGGGAGCCCAGGATTTAAGGCCTGACGCCAGAGGGCCCTCATTACCGAAGGGAGGAAACTCCCAGCAGACACCAAATCCCAACTGAGGGCCCACGTCGCCAAGGTGACGTGCGCCAGCCAGGCAGGAGTGACATCACAGCAGAGGGCATACGTCACAGAAGGGTGAGGAACCCAGCCAGGATAAGACTCTCACCAGAGGGCCCGCATCACCAAGGGGATCGGAACCAGGCAGAAGTATACTCACACCAGTGTGGCCAAATAATGGAAAGGTGAGGGACCCAGACCATGTGGCCTAAACCAGAGGAACCACATCTCCAAGGGGCTCGGAGTGAGGCAGGCAGGACTAGCCTAACAACACAGGGCCCATAGATTAAAAAATGTGAGGAATCCAGCAGTTGGAACCTCGCAGCAGGAGGCCCAGAGCACCGAGTCTATGGGATCCAGGCCAAAGTGAACTCACAGCAGAGGGCCCACATCATGAAACTGTGAGCAACCCAGCCGTTGGGACCTCAGAGCAGAACGCCCACATCCCCATGGGGATGGGAACGTGGCAGGCGTATCCTCGCACCACTTAGTACGTATTAGAAAATGTGGGTACACAGCAGTTAGGGCCTGACGCCAAAGGGCTCTCATCACTGAGGGGAGGAGGCTCCCAGCAGGCTCCAACTGCCACCAGAGGGCCGACGTCGCCAAGGCGGGGTGTGCCAGCCAGGCAGGAGTGACCTCAGAGCTGAGGGCCAAGCTCACGGAAGTGTGAGGAACCCAACCCGGATCAGATTCTCACCAGAGGGCCCACATCACCAAGGGGATGCGAACCAGGCAGGAGTGTGCTCACACCAGTGGGGCCACATCATTGAAAGGCAAGGAACCCACCACATGTGGCCTCAAACCAGAAGACCCACATCAACAAGGGGCTCAGAGTGAGGCAGGCAGGAAGTGTCTCACAACACACGGCCCATAGAAGAAAAAAGGTAAGGAATCCTGCAGTTGGAAGCTCCAAGCAGGTGGCCCAGAGCACCGAGGCTATGGGATGCATGCCGGAGTGAACTCACAGCAGAGGGCCCACATCCTGACACTGTGAGCAAGCCAGCCGTTGGCACCTCAGAACAGAAGGCCCAAATCTGCATGGGGATGGGAACCTGGCAGGAGTGTCATCGCACAAGTGGGCGCACATCAGAAAATGTGGTGAGCCCAGCAGTTAGGGCCGGACGCCAGAGGGCCCTCATCACCGATGGGAGGAGGTTCCCAGCACGCTCCAACTGCAACCAGAGGGCCCATGTGGCCAAGGCGTCGTGTGCCAGCCAGGCAGGTGTGACCTCACAGCAGAGGGCCCGCCTCACAGAAGTGTGAGGAATCAAGCCAGGATCAGACTCTCACCAGAGGGCCCACATCAACAAGGGGATGGGAACCAGTCAGGAGTGTCCTCACACCAGTAGGGCCACATCCCTAAAAGGTGAGACAAACGGCACACGTGGTCTCAAGCCAGAAGACCTACATCACCAAGGGGCTCGGTGTGAGGCAGGCAGGAGGAGCTTCACCACACAGGGCCCAAAGTATAAGAAAGGTGAGGAATCCAGCAGTTGGAACCTCCCAGCAGGCGGCCCAGAGCACAGAGGCTATGGGATCTAGGCCTGAGTGAACTAACA
This sequence comes from Delphinapterus leucas, assembly GCF_059928025.1. Lineage (NCBI taxonomy): Eukaryota > Metazoa > Chordata > Mammalia > Artiodactyla > Monodontidae > Delphinapterus > Delphinapterus leucas. The sequence continues at coordinate 7,255,921 of NW_028322237.1, forward strand.
CCGGAGCGCCAACATAACGAAACTGTGAGCAACCCAGGCGTTGCGACCACAGAGCAGAAGGCACACATCCCCATGAGTATTGGAACCTTACAGGAGTGTCCTGGCATCACTGGGCTCACATCAGAAATCGTGGGGAGCCCAGCAGTTAGAGCCTGACGCAAGAGGGCCCTCATCACCTTGGAGAGGAGGGTACAAGAAGGCTCCAACTGCCACCAGAAGTCCGACGTCACCAGGGCAACGGGAGCAAGCCAGGCAGTAGTTACCTCACAGCAGAGGGCCCACCTCACAGAAGAGTGAGGAACCCAGCCAGGATCAGACTCTCACCAGAGGGCCCACATCACCAAGGGGATCTGATCCAGGCAGGAGTGGCCTCACACCAGTGTGGCCAAATCATAGAAAGGTGAGGAACCCAGAACATGTGGCCTAAACAAGAGGACCCACATCTCCAAGGGGCTCGGAGTGAGGCAGGCAGGAGGAGCCTCAAAACAGAGGACCCATAGAATAAAAAAGGTGAGGAATCCCGCAGTTGGAACCTCCTAGCATGCAGCAAGGAGCAGCGAGGCTATGGGGTCCCGGCCGTTGTGAACTCACAACAGAGGACCCTCATCATGAAACTGTGAACAACACAGCTGTTGGGACCACAGAACAGAAGGCCCACATTCCCATGGGGTTGGGAACCTGGCAGGAGTGTACTCGCACCACAGGGCACACATCAGAAAATTTTGGGAGCCCAGGAGTTAGGGCCTGACGCCAGACGGCCCTAATTACCGAGGGGAGCAGACTCCTAGAAGGCACCAACTCCCACCTGAGGGCCCACGTCTCCAAGGTGATGTGCGTTAGCCAGGCAGGAGTGACCTCACAGCAGAGGGCCTATGTCACAGAAGGGGGAGGAACCCAGCCAGGATAAGACTCTCACCAGAGGGCCCACATCACCAAGGGGATCAGAACCAGGCAGGAGTGGCCTCACACCAGTGTGGCCAAATCGTAGAAAAGTGAGGAACCCAGAACATATGGCCTAAACCAGAGGACCCACATCAACAAGGGGCTCAGAGTGAGGCAGGCAGGAGGTGTCTCAAACAGAGGGCCATAAAATAAAAAAGGTGAGGTAACCCGCAGTTGGAACCTCCCAGCAGGCGGCAAGGAGCAGCGAGGCTATGGGATCCCGGCCGGTGTGAACTCACAACAGAAGGCCCTCGTCACGAAACTGTGAACAACCCAGCGGTTGGGACCACAGAGAAGAAGGCCCACATTCCCATGGGGTTGGGAACCTGGCAGGAGTGTACTCCCACCAGAGGGCACACATCAGAAAAGTATGGGAGCCCAGGAGTTAGGGCCTGACGTCAGAGGGCCCTCATTACCGAGGGGAGGAGACTCCCAGCAGGCACCAACTCCCAACTGAGGGCCCACGTCGCCAAGGTGACGTGCGCCAGCCAGGCAGGAGTGACCTCACAGCAGAGGGCATACGTCCCAGAAGGGTGAGGCACCCAGCCAGGATAAGAGTCTCACCAGAGGGCCCGCATCACCAAGGGGATCGGATCCAGGCAAGAGTGGCCTCACACCAGTGTGGCCAAATCATAGAAAGGTGAGGAACCCAGAACACGTGGCCTAAACCAGAGGATCCACATCTCCAAGGGGTTCAGAGTGAGGCAGGCAGGACTAGCCTCACAACGCAGGGCCCATAGAATAAAAAATGTGAGGAATCCAACAGTTCGAACCTCCCAGCAGGTGGCCCAGAGCACCCAGTCTATGGGATCCAGGCCACAGTGCACTCACAGCAGAGGGCCCACATCATGAAACTTTGAGCAACCCAGCCGTTTGGACATCAGAGCAGAAGTCCCACATCCCCACGGGGATGGGAACCTGGCAGGAGTGTCCTCGCACCACTTAGTACGTATTAGAAAATGTGGGTACACAGCAGTTAGGGCCTGACGCCAAAGGGCCCTCATTACTGAGGGAAGGAGGCTCCCAGCACGCTCCAACTGCCACCAGAGGGCCGACGTCACCAAGGCGGGGTGTGCCAGCCAGGCAGGAGTGACCTCAGAGCAGAGGGCCAAGTTCACGGAAGTGTGAGGAACCCAACCAGGATCAGACTCTCACCAGAGGGCCCACATCACCAAGAGGATGGGAACCAGGCAGGAGTGTTCTCAGTCCAGTGGGGCCACATCATTGAAAGGCGAGGAAACCACCACATGTGGCCTCAAACCAGAGGACACACATCACCAAGGGGCTGGGAGGGAGGCAGGCAGGAGTAGTCTCAAAACAGAGGGCCCATAGAATAAAAAAGGTGAGGAATCCCGCAGTTGGAACATCCCAGCAGGCGGCAAGGAACAACGAGGCTATGGGATCCCGGCCGGTGTGAACTCACAAAAGAGGGCCCTCATCATGAAACTGTGAATAGCCCAGCCATTGGGTCCACAGAGCAGAAGGCCCACATTGCCATGGGGTTGGGAACCTGGCAGGAGTGTACTCGCACCACAGGGCACACATCAGAAAAGTTTGGGAGCCCAGGATTTAAGGCCTGACGCCAGAGGGCCCTCATTACCGAAGGGAGGAAACTCCCAGCAGACACCAAATCCCAACTGAGGGCCCACGTCGCCAAGGTGACGTGCGCCAGCCAGGCAGGAGTGACATCACAGCAGAGGGCATACGTCACAGAAGGGTGAGGAACCCAGCCAGGATAAGACTCTCACCAGAGGGCCCGCATCACCAAGGGGATCGGAACCAGGCAGAAGTATACTCACACCAGTGTGGCCAAATAATGGAAAGGTGAGGGACCCAGACCATGTGGCCTAAACCAGAGGAACCACATCTCCAAGGGGCTCGGAGTGAGGCAGGCAGGACTAGCCTAACAACACAGGGCCCATAGATTAAAAAATGTGAGGAATCCAGCAGTTGGAACCTCGCAGCAGGAGGCCCAGAGCACCGAGTCTATGGGATCCAGGCCAAAGTGAACTCACAGCAGAGGGCCCACATCATGAAACTGTGAGCAACCCAGCCGTTGGGACCTCAGAGCAGAACGCCCACATCCCCATGGGGATGGGAACGTGGCAGGCGTATCCTCGCACCACTTAGTACGTATTAGAAAATGTGGGTACCCAGCAGTTAGGGCCTGACGCCAAAGGGCTCTCATCACTGAGGGGAGGAGGCTCCCAGCAGGCTCCAACTGCCACCAGAGGGCCGACGTCGCCAAGGCGGGGTGTGCCAGCCAGGCAGGAGTGACCTCAGAGCTGAGGGCCAAGCTCACGGAAGTGTGAGGAACCCAACCCGGATCAGATTCTCACCAGAGGGCCCACATCACCAAGGGGATGCGAACCAGGCAGGAGTGTGCTCACACCAGTGGGGCCACATCATTGAAAGGCAAGGAACCCACCACATGTGGCCTCAAACCAGAAGACCCACATCAACAAGGGGCTCAGAGTGAGGCAGGCAGGAAGTGTCTCACAACACACGGCCCATAGAAGAAAAAAGGTAAGGAATCCTGCAGTTGGAAGCTCCAAGCAGGTGGCCCAGAGCACCGAGGCTATGGGATGCATGCCGGAGTGAACTCACAGCAGAGGGCCCACATCCTGACACTGTGAGCAAGCCAGCCGTTGGCACCTCAGAACAGAAGGCCCAAATCTGCATGGGGATGGGAACCTGGCAGGAGTGTCATCGCACAAGTGGGCGCACATCAGAAAATGTGGTGAGCCCAGCAGTTAGGGCCGGACGCCAGAGGGCCCTCATCACCGATGGGAGGAGGTTCCCAGCACGCTCCAACTGCAACCAGAGGGCCCATGTGGCCAAGGCGTCGTGTGCCAGCCAGGCAGGTGTGACCTCACAGCAGAGGGCCCGCCTCACAGAAGTGTGAGGAATCAAGCCAGGATCAGACTCTCACCAGAGGGCCCACATCAACAAGGGGATGGGAACCAGTCAGGAGTGTCCTCACACCAGTAGGGCCACATCCCTAAAAGGTGAGACAAACGGCACACGTGGTCTCAAGCCAGAAGACCTACATCACCAAGGGGCTCGGTGTGAGGCAGGCAGGAGGAGCTTCACCACACAGGGCCCAAAGTATAAGAAAGGTGAGGAATCCAGCAGTTGGAACCTCCCAGCAGGCGGCCCAGAGCACAGAGGCTATGGGATCTAGGCCTGAGTGAACTAACACCGGAGCGCCAACATAACGAAACTGTGAGCAACCCAGGCGTTGCGACCACAGAGCAGAAGGCACACATCCCCATGAGTATTGGAACCTTACAGGAGTGTCCTGGCATCACTGGGCTCACATCAGAAATCGTGGGGAGCCCAGCAGTTAGAGCCTGACGCAAGAGGGCCCTCATCACCTTGGAGAGGAGGGTACAAGAAGGCTCCAACTGCCACCAGAAGTCCGACGTCACCAGGGCAACGGGAGCAAGCCAGGCAGGAGTTACCTCACAGCAGAGGGCCCACCTCACAGAAGAGTGAGGAACCCAGCCAGGATCAGACTCTCACCAGAGGGCCCACATCACCAAGGGGATCTGATCCAGGCAGGAGTGGCCTCACACCAGTGTGGCCAAATCATAGAAAGGTGAGGAACCCAGAACATGTGGCCTAAACAAGAGGACCCACATCTCCAAGGGGCTCGGAGTGAGGCAGGCAGGAGGAGCCTCAAAACAGAGGACCCATAGAATAAAAACGGTGAGGAATCCCGCAGTTGGAACCTCCTAGCATGCAGCAAGGAGCAGCGAGGCTATGGGGTCCCGGCCATTGTGAACTCACAACAGAGGACCCTCATCATGAAACTGTGAACAACACAGCTGTTGGGACCACAGAAAAGAAGGCCCACATTCCCATGGGGTTGGGAACCTGGCAGGAGTGTACTCGCACCACAGGGCACACATCAGAAAATTTTGGGAGCCCAGGAGTTAGGGCCTGACGCCAGACGGCCCTAATTACCGAGGGGAGCAGACTCCTAGAAGGCACCAACTCCCACCTGAGGGCCCACGTCTCCAAGGTGATGTGCGTTAGCCAGGCAGGAGTGACCTCACAGCAGAGGGCCTATGTCACAGAAGGGGGAGGAACCCAGCCAGGATAAGACTCTCACCAGAGGGCCCACATCACCAAGGGGATCAGAACCAGGCAGGAGTGGCCTCACACCAGTGTGGCCAAATCGTAGAAAAGTGAGGAACCCAGAACATATGGCCTAAACCAGAGGACCCACATCAACAAGGGGCTCAGAGTGAGGCAGGCAGGAGGTGTCTCAAACAGAGGGCCATAAAATAAAAAAGGTGAGGTAACCCGCAGTTGGAACCTCCCAGCAGGCGGCAAGGAGCAGCGAGGCTATGGGATCCCGGGCGGTGTGAACTCACAACAGAAGGCCCTCGTCACGAAACTGTGAACAACCCAGCGGTTGGGACCACAGAGAAGAAGGCCCACATTCCCATGGGGTTGGGAACCTGGCAGGAGTGTACTCCCACCAGAGGGCACACATCAGAAAAGTATGGGAGCCCAGGAGTTAGGGCCTGACGTCAGAGGGCCCTCATTACCGAGGGGAGGAGACTCCCAGCAGGCACCAACTCCCAACTGAGGGCCCACGTCGCCAAGGTGACGTGCGCCAGCCAGGCAGGTGTGACCTCACAGCAGAGGGCATACGTCCCAGAAGGGTGAGGCACCCAGCCAGGATAAGAGTCTCACCAGAGGGCCCGCATCACCAAGGGGATCGGATCCAGGCAAGAGTGGCCTCACACCAGTGTGGCCAAATCATAGAAAGGTGAGGAACCCAGAACACGTGGCCTAAACCAGAGGATCCACATCTCCAAGGGGTTCAGAGTGAGGCAGTCAGGACTAGCCTCACAACGCAGGGCCCATAGAATAAAAAATGTGAGGAATCCAACAGTTCGAACCTCCCAGCAGGTGGCCCAGAGCACCCAGTCTATGGGATCCAGGCCGCAGTGCACTCACAGCAGAGGGCCCACATCATGAAACTTTGAGCAACCCAGCCGTTTGGACATCAGAGCAGAAGTCCCACATCCCCACGGGGATGGGAACCTGGCAGGAGTGTCCTCGCACCACTTAGTACGTATTAGAAAATGTGGGTACACAGCAGTTAGGGCCTGACGCCAAAGGGCCCTCATTACTGAGGGAAGGAGGCTCCCAGCACGCTCCAACTGCCACCAGAGGGCCGACGTCACCAAGGCGGGGTGTGCCAGCCAGGCAGGAGTGACCTCAGAGCAGAGGGCCAAGTTCACGGAAGTGTGAGGAACCCAACCAGGATCAGACTCTCACCAGAGGGCCCACATCACCAAGAGGATGGGAACCAGGCAGGAGTGTTCTCAGTCCAGTGGGGCCACATCATTGAAAGGCGAGGAAACCACCACATGTGGCCTCAAACCAGAGGACACACATCACCAAGGGGCTGGGAGGGAGGCAGGCAGGAGTAGTCTCAAAACAGAGGGCCCATAGAATAAAAAAGGTGAGGAATCCCACAGTTGGAACATCCCAGCAGGCGGCAAGGAACAACGAGGCTATGGGATCCCGGCCGGTGTGAACTCACAAAAGAGGGCCCTCATCATGAAACTGTGAATAGCCCAGCCATTGGGTCCACAGAGCAGAAGGCCCACATTGCCATGGGGTTGGGAACCTGGCAGGAGTGTACTCGCACCACAGGGCACACATCAGAAAAGTTTGGGAGCCCAGGATTTAAGGCCTGACGCCAGAGGGCCCTCATTACCGAAGGGAGGAAACTCCCAGCAGACACCAAATCCCAACTGAGGGCCCACGTCGCCAAGGTGACGTGCGCCAGCCAGGCAGGAGTGACATCACAGCAGAGGGCATACGTCACAGAAGGGTGAGGAACCCAGCCAGGATAAGACTCTCACCAGAGGGCCCGCATCACCAAGGGGATCGGAACCAGGCAGAAGTATACTCACACCAGTGTGGCCAAATAATGGAAAGGTGAGGGACCCAGACCATGTGGCCTAAACCAGAGGAACCACATCTCCAAGGGGCTCGGAGTGAGGCAGGCAGGACTAGCCTAACAACACAGGGCCCATAGATTAAAAAATGTGAGGAATCCAGCAGTTGGAACCTCGCAGCAGGAGGCCCAGAGCACCGAGTCTATGGGATCCAGGCCAAAGTGAACTCACAGCAGAGGGCCCACATCATGAAACTGTGAGCAACCCAGCCGTTGGGACCTCAGAGCAGAACGCCCACATCCCCATGGGGATGGGAACGTGGCAGGCGTATCCTCGCACCACTTAGTACGTATTAGAAAATGTGGGTACCCAGCAGTTAGGGCCTGACGCCAAAGGGCTCTCATCACTGAGGGGAGGAGGCTCCCAGCAGGCTCCAACTGCCACCAGAGGGCCGACGTCGCCAAGGCGGGGTGTGCCAGCCAGGCAGGAGTGACCTCAGAGCTGAGGGCCAAGCTCACGGAAGTGTGAGGAACCCAACCCGGATCAGATTCTCACCAGAGGGCCCACATCACCAAGGGGATGCGAACCAGGCAGCAGTGTGCTCACACCAGTGGGGCCACATCATTGAAAGGCAAGGAACCCACCACATGTGGCCTCAAACCAGAAGACCCACATCAACAAGGGGCTCAGAGTGAGGCAGGCAGGAAGTGTCTCACAACACACGGCCCATAGAAGAAAAAAGGTAAGGAATCCTGCAGTTGGAAGCTCCAAGCAGGTGGCCCAGAGCACCGAGGCTATGGGATGCATGCCGGAGTGAACTCACAGCAGAGGGCCCACATCCTGACACTGTGAGCAAGCCAGCCGTTGGCACCTCAGAACAGAAGGCCCAAATCTGCATGGGGATGGGAACCTGGCAGGAGTGTCATCGCACAAGTGGGAGCACATCAGAAAATGTGGTGAGCCCAGCAGTTAGGGCCGGACGCCAGAGGGCCCTCATCACCGATGGGAGGAGGTTCCCAGCACGCTCCAACTGCAACCAGAGGGCCCATGTGGCCAAGGCGTCGTGTGCCAGCCAGGCAGGTGTGACCTCACAGCAGAGGGCCCGCCTCACAGAAGTGTGAGGAATCAAGCCAGGATCAGACTCTCACCAGAGGGCCCACATCAACAAGGGGATGGGAACCAGTCAGGAGTGTCCTCACACCAGTAGGGCCACATCCCTAAAAGGTGAGACAAACGGCACACGTGGTCTCAAGCCAGAAGACCTACATCACCAAGGGGCTCGGTGTGAGGCAGGCAGGAGGAGCTTCACCACACAGGGCCCAAAGTATAAGAAAGGTGAGGAATCCAGCAGTTGGAACCTCCCAGCAGGCGGCCCAGAGCACAGAGGCTATGGGATCTAGGCCTGAGTGAACTAACACCGGAGTGCCAACATAACGAAACTGTGAGCAACCCAGGCGTTGCGACCACAGAGCAGAAGGCACACATCCCCATGAGTATTGGAACCTTACAGGAGTGTCCTGGCATCACTGGGCTCACATCAGAAATCGTGGGGAGCCCAGCAGTTAGAGCCTGACGCAAGAGGGCCCTCATCACCTTGGAGAGGAGGGTACAAGAAGGCTCCAACTGCCACCAGAAGTCCGACGTCACCAGGGCAACGGGAGCAAGCCAGGCAGGAGTTACCTCACAGCAGAGGGCCCACCTCACAGAAGAGTGAGGAACCCAGCCAGGATCAGACTCTCACCAGAGGGCCCACATCACCAAGGGGATCTGATCCAGGCAGGAGTGGCCTCACACCAGTGTGGCCAAATCATAGAAAGGTGAGGAACCCAGAACATGTGGCCTAAACAAGAGGACCCACATCTCCAAGGGGCTCGGAGTGAGGCAGGCAGGAGGAGCCTCAAAACAGAGGACCCATAGAATTAAAAAGGTGAGGAATCCCGCAGTTGGAACCTCCTAGCATGCAGCAAGGAGCAGCGAGGCTATGGGGTCCCGGCCGTTGTGAACTCACAACAGAGGACCCTCATCATGAAACTGTGAACAACACAGCTGTTGGGACCACAGAACAGAAGGCCCACATTCCCATGGGGTTGGGAACCTGGCAGGAGTGTACTCGCACCACAGGGCACACATCAGAAAATTTTGGGAGCCCAGGAGTTAGGGCCTGACGTCAGAGGGCCCTCATTACCGAGGGGAGGAGACTCCCAGCAGGCACCAACTCCCAACTGAGGGCCCACGTCGCCAAGGTGACGTGCGCCAGCCAGGCAGGAGTGACCTCACAGCAGAGGGCATACGTCCCAGAAGGGTGACGCACCCAGCCAGGATAAGAGTCTCACCAGAGGGCCCGCATCACCAAGGGGATCGGATCCAGGCAAGAGTGGCCTCACACCAGTGTGGCCAAATCATAGAAAGGTGAGGAACCCAGAACACGTGGCCTAAACCAGAGGATCCACATCTCCAAGGGGTTCAGAGTGAGGCAGGCAGGACTAGCCTCACAACGCAGGGCCCATAGAATAAAAAATGTGAGGAATCCAACAGTTCGAACCTCCCAGCAGGTGGCCCAGAGCACCCAGTCTATGGGATCCAGGCCGCAGTGCACTCACAGCAGAGGGCCCACATCATGAAACTTTGAGCAACCCAGCCGTTTGGACATCAGAGCAGAAGTCCCACATCCCCACGGGGATGGGAACCTGGCAGGAGTGTCCTCGCACCACTTAGTACGTATTAGAAAATGTGGGTACACAGCAGTTAGGGCCTGACGCCAAAGGGCCCTCATTACTGAGGGAAGGAGGCTCCCAGCACGCTCCAACTGCCACCAGAGGGCCGACGTCACCAAGGCGGGGTGTGCCAGCCAGGCAGGAGTGACCTCAGAGCAGAGGGCCAAGTTCACGGAAGTGTGAGGAACCCAACCAGGATCAGACTCTCACCAGAGGGCCCACATCACCAAGAGGATGGGAACCAGGCAGGAGTGTTCTCAGTCCAGTGGGGCCACATCATTGAAAGGCGAGGAAACCACCACATGTGGCCTCAAACCAGAGGACACACATCACCAAGGGGCTGGGAGGGAGGCAGGCAGGAGTAGTCTCAAAACAGAGGGCCCATAGAATAAAAAAGGTGAGGAATCCCGCAGTTGGAACATCCCAGCCGGCGGCAAGGAACAACGAGGCTATGGGATCCCGGCCGGTGTGAACTCACAAAAGAGGGCCCTCATCATGAAACTGTGAATAGCCCAGCCATTGGGTCCACAGAGCAGAAGGCCCACATTGCCATGGGGTTGGGAACCTGGCAGGAGTGTACTCGCACCACAGGGCACACATCAGAAAAGTTTGGGAGCCCAGGATTTAAGGCCTGACGCCAGAGGGCCCTCATTACCGAAGGGAGGAAACTCCCAGCAGACACCAAATCCCAACTGAGGGCCCACGTCGCCAAGGTGACGTGTGCCAGCCAGGCAGGAGTGACATCACAGCAGAGGGCATACATCACAGAAGGGTGAGGAACCCAGCCAGGATAAGACTCTCACCAGAGGGCCCGCATCACCAAGGGGATCGGAACCAGGCAGAAGTATACTCACACCAGTGTGGCCAAATAATGGAAAGGTGAGGGACCCAGACCATGTGGCCTAAACCAGAGGAACCACATCTCCAAGGGGCTCGGAGTGAGGCAGGCAGGACTAGCCTAACAACACAGGGCCCATAGATTAAAAAATGAGAGGAATCCAGCAGTTGGAACCTCGCAGCAGGAGGCCCAGAGCACCGAGTCTATGGGATCCAGGCCAAAGTGAACTCACAGCAGAGGGCCCACATCATGAAACTGTGAGCAACCCAGCCGTTGGGACCTCAGAGCAGAACGCCCACATCCCCATGGGGATGGGAACGTGGCAGGCGTATCCTCGCACCACTTAGTACGTATTAGAAAATGTGGGTACCCAGCAGTTAGGGCCTGACGCCAAAGGGCTCTCATCACTGAGGGGAGGAGGCTCCCAGCAGGCTCCAACTGCCACCAGAGGGCCGACGTCGCCAAGGCGGGGTGTGCCAGCCAGGCAGGAGTGACCTCAGAGCTGAGGGCCAAGCTCACGGAAGTGTGAGGAACCCAACCCGGATCAGATTCTCACCAGAGGGCCCACATCACCAAGGGGATGCGAACCAGGCAGCAGTGTGCTCACACCAGTGGGGCCACATCATTGAAAGGCAAGGAACCCACCACATGTGGCCTCAAACCAGAAGACCCACATCAACAAGGGGCTCAGAGTGAGGCAGGCAGGAAGTGTCTCACAACACACGGCCCATAGAAGAAAAAAGGTAAGGAATCCTGCAGTTGGAAGCTCCAAGCAGGTGGCCCAGAGCACCGAGGCTATGGGATGCATGCCGGAGTGAACTCACAGCAGAGGGCCCACATCCTGACACTGTGAGCAAGCCAGCCGTTGGCACCTCAGAACAGAAGGCCCAAATCTGCATGGGGATGGGAACCTGGCAGGAGTGTCATCGCACAAGTGGGAGCACATCAGAAAATGTGGTGAGCCCAGCAGTTAGGGCCGGACGCCAGAGGGCCCTCATCACCGATGGGAGGAGGTTCCCAGCACGCTCCAACTGCAACCAGAGGGCCCATGTGGCCAAGGCGTCGTGTGCCAGCCAGGCAGGTGTGACCTCACAGCAGAGGGCCCGCCTCACAGAAGTGTGAGGAATCAAGCCAGGATCAGACTCTCACCAGAGGGCCCACATCAACAAGGGGATGGGAACCAGTCAGGAGTGTCCTCACACCAGTAGGGCCACATCCCTAAAAGGTGAGACAAACGGCACACGTGGTCTCAAGCCAGAAGACCTACATCACCAAGGGGCTCGGTGTGAGGCAGGCAGGAGGAGCTTCACCACACAGGGCCCAAAGTATAAGAAAGGTGAGGAATCCAGCAGTTGGAACCTCCCAGCAGGCGGCCCAGAGCACAGAGGCTATGGGATCTAGGCCTGAGTGAACTAACACCGGAGCGCCAACATAACGAAACTGTGAGCAACCCAGGCGTTGCGACCACAGAGCAGAAGGCACACATCCCCATGAGTATTGGAACCTTACAGGAGTGTCCTGGCATCACTGGGCTCACATCAGAAATCGTGGGGAGCCCAGCAGTTAGAGCCTGACGCAAGAGGGCCCTCATCACCTTGGAGAGGAGGGTACAAGAAGGCTCCAACTGCCACCAGAAGTCCGACGTCACCAGGGCAACGGGAGCAAGCCAGGCAGGAGTTACCTCACAGCAGAGGGCCCACCTCACAGAAGAGTGAGGAACCCAGCCAGGATCAGACTCTCACCAGAGGGCCCACATCACCAAGGGGATCTGATCCAGGCAGGAGTGGCCTCACACCAGTGTGGCCAAATCATAGAAAGGTGAGGAACCCAGAACATGTGGCCTAAACAAGAGGACCCACATCTCCAAGGGGCTCGGAGTGAGGCAGGCAGGAGGAGCCTCAAAACAGAGGACCCATAGAATAAAAAAGGTGAGGAATCCCGCAGTTGGAACCTCCTAGCATGCAGCAAGGAGCAGCGAGGCTATGGGGTCCCGGCCGTTGTGAACTCACAACAGAGGACCCTCATCATGAAACTGTGAACAACACAGCTGTTGGGACCACAGAACAGAAGGCCCACATTCCCATGGGGTTGGGAACCTGGCAGGAGTGTACTCGCACCACAGGGCACACATCAGAAAATTTTGGGAGCCCAGGAGTTAGGGCCTGACGCCAGACGGCCCTAATTACCGAGGGGAGCAGACTCCTAGAAGGCACCAACTCCCACCTGAGGGCCCACGTCTCCAAGGTGATGTGCGTTAGCCAGGCAGGAGTGACCTCACAGCAGAGGGCCTATGTCACAGAAGGGGGAGGAACCCAGCCAGGATAAGACTCTCACCAGAGGGCCCACATCACCAAGGGGATCAGAACCAGGCAGGAGTGGCCTCACACCAGTGTGGCCAAATCGTAGAAAAGTGAGGAACCCAGAACATATGGCCTAAACCAGAGGACCCACATCAACAAGGGGCTCAGAGTGAGGCAGGCAGGAGGTGTCTCAAACAGAGGGCCATAAAATAAAAAAGGTGAGGTAACCCGCAGTTGGAACCTCCCAGCAGGCGGCAAGGAGCAGCGAGGCTATGGGATCCCGGCCGGTGTGAACTCACAACAGAAGGCCCTCATCACGAAACTGTGAACAACCCAGCGGTTGGGACCACAGAGAAGAAGGCCCACATTCCCATGGGGTTGGGAACCTGGCAGGAGTGTACTCCCACCAGAGGGCACACATCAGAAAAGTATGGGAGCCCAGGAGTTAGGGCCTGACGTCAGAGGGCCCTCATTACCGAGGGGAGGAGACTCCCAGCAGGCACCAACTCCCAACTGAGGGCCCACGTCGCCAAGGTGACGTGCGCCAGCCAGGCAGGAGTGACCTCACAGCAGAGGGCATACGTCCCAGAAGGGTGAGGCACCCAGCCAGGATAAGAGTCTCACCAGAGGGCCCGCATCACCAAGGGGATCGGATCCAGGCAAGAGTGGCCTCACACCAGTGTGGCCAAATCATAGAAAGGTGAGGAACCCAGAACACGTGGCCTAAACCAGAGGATCCACATCTCCAAGGGGTTCAGAGTGAGGCAGGCAGGACTAGCCTCACAACGCAGGGCCCATAGAATAAAAAATGTGAGGAATCCAACAGTTCGAACCTCCCAGCAGGTGGCCCAGAGCACCCAGTCTATGGGATCCAGGCCGCAGTGCACTCACAGCAGAGGGCCCACATCATGAAACTTTGAGCAACCCAGCCGTTTGGACATCAGAGCAGAAGTCCCACATCCCCACGGGGATGGGAACCTGGCAGGAGTGTCCTCGCACCACTTAGTACGTATTAGAAAATGTGGGTACACAGCAGTTAGGGCCTGACGCCAAAGGGCCCTCATTACTGAGGGAAGGAGGCTCCCAGCACGCTCCAACTGCCACCAGAGGGCCGACGTCACCAAGGCGGGGTGTGCCAGCCAGGCAGGAGTGACCTCAGAGCAGAGGGCCAAGTTCACGGAAGTGTGAGGAACCCAACCAGGATCAGACTCTCACCAGAGGGCCCACATCACCAAGAGGATGGGAACCAGGCAGGAGTGTTCTCAGTCCAGTGGGGCCACATCATTGAAAGGCGAGGAAACCACCACATGTGGCCTCAAACCAGAGGACACACATCACCAAGGGGCTGGGAGGGAGGCAGGCAGGAGTAGTCTCAAAACAGAGGGCCCATAGAATAAAAAAGGTGAGGAATCCCGCAGTTGGAACATCCCAGCAGGCGGCAAGGAACAACGAGGCTATGGGATCCCGGCCGGTGTGAACTCACAAAAGAGGGCCCTCATCATGAAACTGTGAATAGCCCAGCCATTGGGTCCACAGAGCAGAAGGCCCACATTGCCATGGGGTTGGGAACCTGGCAGGAGTGTACTCGCACCACAGGGCACACATCAGAAAAGTTTGGGAGCCCAGGATTTAAGGCCTGACGCCAGAGGGCCCTCATTACCGAAGGGAGGAAACTCCCAGCAGACACCAAATCCCAACTGAGGGCCCACGTCGCCAAGGTGACGTGCGCCAGCCAGGCAGGAGTGACATCACAGCAGAGGGCATACGTCACAGAAGGGTGAGGAACCCAGCCAGGATAAGACTCTCACCAGAGGGCCCGCATCACCAAGGGGATCGGAACCAGGCAGAAGTATACTCACACCAGTGTGGCCAAATAATGGAAAGGTGAGGGACCCAGACCATGTGGCCTAAACCAGAGGAACCACATCTCCAAGGGGCTCGGAGTGAGGCAGGCAGGACTAGCCTAACAACACAGGGCCCATAGATTAAAAAATGTGAGGAATCCAGCAGTTGGAACCTCGCAGCAGGAGGCCCAGAGCACCGAGTCTATGGGATCCAGGCCAAAGTGAACTCACAGCAGAGGGCCCACATCATGAAACTGTGAGCAACCCAGCCGTTGGGACCTCAGAGCAGAACGCCCACATCCCCATGGGGATGGGAACGTGGCAGGCGTATCCTCGCACCACTTAGTACGTATTAGAAAATGTGGGTACACAGCAGTTAGGGCCTGACGCCAAAGGGCTCTCATCACTGAGGGGAGGAGGCTCCCAGCAGGCTCCAACTGCCACCAGAGGGCCGACGTCGCCAAGGCGGGGTGTGCCAGCCAGGCAGGAGTGACCTCAGAGCTGAGGGCCAAGCTCACGGAAGTGTGAGGAACCCAACCCGGATCAGATTCTCACCAGAGGGCCCACATCACCAAGGGGATGCGAACCAGGCAGGAGTGTGCTCACACCAGTGGGGCCACATCATTGAAAGGCAAGGAACCCACCACATGTGGCCTCAAACCAGAAGACCCACATCAACAAGGGGCTCAGAGTGAGGCAGGCAGGAAGTGTCTCACAACACACGGCCCATAGAAGAAAAAAGGTAAGGAATCCTGCAGTTGGAAGCTCCAAGCAGGTGGCCCAGAGCACCGAGGCTATGGGATGCATGCCGGAGTGAACTCACAGCAGAGGGCCCACATCCTGACACTGTGAGCAAGCCAGCCGTTGGCACCTCAGAACAGAAGGCCCAAATCTGCATGGGGATGGGAACCTGGCAGGAGTGTCATCGCACAAGTGGGAGCACATCAGAAAATGTGGTGAGCCCAGCAGTTAGGGCCGGACGCCAGAGGGCCCTCATCACCGATGGGAGGAGGTTCCCAGCACGCTCCAACTGCAACCAGAGGGCCCATGTGGCCAAGGCGTCGTGTGCCAGCCAGGCAGGTGTGACCTCACAGCAGAGGGCCCGCCTCACAGAAGTGTGAGGAATCAAGCCAGGATCAGACTCTCACCAGAGGGCCCACATCAACAAGGGGATGGGAACCAGTCAGGAGTGTCCTCACACCAGTAGGGCCACATCCCTAAAAGGTGAGACAAACGGCACACGTGGTCTCAAGCCAGAAGACCTACATCACCAAGGGGCTCGGTGTGAGGCAGGCAGGAGGAGCTTCACCACACAGGGCCCAAAGTATAAGAAAGGTGAGGAATCCAGCAGTTGGAACCTCCCAGCAGGCGGCCCAGAGCACAGAGGCTATGGGATCTAGGCCTGAGTGAACTAACACCGGAGTGCCAACATAACGAAACTGTGAGCAACCCAGGCGTTGCGACCACAGAGCAGAAGGCACACATCCCCATGAGTATTGGAACCTTACAGGAGTGTCCTGGCATCACTGGGCTCACATCAGAAATCGTGGGGAGCCCAGCAGTTAGAGCCTGACGCAAGAGGGCCCTCATCACCTTGGAGAGGAGGGTACAAGAAGGCTCCAACTGCCACCAGAAGTCCGACGTCACCAGGGCAACGGGAGCAAGCCAGGCAGGAGTTACCTCACAGCAGAGGGCCCACCTCACAGAAGAGTGAGGAACCCAGCCAGGATCAGACTCTCACCAGAGGGCCCACATCACCAAGGGGATCTGATCCAGGCAGGAGTGGCCTCACACCAGTGTGGCCAAATCATAGAAAGGTGAGGAACCCAGAACATGTGGCCTAAACAAGAGGACCCACATCTCCAAGGGGCTCGGAGTGAGGCAGGCAGGAGGAGCCTCAAAACAGAGGACCCATAGAATTAAAAAGGTGAGGAATCCCGCAGTTGGAACCTCCTAGCATGCAGCAAGGAGCAGCGAGGCTATGGGGTCCCGGCCGTTGTGAACTCACAACAGAGGACCCTCATCATGAAACTGTGAACAACACAGCTGTTGGGACCACAGAACAGAAGGCCCACATTCCCATGGGGTTGGGAACCTGGCAGGAGTGTACTCGCACCACAGGGCACACATCAGAAAATTTTGGGAGCCCAGGAGTTAGGGCCTGACGTCAGAGGGCCCTCATTACCGAGGGGAGGAGACTCCCAGCAGGCACCAACTCCCAACTGAGGGCCCACGTCGCCAA